>NC_069674.1:58837055-59155709 GCF_023699985.2 Odocoileus virginianus | reverse complement strand
TACTCTGGAAATGGACCTGGAGGAGGAAGGGTTGGGGGCAGGCCAGATGTGCCAAGGAGCAGCTCCAGGGAGGGTGAGGGGCCCCAGGGGCCTGGCCGAACATGGATTCCGTCAGGGACAGTGTACAGTTCAGTTCAGTCCCTCAGTTGTGTCCGACTCCCTGCAGCCCCATGGACTGCAGCACGCCAGGCTTCCCTGTCCATCACCAACTCCCAGAGCTTGTTCAAACTCACGTCCGTTGAGTCAGTGATGCCATCCAACCATCTCATCCTCTGTTGTCCCCTTCTGGAGGAGAAGGGACAGTGTACATTGAGCGCTTATGAGAGCCTACGCTGTGCCGGGCACCATTCAAGGTGAGTCCTTGTCTTAGGGGACAAAGAATACACAAGCAAATAAGATAATTAGAGGTATTAGTGAGGGCTGTAAAGAAGACAAAATATTAATAGATAATGTGGTAGAAGAGCAGCCGGGTTGTTTTAGGTAGCTGGGCAGGGGACCTTCTCCTGCTGGGGGCCACTAAGACACTCCACTTGAAATGAGGCCAGTTAACAATATGAGTGTTAACTCATATTGGATTTCAAAGATGTAGCTGGAAAAAAAATGTAAAATACCTTATTAATAATTTTATATTAGCATATATTAAACCAATGGTATTTTTAATATCTTTGGTCAAATAAAATATTTTATAATTTAAAAAAAAGACAGATAAAAAACCACAAATGCTTGCTATAAATCAAGATCTCAAAAAACACTGGCTGTTGATATCATACAGAAGTGATCACCATAGCCTCTTCTGGAGTTGATCCCCCCAAGGTATATCAGCATCTAGAAATAGATCCTGAAAGTTACAATGTTCTAGATGGAAATATTGATGTAGCTTTGACAAGTAAAAAAGAGAATGTTACCAGTTAACTAACACCTGTGCTTTGTTGCATGTTGGTTAACTGTCTATCCAAGGCTTACAGGTATTTTGGACATATGTTTTCACATATTCTATAACTGCATTTCTGGTTATATTTTTTTAAAGGCCAGGACACAGTTTTTATTCTTATTTATTTTTCAAACTTATCTAATAACTCAATATTCTCTCTGATCCCAAATTACCCCTTTTGGTTACCTACTGACTCTACACTTAGCTATTTCTTTTTTAGCTGTATTTTCAATATTCCAGCCTTGTGTTTTTAGCAGTTCTCATTCCATTATGTTTCTATTTTAATTTCTTCTCAAAATGATTTTTAAAAATCTATTATTGAATAGAAGGCAAGGCAATTTGAAGGGAAAAGCGAACTATTTTAGTGATAATACAATAATAATACTTTTGTAACAAATTGTCCCTGTGGATCATGTGATAAATTCTAAAACAATAAAGTGTGTTAGCTGCAAACATTTGCAACAAAGCCAGTGCCAAAAGCATAAGGGTTATTCCAGAAGTTGTAGGTCAATGTTAGGGCTGAATTCAGTTAACTGGAGGCAATCCCTTAACATTTTAGCTGATAGGGCCACATTAGAAGTGCTGTTGTGTGATCACATTTTAGTGCCTATTATGTCTTGATTAAGACTCCCCTGGATATTCCTTTTTAATGGAATTTGAGGAATTAAAAATGGCTTCACAAATCACTTTTTAATCTGGTGAAGTAAGCAGGGAATGAAAAACACCACGCTGTCATCTTCAAGTGCAAGGAAAGTTGTAAATAAAGAAAACAAATTAGTGACTGGTTCACACCTCATCAGCTACCTAACAACCTGTTACCAGTTAATTACACACCTTTAAAATGCATGTACAAGAGAAATTATTCAGAAATCAGTTTCTCTAAGGGGGGAGGGTGGTGGACAAGTATCACGGCAGAAGAGGCTATATTTAACTATTTAGACAACCAACTGTAAAGGGGAAAAAAAGAAACCTTTTTTTTCCCTCAAGAATTACTGTCCTAAAAGTGCCACCTATTATTGGTGTAGCCTCTGTGGCCTCCACACCAACAGATAAATATTTGTTGAGCACCTCCTGGGAAATAGTCTCCAATATCCCTTTGTGAGCCACTGTAATCTCGATCTGTCAGTAGCGTCCACTGCTTACTATGTTCAGAGCCCAGTCCTGAGCAATTTGAGAATTAACCACAGATGACAAAGTTAAACACCATCATTGCCAAAAATTTAAACAGTCTGATCGCATGCTTTTTATTTCACAGTATTCCTATTGCCTCTTGTTGTAGCTTTAGTGTAAATAGAAAGCAGCTGGAAACTATACATATTGAACAAAATAATAAATTTGGAATGGAACCTGGTTGAGTCTATTATGTTATTTCGTTTACATATACAGCCTTGTTGAGGGACTTATACATGTCTGTGTTTGATTTATTTCACTAAAATTGTTTTCAGTAAATAGAAGGCTCCAAAATATGGCTTTGCAAAATCAATACATATGGAGCTGTCCTTTAGAAGATTGATCTGCATACTGGTTATCATACCGGAATCAATCATTTTCTCATCCTATGCCCCTAGTTACCTACTGTTAAACTAGGATAAACATAACCTACGTCACTGGGTTGCTCAGACGTATAACTGACAGAAGTAATTTCAATGCACTGAGGCTGTGGTAAATGTTAATTACTATTATTTGCCACGTTATTTATGGTTACTGAGCCATGACATTGGTTTGGTTGCCTGACTAAATCTATTTCCTATAGCACTTCAGTGTAACTTATGATCTAAATTCTTAAAGTGATATTATGTTATGCATCTACTGAAGGGTCAGCTTCAAATTAGCCTGTTTTGCAATTGGGAGTATATGCAGTTTGAAATCAATCAACTCCACAAATAACTTTTTAAGATATATTGATTCTATCTGCATTATACTCACTTGGAAGTGATTATTTACATGATGCATATTCAGATTTTTTGGTATTAATTCATCTTCCAGCAACTTAGTTCTTCACTGGGTACTATAGTCAAAAGATAGCTAGTCATTTTTAATTTTAAAAATATGCATATATATATACATATATACATACACACACATATGTGGAGTAGGAAATGACAACCCACTCCAGTGTTCTTGCCTAGAGAATTCCATGGACAGAGGAGCCTGGTGGGCTACAGTTCATGGGGTTGCAGAGAGTTGGACACGGCTGAGTAAGCACAGTACATGTACATGTGTATATACACATACACATACATACATTCCATACTCCATAAGTTGTTCAAAATCATTTAGGTAAACTTCTCATGGTTATTTGCCCAAAGACAAGGAGTTGGTTAGTTAAAGGTAAAGGGTATGACTGGTTTGGGCAGGGTGTACAGATCTTTATTAAAGCCTAGTCTGAATATTGTGCACAGGCACAGAAAAATCCTCTGAGAGTAATGACCTCTCTTCATTCCGTGTAGGTCAATTTCAGAAAGCTGTTGTACAACCCTCCCCATTCCTGCTGATAAGCTTCCAATGAAGCATTGAAAAGATGAGCTAATTTGTATGATATGGTCCATTACATAGTAGCGGAAAAGATACTGCCTCAAGTTTAAAAGCTTGGATTCTCCTACAGTTAAATTTTCACTACATTATTTTTGGATGTTATAAAAGTAATACAATCATATAAACAGAAAATGTGTAGTGGTGGACTTCCATAGTTGCAGCTGTCTAAGATAACTATATATATAATTTTTACAAACTACATTATTATATGTACTCTGTTCTGAAGTAACCCCTTATTGATGGAAATGTAGAATGTTCCCAAAATTTTCTATCAGAACATTACTAGAAACAAATGTCCTTGAATATATATCATCATATACTTTTGCCCGTCTTTAACTGGTTAAATATTTAAAAGTAGAGTTGCTGGGTTAAAAGGTGAGTGTGTGCATGCTGAGTCTCTAAGTCATGTCTGGCTCTTTGCAACCCCATGGACTGTAGCCTGCCAGGCTCCTCTGTCCATGGAATTTTCCAGGCAAGCTTTTAATAAATATTACTGAACAGCCACATAAAGAGTTTATCTTACTTACAAAGCAGAAGTGTACCTATTCCTACTAGGCTTCCCAGGTGGCTCAATTGTAAAGAATCTTCCTGCCAATGTAGGAGACCCGGGCTTTGATCCCTGGGCTGGGAAGATTCCCTTGGAGAAGGGAATGGCAACCCACTCTAGTATTCTTGCCTGGAGAATTCCATGGATAGAGGAGCCTGGTTGGCTACAGTCCATAGAGTCGCAAAAGAGTCGGACATGACAGAGCGACTAAACAACAACAACAAACCTATTCCTGCTACCCCTTACTTGCTCTGGACAGTATCTCTTTTAAATTTTGGCCATTCTCTTAGATAAGAAAAGGTAGTTCTTGTTTTGTTTTTGTTTAGAAGTTTGAGACTACTATGGGATTAACATTCATTCATCTGGTTTTGGTCATTGTAATATCTTTACCAGAGGTCTCAACCTGGCGGTCCAGTGGTTAAGACTCCAGACTTCCAATGCAGGGGTCATGGGTTTGAATCCTGGTTGGGGAACTAAGATCCCACATACGTGCACCACAGTAAAAAACAAACAAACCCTTTCCTTTACTTATTGTTTGTGCTGTGCTGCGCTTAGTCACTTTTGTCTGACTCTTGGCGACCCTATGGACTGTAGCCCTCCAGGCTCCTCTGTCCCTGGGGTTATCCAGGCAAGAATACAGGAGTGGGTTGCCATGCCCTCCTCCAGGGATCTTCCCAACCCAGGGATCTAACCCAGGTATCCTGCATTACAGGCAGATTCTTTACTGTCTGAGGTACCAGGGAAGCCCAAGAAAATGGGAGTGGGTAACCTATCCCTTCTCCAGGGGATCTTCCCAACCCAGGAATCAAACCAGGGTCTCCTGCTTTGCAGGTGGATTCTTTACCAGCTGGGCTACCAGTGAGGCTCTAATTAATGCTTATCCTTTATCTTTATGTCACCCTCATTTTCTGGTTTTATCACTTTGATAAGAGTCAACCTCCCTGAGGCTTTGCTTACTATCTATACACTGTTCAAATAAGACACATTCAAAACCTATGCATTTTGATTGTCCTTTTCTCTCTTACTTTATTTTATCTCCATCCCATTCTGAAATATATTATTAGAAGATAATTTTTTAAAAAAGTAAAAATCATGACTCCATGCAGATATACAAATGAACATGTGTTAAAGATTTTACTTTACTCATCTGATGAGGAATCCTGGCAAATGTTATACTAGTTGCAAGGAAAGTCAAAAGGCACCAATCTATGTAGAGTAAATGAATGGAATAGCAAATGAAGGGAAAAGTGTTTTTTTTCCCTGAGGGAAGAAGGAAGTCAATTGAAACTCTATCAAACAAGACAGAACATAACTATGAATTTTTTAAAAGTTGTAAAATAGCTCAAAGACTATGAAAGGCTAGCATGTGTTAATACAAAAAACTAAGCTATTTGCATATAATATATAGTTTTACACTGAAACACAATTTTTTTCTACAGTGTTTTCCCTTTTGATCAAAAATGATCTCAAAAGATTATTCTTGGTTATAAGATAAGATTGGTCTTAGTAGATTTGCCCTGGTAGTTTATACAGAGGCAATAAGACTACTACTTCACCCTGTAGGCCTTTTGAAATCTGCTTTATTGTAAGTTTTCATAAGTAATCTCAGAATGGACTTTTAAAAGCTTCTTGACGTGTTATTCTGAGATTAGGAGACCAAAGTAAGAGCTCACCACTAGATTTCACCTGCATTACCTAGAAATGTGGACAAGTTCCTCTCTTTTCCAGTTCTCCCAAGTATTCTAAGATTCTTAAGCCTACCAGGAAGTTAATTACCATACTTACCTGGAAGGCTGGGGATTCTGTGAAAGTGCCAGTCCAGTGTACCCAGGAGGGTTTGTAAGCATTTGCTTGTAAAGCCTAAAATGATACTTGCTTAAAAGTACATGTCATGCTTGACTAAATTATCATCATTCTCAAATATAACAACTGAATAACCACACACAAAACAATAAGGTTGGATGCTTTTCTTATATTATACACAAAATTAATTAAAAATAGAACACAGACCTAAATACAAGAACTAAAACAATAAAACTCTTGGAAGAAAATATAGGAGGTAAACCTTTGCAACCTTGGGTTAGGCAAAGGCTTCCTAGATAAAACATCAAAAATACAAGTGACAAAAAATTAGGTGAGTTGGACCTCATCACAATTGTGCTTCAAAGGACACCATTAAGAACACGAAAAGACAACCCACAGAATGGGAGAAAATGTTAGCAAAACGTATATCTGATAAAGAACTTGTATCTAGACTACACAAAGAAGTGTTACAGCTCAATAATAAAAAGATAAGTATCTCAAATGTTTAAATGGGTAAAGGATTTGTAAAAATTTTTCTCAAGGACTTCCCTGGTGGTCCAGTGGTTACAAGTCTGCCCGCTAATACATGGGATATGGTGAGTTCGATCCCTGATCCAGGAAGATTTCACCTGCTGTGCAGCAACTAAGCTGTACACCAAAAGCCCTGAGCCAGTGTGGAGCAATTACTGAGCCTGCGTGTCTAGAGCTCATGCTCCAAACCTAAAGAAGCCACTGCCTTGAGAAGCCCAAGCACTGCAGCTAGAGAGCAGCACCACTCACCGCAGCCAGAGAAGCCCACGTGCAGCAGCAAAGACCCAGAACAGCCAAAAAAAAAAAGGTCTCTCTCAAAAAAAAAAAGATATAAGAATGGCCAATAAACAGACGAAAAGATGCACATCATTACCCATCAGGGAAACTAAGTCAAAATCACAGAGTGATTCTTCCTTGGTGGCTCAGCGGTAAAGAATCTGCCTGCAATGCAGGAGACCCAGGTTCAATCCCTGGGTTGGGAAGATGCTCTGGAAGAGACCACGGCAACCCACTCTAGTACTCCTGCTGACAGAATCCCATGGACGGAGGAGCCTGACAGGCTATAGTCCGTAGGGTCGCACAAAGTCGGACACGACTGAAGCGACTAGCAGCAGCAGCAGTGGCTGAAATAAAAAAGACAGAAAATAGCAAGTATTGGCGAAGATGTAGAGAAATTGGACTCCTCATATGCAGCTGTATGTAATGTAAAATGGTACAGCCACCATTCTGGAAAACATTCTGTCAGGTAAACATACAGTTATAAAAACAGCTAAACATAGAGTTACCATATAACCTAGCAATTTTACTTTAAGGTATATATTCAAGAGAAGTGAAAACATATGTCCACATATAAACTTGGATCTATAATATTTATCTATAGATATATATAAATATCTATAAATATTTATGAAAAAGTGAAAGTGAAGTAGCTCAGTCATGTCCAAATCTTTGTAACCCCATGGACTATAGTCTACCATGCTTTTCTGTCCATGGGATTTTCCAGGCAAGAGTACTGGAGTGGGTTGCCATTTCCTTCTTCAGAGGATCTTCCTGACCCAGGGGTCAAACCCGGGCCTCCCACATTGTAGGTAGAGGCTTTACCGCCTGAGCCATCAGGGAAGCCTATAAATATTTATAGCAGCATTCAAAAAATGAAAAAACCACACCAAATGCCCACAAACTGATGAATGGATAAGTAAAGTGTGTTATATTCATACAGTGTAACAATTGACAATAACAAGGAATGAAATGTTGGTACATATTACAATATGAATGACTCTTGAAATGTTTGCTAAGGGGAAGAAATCAATTACAAAAGATCACATATTATAAGATTCTATTTATATGAAACGTCCAGAATAGGCAAAACTGGGTTGGTGAGTTTGTAGGCAAATGGGGAATTATTGCTAATGGGCTTTCAAATTGTGGTGCTGGAGAAGACTCTTGAGACCTAATTGGACAGCAAGGGGATGGAACCAGTCAATCCTAAAGGAAATCAACCCTGGCTATTCATTGGAAGAGCTGATGCTGAAGCTGAAGCTCTGAAATTTTGATTACCTGATGCGAATAACTGACTCATTGGAAAAGCCCCTGATGATGGTAAAGATTGAGGGCAAAAGCAGAGGGTGGCAGAGGATCAGATGGTTAGATAACAGCACCAACTCAATGGACATGAATGTGAGCAAACTCCAGGAGATGGTGAAGGACAGGGAAGCCTGGTGTGCTGCAGTCCGTGGGGTCACAAAGAGTTGGACATGACTTAGTGACTGAACAGCAACAACACAATGTTTAAAGGTGGTAAAATTATTCTAAATGGACTGTGGTGATGGTTGTATAATATACCAAGAACCACTGAATTACATACTTTAAATGGTTGAATTGTATGGAGTTATATCTCAATAAAACTGGTATATTAAAAAATGATAACTTAAATTATAACCCTACATTGTTGTAGAGTTATATAATGATATATACAACTTATATAAGTTATATAATGATAACTCTACATTGTTGTTGTCTGATAGTAAGCAGAGTCACACCAGTACTCTGATAAATGGAAATATGTCATTGACAGTGAGGGAATAAGCAAATCTCCAGAAATGCCACATTTATATTTCAATTTCTGAAGTGTTTGTATTAACAAGCTTATATACAAATTTAACCTAGATTAGGCTAACCATCTTTTCTGATTTGAGAGCTCTTTTCACATAACTCATCAACAATAACATATCAAATAAACCTAATTTTTTTTCTAGCATGTCTCTTTTTATAAGGTGAAGGAACAAATCTTTGTGATTTTCAAGGAGCCCTCTGGAAAATCTCAAAGCCAGTTTTAATTATTTGTGGTTCTCAAGAAGCTTGAGGACCCCAGAGAGGGTTGGAGACCACATAGGCCCAGCCCCTTTGGGAAAGAATTACTCTTTTTATCTCCAAATGGAAGTATATACATAGCTGTATTTCTTTGAAGCTATGACTCCTAAGTATAGTATAAACCATATAGCAGTTATAACTTTTACTTAAAGCAGCTAACTTCTACTTCACAGAAAAAAATTGGGCAGTGAATAATTGTCTGTCACTCACCAGCATTCTGTAGTACATTTGCAGAGGCCATGAACACACCTAACGCAGCTTTCTAGAACCACACACATCCTTTATATTTGCTTCTCAAAGTGGCAGAAATGAGCACATTCATTACCAACGCAAGAGAAAGATTCATAAAAATAAGAAGGAAATGGATATTAACTTGAAATTATGATTAATAATTAGTATTTCAATATTTTATCTTACTGTCTTAAGATACTGCTATAGTAATTATCTAATGAATGTCCATTAATTAACTCGTTACTGTTGGTCCAAGGTTTTAAGTTACCTACAGTTCTTAGAAATTATCTTTAAGCTGACATATGACAAAACATAATTATCATTGACATAAATTCATTGGAATAATAATTTAATCTGGGTAAAATCAAATTTATGTTTTCATAATCTTAAACATTAAGTAGAAGTAAGTTTATTTAATCTGAATCTATTTAAGATTAGGTAGTACATATTCAAGTAAACATCTATACTTATGTATTTTACTTAATATTGACAAATCATATGATATAACTTTTGAAAAATAAAACCAGTAATATTAAACTTGTCTCATTAACTAAATTATTTGAAAGTGAAATCTTAAAACACTTCTGAGCTGAACACTTTTTAAATCTGCCACACTGAAAGTAAGAGAACTTCAATTTCCCTATTTTCTGAGAATTTTGCATCCTAAATCACTTCAGTGGTGTCTGACTCTTTGCAACCCTATGGACCATAGCCCGTCAGGCTCCTCACATAAGAGGTAAAAGCCTTTCTAAATTATAGCGACATACAGATATACAAAGAGAAAGGGAGAGAGCTTATAGCATCCTTTCTAAAATTTTAGCTATGGGTCAAGAGTAAACACAGAAGTATAAAATTCATGAATGGACACAAAATTCTTAATTGATTAGGTCTCAAAACAGGCAAACAAGAAAAGACTCACATGCCAGATTCTCTGCTTTCTCTTGGCCAGCTGTGTTCTCTATTAACTATTACTCCATTTACAGAGATCATCAATGATCAGGTCATAAAATCAAATTGCTAACAACTACTGGGAAGGAACATATTGACCCCCAAAAATCCAAACACAAACGTAAAACTGGTAGAGAGGCAACTTAAAATTAGAAAAGCAGAGAGGAAGCAAAGTTTTATTGCCATTTTGGGTTTACCTTTGGAAGCCAAGAGAAGACTACCCTGGGCGTAAGCTGCCCATGGAGTGCACTTCTCTCCTTATGAAGTTTTCCTGGCTCTGGTGCCTGAATCCATTGAGCATCTCAGTGGAACCTCCAAAACTCTTAAAAGATAATTTTTTCTGGAAAAGGTAAGATCATGACTCTCATATGGATTTTAAAGAGAGCATGTGTTGAAGATTTTATTTTACTCGTTCAATGAAAGAATCAGGTAGTTGGTGTAACAGGCTTAAAGGAGAAGTCAAAAGGCAGTGATTTCTATGAAGTAAAAAGGAATGAGAGGAGGGCATGGCAGCCCACTCCAGTATTCTTGCCTAGAGAATCCCATGGACAGAGGAGCCTGGCGGGCTACTGACCATAGGGGTCATAAAGAGTTGGACACGACTGAAGCAACTTAGCACAGCACAGCACAAAAGGGAATGGAGGGAAGTCAACTGAAACTCTTCCAGACCAGACAGAATGCGCATGTGCTTCAACTTATAAAAGTTGTAAAACAGTGCAAAGATTATGAAAGGCTAAAGTCTAAGGCATAGTTTCCCACTGAAACACAAATTTATTTTTTCTATAGTCTGTTCTCCTAGATGTCTTTATATAGCATCTGTTCATGTTTCCTGTAGATCCCATAAATGTTTAATTGCTCTTCATATAAAACCTGGCTCTCATATGATTAGCAGTTGAGAAAAGATTCCTACTTCTGTGGTAAATGCAAAGCAGTTTTAAAAAATTTGTTTTATATTGAGTTATAGTTGATTTACAATGTTGTATTAGTTTCAGGTGTACAACAAAGTGATTTAGTTGTATGAATACATATATCTGGGGCTTCCCTGGTGGTTCAGATGGTAAAGAATCTGCTTGCAATGCAGGAGACCCAGGTTTGATCCCTGGGTCAGGAAGATCCCCTGGACAAGGGAATGGCTACCCATACCAGTAGTCTTGCCTGGAGAATTCCATGGACAGAGAAGTCTAGCAGGCTACAGTCCATGAGGCCGCAAAGAGTTGGACATGACTGAACAACTAACACTTCATACTTCATACATACATACATATATATACACATATATATATATTCTTTTTCAGATTCTTTTCCCATGTAGGTTATCCTTTCACAGAGACCATGCTAATCTCTGTATCATTCTGATTTTAGCATATGTGCTGCTGAAGCAAGCTGCAAACTGACTTTGTTAACACTTGCCCCTGCTTATAGGATATAAATTATTGCTTTAGCTATAATTTTTCAACTTCTCTATTAGTTGTTTGTGTATCATTTATAGATGGTATGCTAAAGAAAAGAGATTGTTCATTGTTAGGAACAATTGTATTTATAGGCTGAAGTGGAGGGACCCACAAAGTTCATTTAACTGATTGATTGATTGAATAATTACTTATGGATGGTTCTCCATTGCTAGGCATCATGCTTTTAAAAAATGCAGTTTCAACTTTCAAGAATTTAATGCTTATCAGGGTCAATAGACAAGGAAATAGTCACCTCTTGGTAGCACAGCCTGGGAGTAAAATTCACCTGAGACACCTGAGTCCAGTTCTCAAGGACTTAGCAAGGTCAGGGCTGTTAATAGGTTTCAAGCACACTGAATAACAAGTGCATGTATGGGAAGGCCAGAATGCACGTAGCACTATGGAAATTATGCTCCCTCTATGTAGCTGGAGCATAGAATATGAGAAGAAGACATAGTAAGAGATGAGATTGGGAGGAAAGCAGGGTCAGCCATGGGATGAGCTGATTGTGACAAGCTAAAGAGCCGGCTGTCTGCTGCAGGTAAAACATTTTAAGCTAGAGAGTTCCAAGATCAAATTCGCATTTTAGAAAGATCTCTCAAGCAGCAGGGTGAGGAAAGGACTGTTAACTCTAATATTTTTCAGTGTATATTCTATTACTAATTTAGTACAGATTTTTTAAACAAATTTTCACGTCCCCGCTACCCACCCCCTGCAATCTTTGTTTACAGTGTTTGGTCTGCAGCCACAGCTTTGCTGCATTTTCAGTGCGAGGCTGTGACATTGTGATAGAGGATAAATGAAAAGAAATGAAGGGGATAAAAGGATATAAAGCATGAGTCAGCAAACTGTGGCTTGCAGGCCAAAGTTCGTTGCCTGTTATTGTAAATAACACTGTATTGGAACACAGCCAAGCCCATTTGCTTCTGTAGAGTCCTCTGGCTGCTTTTGTGTCCTTACGAAACAAAGCTGAGTACTTGTGAGAAGCTGTCTGGAATGCAAAGGTGAACACCTTGACTATCAGGTCCTTCAGAGAAAAAGTTCAACAACCTTTGATGTGAAGAGTTAAAAGTCTGTATGTTAACTTATTTAGTTGATTTGATCATATTTCCTGGACTCAAAGGATTTATGCAAATGTGTATGGTCAGTCTCATGAAAAAGTTCAAATCTTGAAAACTTTGCTGGTAATAATATGTATGAAGATGACTATATTAATTCCATGTAGAAGATCATCTACATGATTTTATTCTTCTCAACATCTTCCAAGAAGGAGTAGAAAGATCTGGTTTATGTGCTGTGGAGCCTGACTTATTTTTGTTAAAGGAAAGATACTCGATTACAGATACATTTTTAAATATTCTGCATACTTTTAGGATTTTGAATTTGAAAATCTCCAGGACAATAAGTACAAGTTTGAGAATGGAGAATATTAAATAGTTATAATGTTTCCTGGATTTCTGGTGTCCTGTCTCTGGCTTTAGCACAATGCTTTATTTGCTGAATTTGAAAATCTCCAGGACATTAAATACAAATTTGAGAATGGAGAATAAATAGTTACAATGTTTCCTGGATTTCTGCTGTCCTGTCTCTGGCTTTAGCACAATGCTTTTTTGCTGAATTTGAAAATCTCCAGGACATTAAGTACAAGTTTGAGAATGGAGAATAAATAGTTACAATGTTTCCTGGATTTCTGCTGTCCTGTCTCTGGCTTTAGCACAATATGGGAGAAATACACACAGTATTTTGTCATTAACAAATTGTAGCCACTCCTAGAATCCCTATTCTAAACAAGAACAACTTGGCTTGGACTGCACCAAATAGGTACCTTACAGAGAGTACGGGACTCAAAAAGGTCAGACACAAACACTTCACAGCTAGTGTCCCACAAGCTGCCTGCTCAGCCATCCTTAGAACGCCTTAGAACATCCTTAGAACACCTTAAATATTTGAAAATTTGGAAAAGAAGCAAAAATCCGTTTTATGGTGAAATGCTTTAGTGTCTCAGTACCCACCTCAGGAATCTGACTGTGACACATGCATCAGTAGCAGTTATTTAATAAGAAATTGCATTGACGGGTTTAAGGCCAGAGAACAGTGATGTTTAAAAAAAAAAGTGTATTTCAGTCCTTGATTGAAATTATCCAACATTTTGAGAAAAGTCAATTTGCATAACAGTTGGTGTTTCACCTCCTGGTGTTAAACCCATCTTCCCTACGCTGTCTTTTTGGATCTGTTAATCAAGTTTCCTGTCTTCACTAGACAGCAGCCTAATTGCTTCTGTCCTGCAGAAACCCCTTACCGAGAAAGAGATTTAATTTGTAGCTTAATTCAATATTTTTATGCAGTATGGTAAAAACACTCACTTGTTACAGTATTTTGTCAGCTTCATCATTAGTCTCCTAATGGAATCCCCTCTGATCTTAATCTAACTTCTTTTTTTTCTACTACCTCTGTCTCAACTTTTGGTTTTATTCTTTGACCCAGAATATCCTTTCCTGCCAGAGAAAAATCATCATCATCACTGTAAGAAATATAGATTGCTGGCCCATGGGGTACATTTCATTGTACCTGGTGTTGTGGGATTTTACCAGGTTTCATTAGCTTTCTTCCCTGATGTGGAAGAAAAAAAACATAAAACAAGAACAACAAAAAACAAAAAAACACACATAGACACAAAACCTTTACTTTGTGTCATTCCTTCTATTTGTAGAAAATGAAAAACAGTATTCCAAAGTGTGAAGTAGGCACTAATACGGATCTCAAAACTATGTGACTTAATTAGAAATGTATTCAAGCCTGTAAGTGTATTAGGACTGACCTTTCACCCTGTTTGGTTTTGTTTCTGGCCAGCATGACTTTTTATTCCATCTACCCTTTTCCTTTTTGCCCCCATCTGGCCTTCTGACAGACGCAGAATGAGTGTTAGCTATGTACTATTATTTGACATCCTTCTTTTTATAAAATTGAATTTCTCTTGATAAATGTCAGAAGGGCACACACATTCTTCAGTAAAATGAGCTAAGCCTAGAACAGATTTGTCATTGCCATCTCCCTAGTCATCTCTTTTGCTTCTGACAAATACAGTATGTCCTGAGCTTGTCTGTCCTTGGTGACCTTAAAGAAATGGAAAAGTGATCCCATTCTTTCTGATTTCAGCACCATGAACTGTCACAGATGGCAAGTTAGAAATGATTAAAATGTTTCCATATTCCTCCTTCGTTTGCTGTCCTCTCCAGGAAATGTATAGAAGGACGGCAGAACAAAGCAATGGGACAGGCTTTACGGTAAATAAGACTAGCTTGCATTTTGATTTGAAAATTTTTAATATTGTAAAGATTCTATTAGTTTTTATTTTCCAAATCCTTTTAGCATCCCAACAGAGGGATCAATTTTAAAAATAGCTGACTCTTCATCATTGAATTCTACTCTCTATGAATCATATTTTTTAAAAAAAAACAGGAAATTTGCATAAACTTTATTCCAGTGGAGGGGAGGAAGAATATCTTTTTCCTTTACCTTTCCAAGTTCTCTGTTGGGATCCCTGTAACACAAGGAAGATTAGCAAGAGAAAAACATGGCAATCTATTAAATGTAAGTTTTATGTGACACAAGAGACTTCATAAAGTAACTCAAAGAATGGTTAAACCTGAGTGTTTTTATGCTAGATTTGATGAAGAGTGGAAAGTTGTGGAAAGACACAAAGGGATAGAGTATGAATGAACTGTATAGTCAGAGGGACCATGGGGGTGGGATAGGGACTGTGCACTTGGACGCTTCCCTGTGGCCCTCTATCTTTAGAGGTTAGGATATTCCCTTCCTCCAGGTATAGGGAGGGCACTTCTCATTGAATGTTTTAGGACCTGCTTCAGGGGAAGTGCTTTCCTGGTGGCTCAGACAGTAAAGCGTTTGCCTACAATGTGGGAGACCCGAGTTCGATCCCTGGGTTGGGGAGATCCCCTGGAGAAGGAACTGGCAACCAACTCCAGTATTCATGCCTGGAAAATCCCATGGACTGAGGAGACTGCTGGGCTAGAGCCCATGGGGTCGCAAAGAGTCGGACACGACTGAGCCACTTCACTTCAGGGGAAGTAAAAAAGTCCTTCCTTTATATAGCTTTTTAAAAGTTTCAACAGCTAAAAATATCTAATATGCTAAGTTGCAATATTTGGGAGGTACCCTGCGTAGTGTCAACTATAGAAAAATGTACAACGTATGAGTTGTGAGTTAAGTTTTATTCGGGATTTACTGAGGACTATAGTCTGCACACTTAGTTCACACTATAGTTTTCTATGGTGACAGCTCCCTTCCAGGAACAAGTCTTCTATCTATATTCTTTCAGGCATCCAGGAGAAGGCCAGTTTCTTTCTGAGTCTCCTGGGCATTGTTTTCAGTTGGAAATAATCTGCATGCCAACAAGACATTTTGGGGTGGCAATTTTCGCTCCCCTGAACCTGTCTTGAATCTTCTCATAAGAGAATGATCATTCTTTCTCTAAGAACATGATATTATTGTTAGTTATTCCAATGTCAAAACTCATTCTTTCTCTAAGAACATGACATTATTGTTAGTTATTCCAATGTCAAAACTGCCCTGAAGAGCAGAAATAGTAGATAAAATGAGTATATGCCTGTAATGATATATTATCCTATTTTCAGGTAGTTGGTCCTGGAAATAATAAGTCCTTCTTTCTCAGATCTGGCTGAAGGCCTACTGTTGTCACATTACTTTTCTTTGAATTTCAAGTTAGAAGGAATTTCAGTGTGTGAACTATCAGGAAACAAGGGGTGTTGCTACCATCAAGCCAGCACATTACAGTCACCCCGATCGTGAAGCCTGAGGGAGCTCAGAATGGAGACTGGACTTGTACCTGTACCTATCAGTCAGTCACTGCAGCCACCTCTGATGATATACCCTAAAGAGACTCAGGATGAAGTCTGTCTTCAACCTGAGCACAGGATACTGACCCCAGAGAGCTGAGGTACATTTCAAAGGGTTGATTTCACCAAGGTCAGACTTTTGCATCTTCCCAAACACAGTAAAGGACTCAATTCCTTAACTCAAGATATCTGGTATTCTTTAATTAACAGCAATCTTTCGATGTTTCCTGCAATGCGGGAGACCTGGATTCAATCCTACGGTGGGGAAGATCCCCTGGAGAAGGAAATGGCAACCCACTCTAGTATTCTTGCCTGGAAAACCCCATGGACAGAGAAGCCTGGTTCATGAAGTCACAGAGTCAGACCCGACTGAGCGACTTCACTTTCTTTCTTTCCTTCTTTTGATGTTTCAACTACCTGGTCTTTGTTGCAAAACCTTCTGCATGTCCTGGTTTCTGCCCCTTCAGAACAGTCCC
Organism: Odocoileus virginianus; assembly: GCF_023699985.2. Taxonomy (NCBI): domain Eukaryota; kingdom Metazoa; phylum Chordata; class Mammalia; order Artiodactyla; family Cervidae; genus Odocoileus; species Odocoileus virginianus. The sequence goes on along the minus strand of NC_069674.1, from coordinate 59,139,009 downwards.
TTAGAGTTATCTGAGATACTGTGTCCTAGGCTTAAGTCCTCAGTTTTGTCCGTGGAATAAAACATACCTCTCAACGTTAAGGTTGTGAATTTTTTTTCAGTTGACAAATGTTAGCTATGTGAGAACGATTTCAACTAGACATTATAGATGAGTCATCAATGATCATTCAAAGATCATTGAGTGAAATAAAACATTCATCAATTTTATTTCTTCTGCAGATGAGGTGTTAAGCATGGAATAGGTGGGAAATTAAACAGACAAGGTTCTTGCCTTCATGGGACTTGTTAGCAGACAAGTAAGGTAAACTACAGATTATAATATTATCATGAAGGAAGTAGGAAGATATGAAAACCTAAAATAAAATAAGGAAGGCCTACTTTGGGTTGCACTATGGAATGTGAGAAGGTTTTATTTTACATAATAATTTAATACCATATTTGTGTATATTGATCATGTACTGAGTGCCTACTAATCATCACAACAATTTTAATGCAGAGGGTCTTATTGTTATTCTAGATTACAATGAGGAAACTGAGGCACAGAGAGGTTTAGTAATCTGCCCAAGGTCACAAAGATAATATGTAAGAGTCAAAATTTATCCTAGGTGATCTAGCTCCAGAGCCTGGCCCTTAACTTCTATTGTTACTGCAATAGATGCTACAATTATTACACAAATTACTTAAGTGCTGAATTCTGTGTTAGGTAACTGAGATACAAATATGGATCATTGCTCTCAAGAAACTCACAATTTAGAGGGGGAGACAGAATGATAATTACAATGCATTGGGATAAATACAATACTAGAAATATAAACGAATTACATTATGAACACTGAGGATGCAACAACACTATGGTGTTGTTTTCTTATTAAAAAAAAAAAACTCATAGAGATAGCAATCCAAGGTGAAGTTTAGAAAGGGCCGCTAAATTTGCTACTAAGGCAAATGGGAAATTAAAGCTCTGCTAATGACTGCTTCCAAACTTGTGGAAATTTGTTGGTTCTTATAAGCCAAATTCATTAACCCTCCACGATGCTAGCTTTCTCCCCACCCCACCACACAGAAATAGAACTTGGAAATGGGAGGGAAACAACTGTGTTGAAGTGGGCAATTAAGCTCTACAATTATGGTCTAAGTTATACACTATTGTTTGATGAAACTTACTTTTCTTTCCCCAGAAGTCTTGAGACTTCAGCCTAAATCCATAATCCCAAACCCTGCCATATTCTCATCCCCTTGTTAATATTTCCCAGATGTCTTGTAGGCAACATGTAAATCCACGGTAGTGATGTCTTTCTAGACTCCTATGGTTCAAAGTGTCTCCCTCTCCTTCACATGTATATTAGTTTCCCGAGCGGCTGGGAAAATTTGCCACAAAGTCTCTTAGAAAGCAGAAACTGATTTTCTCAGAGTTTAAGAGGTCAGAAATTAAAAATCAAAATAGCAGACCCATGCTCCTTCCAAATGTTCTAGGGGAGGATTTTATTTTGCCTCTTGTCTCTTCTGATGGCCCCTGGTGTTCTTTGATTTTGGGGAGCATAACTCCAATCTCTGCCTTCATCTTCACATGGCCTTTTCCTCTTTCTGTCTACATCTTATGACCACCATTCTCTCCTTTTACCAAACTTTACTCAGGCCCCTCTAAGCCCTCTTCTTGATGAGGCCTTAGCCTTTGTCTATTAAAACTGCAGAGTCAGCAAAGGATTTTGTACATCCTCCCTTCCCACCTGGGCTTCCCTGATGGCTCAGCTGGTAAAAAATCCATCTGAAACGCAGGAGACCCTGCTGTGATTCCTGGGTTGGGAAGATCTGCTGGAAAAGGGATAGGCTACCCACTCCAGTACTCTTGGGTTTCCCTTGTGGCTCAGCTGGTAAAGAATCTGCCTGCAACGTGGGAGACCTGGGTTCCGTCCCTGGGTTGGGAAGATCCCATGGAGAAGGGAAAGGCTAGGCACTCCAGTGTTCTGGCCTGGAGAATTCCACGGACTCTATAGTCCATGGGGGCACAAAGAGTTGGACATGACTGAGTGACTTTCACTTTCACTTTTCCATCTACACACAAAGACTTGAACAAACACTAGTGTGGTTTCTAACAGTTCAATGTCGAATTCCTAGGATGACCTTAAACTCAAGGCTGTCCAAAGAATTTCCTGGTTGCATTAGCTCAGTTCAGTTCAGTTCAGTTGCTCAGTCGAGTAGGACTCTTTGTGACCCCATGAACCGCAGCACACCCGGCCTCCCTGTCCATCACCAACTCCCAGAGTTTACCCAAACTCATGTCCATTGAGTCAGTGATGCCATCCAACCATCTCATCCTCTGTTGTCCCCTTATCCTCCTGCCCTCAATCTTTCCCAGCATCAGGGTCTTTTCAAATGAGTCAGTTCTTCACATCATGTGGCCAAAGTATTGGAGTTTCAGCTTTTGCATCAGTCCTTCCAATGAACACCCAGGACTGATCTCCTTTAGGATGAACTGGTTGGATCTCCTTGCAGTCCAAGGGACTCTCAAGAGTCTTTTCCAAACCACAGTTCAAAAGCATCAATTCTTCTGTGTTCAGCCTTCCTTATAGTCCAAATCTCACAACCAAACATGACTAATGAAAAAACCATAGCCTTGACTAGACGGAGCTTTGTTGACAAAGTAATGTCTCTGCTTTTTAGTGTGCTGTCTAGGTTGGTCATAACTTTCCTTCCAAGGAGTAAGTGTCTTTTAATTTCATGGCTGCAATCACCATCTGTGAGTGATTTTGGAGCCCCCCAAATAAAGTCTGCCACTGTTTCCACTGTTTCCCTATCCATTTGCCATGAAGTGATGGGACCAGATGCCATGATCATACTTTTCTGAATGTTGAGCTTTAAACCAACTTTTCCACTCTCCTCTCACTTTCATCAGGAGGCTCTTTAGTTCTTCTTCACTTTCTGCCATAAGGGTGGTGTCATCTGCATATCTGAGGTTATTGATATTTCTCCTGGTAATCTTGATTCCAGCTTGTGCTTCTTCCAGCCCAGTGTTTTTCATGATGTACTCTGCATATAAGTTAAATAAGCAGGGTGACAATATACAGCCTTGATGTACTCCTTTTCCTATTTGGAACCAGTCTGTTCTTCCATGTCCAGTTCTAACTGTTGCTCTCTGACCTGCATACAGGTTTCTCAAGAGGCAGGTCAGGTGGTCTGGTATTCCCATCTCTTTCAGAATTTTCCACAGTTTGTTGTGATCCACACAGTCAAAGGCTTGGGCATAGTCAAAAAAGCAGAAGTAGTTGTTTTTCTGGTATTCTCTTGCTTTTTCAATGATCCAGTGGATATTGGCAATTTTGATCTCTGGTTCCTCTGCCTTTTCTAAAACCAGCTTGAACATCTACAAGTTCTCAGTTCACGTATTGCTGAAGCCTGGCTTGCAGAATTTTGATCATTACTTTACTAGCATGTGAGATGTGTGCAATTGTGCCATAGTTTGAGCATTCTTTGGGATTGCCTTTCTTTGGGATTGGAATGAAAACTGACCTTTCCCAGTCCTGTGGCCACTGCTGAGTTTTCCAAGTTTGCTGGCGTATTGAGTGCAGCACTTTCACAGCATCATCTTTTAGGATTTGAAATAGCTCAACTGGAATTCCATCACCTCCACTAGCTTTGTTCGTAGTGATGCTTCCTAAAGCCCACTTGACTTCACATTCCTGGATGTCTGGCTCTAGGTGACATCCTATTTGCTTCAGCTAGCACCTACTGATAGGCTTATCTCCCAGTCTCTGTGTGAGGGTAGCAGACTAACTCTGATAAGTGACAGTTAACAAACCCAGAGAAAGATAGAGGAAAACAATAGAATGGGAAAGACTAGAGATCTCTTCAAGAAAAATAGAGATATCAAGTGAATATTTCATGCAAAGATGGACACAATAAATGACAGAAATGGTATGGACCTAACAGAAGCAGAAGATATTAGGAAGAGGTGGCAAGGATACACAGAAGAACTATACAAAAAAGATCTTAATGGCCCAGATAACCTCAATGTTGTGATGACTCATCTAGAGCCAGATATCCTGGAATGTGAAGTTAAGTGGGCCTTAAGAAGCATGACTGCAAACAAAGCTAGTGGTGGTGATAGAATTCCAGCTGAGCTATTTCAAATCCTAAAAGATGATTCTGTGAAAGTGCTGCATTCAGTACGCTAGCAGATTTGGAAAACTCAGCAGTGGCCACAGGACTGGGAAAGGTCAGTTTTCATTCCAGTTCCAAAGAAAGGCAATGCCAAAGAATGTTCAAACTACTGCACAATTGCACTCATCTCACACACAAGCAAAGTAATGCTCAAAATTCTCTAAGCTAGGGTTCAACAGTATGTGAACTGAGAACTTCCAGATGTTCAAGCTGGATTTAGAAGAGGCAGGGGAACCAGAGATCAAATTGCCAGCATCTGTTGGATCAAAGAAAAGGCAAGAGAGTTCCAGAAAAACAACTACTTCTGCTTCATTGACTATGCTAAAGCCTTTGACTGTATGGATCACAACAAACTGGAAAATTCTTCAGGAGTTGGGAATACCAGACCACCTGACTTGCCTCCTGAGAAATCTGTATGTAGGTCAAGAAGCAACTGTTAGAACTGGGCATGGGAACAATGGACTCATTCAAAGTTGGGAAAGGAGTATGTCAAAGCTGTATGCTGTCACCCTGCTTATTTAACGTTTATGCAGAGTATATATCATGTGAAATGCCACACTGGATGAATCACGAACTGGAATCAAGCTTGCAGGGAGACATACCAATAGCATCAGATATGGAGATGACACCATCCTTATGACAGAAAGTGAAGAGGAAGTAAAGAGCCTTTTGATGAAAGTGAGAAGAGAGTGAAAACCTGGCTTAAAACTCAAGATTCATAAAATGAGGATCATGGCATCTGGTCCTGAAGTTAGTTAAGTCGCTCAGTCGTATCCAACTCTTTGCGACCCTGTGGACTGTAGCCCACCAGGATCCTCCATCCATGGGATTTTCCAGGCAAGAATTCTGGAGTGGTTTGCTCTTTCCTCCTCCAGGGGATCTTTCCGATCCAGGGATCCAACCCAGGTCTCCCGCATTGCAGGCAGACGCTTTAACCCTGGAGCCACCAGGGAAGCCCAAAACTTCATGGCAAATGATGGGGAAACAATGGAAACAGATACTTTTTTTTGAGGGGGAGGGGGGCTCCAAAATCACTGCAGATGGTGACTGCAGCCATGACATTAAAAGATGCTTGCTCCTTGTAAGAAAAGCTATTAACAACCTAGACAGCATATTAAAAAGCAGAGACATCACTTTGCCAACAAAGGTCTGTCTAGTCAAAGCTATGGTTTTTCCAGTACTCATGTATGGATGTGAGAGTTGAACTATAAAGAAAGCTGGGCACTGAAGAATTGATGCTTTTGAACATCAATTGGAGAAGACTCTTGAGAATCCCTTGGACTGCAAGGAGATTCACCCAGTCAATCCTGAAGGATATCAATCCTGAATATTCATTGGAGGGACTGCTGCTGAAACTGACACTCCAATACTTTGGCCCCCTTATTTGAAGAGCTGACTCATTAGGAAAGACACTAATGCTGGCAAAGACTGAAGGCAGGAGAAGGGGGTGACAGAGGCTGAGATGGTTGATGGCATCACTCACTCAATGGGTATGAGTTTCAGTAAGCTCCAGGAGATGGTGAAGGACAGGGAAGCCTGGCATGCTGCAGTCCATGGGGTCACAAAGAGTCAGACACAACTCAGTGACTGAACAACAACAAATGCAGATGGATTTCACATGGACAAACCTCCCTTCCCCTGCTTCCCACTTTTCATGAACTTCCACTTCTTGGCTGCTGCTCAATGCCCCACCTTTCTCCTTTCTCTTTCCCTACTCTTTTATTCTTTAATACAGTCACCCCTGCACAAATTGAAGTTTAATTCAGTTTACAAAGGAGCCTCTTCCCTATTGTGATGGTTTGTTACTGATTAAAGTCTGTCCTTGTCACTTTAACTAGTGTCTGGCTTTACCTCTGACATTTACAATGACACTCTCATTGTACACAGGGCTCATCCTAATCTAGTATGTTCTCATCACAATCCTTACTTTATTTATATTTTCAAAGGATCTATTTCTAAATAAAGCTATATTCTCAGGTTCTGGTGAAAAGAAATTTTAGGGGAACACAATTCAATCCTCAAAACCTCCATATCCAATTAGTCACTGCGGCAAACTCTATTAATTGTCCACCTAATATCCAATGCCTATTTATTCCATGCTAATTTTTTCTTTTTCCAAAAAGACATTGTGATCAGCTCCTAGCTATGGACCGTGGTCACTCCTAGGTAACCAAGACCCTCCAGTCCTCAACCTCTCCAGCCTCCACTGCAGTTTGAGGCTGACAAGTGAGAAAGCCTCTGGCCCAACGACAGAGGGTCGTTCAGCAGCATGGGGCAAAAACCAAGGCAACTGAGAATTTCCCTGATATTGGCAAGCTTCTGCACAAACACCTGCAGCCACCTGCATTTTCTTGAGTAAAATAAGTGCCTATGTGTTAAGCCCTATACAGCAGAAATTCTGTTTATTGCACACAAATTCATTTCTAATTGATTTGCTCACCAAGCTCAGTTAATTTTCTTTTTGAAATCTCTCTCCTATTCATTGCTTCCTTTCCATTCAATCAAGCCTTCATCATTTCTCGGTAGACAATTATAACATCCTCATTAGCCTCCCAGCCCCTCTGCCTCATTCCAGTCTCATCTGTTCCCTGTGGGTCCACCAGGTAATTGTTCTGCAACACAGATCGTGCCCTCTGCTCAGAAACGTTCCTCAGCTCCCAATTATTTAGAGAATAAAGTCTAAAATTGTCAGCATTAATGATCTGGCTTAATCTATTGTTTTCTAGTCTCATTTACTTCCATATCTCTCATTCGCTCTACCCTTGGCACCACCAGATGACTTTCTTAGTGCGTGCGTGCCTGCGTGATAAGTCTCTTCAGTCTTGTCTGACTCTGCAACTCTACGGACTGTAGCCCTCTGTAGCTATGCTCCTCTGTCCATGGGATTCTCCAGACAAGAATACAGGAGTGCGTTGCCATGCCTTCCTCCAGGGGATCTTCCAGGCCCAGGAATTGAACCTGTGTCTCTTAGGTCTCCTGCATTGGCAGGTGGGCTCTTTACCACTAGTGTCACCTGTGTATTTTCATATCTCAGCCTCTTTCTTCCATCTGGAATAATTTGGGGGAATCCTGTTGATTCCTCAGAATCCAGCCCAAATGTGTCTTCCTCCATGAAGGCCTCTGTAGTCATCCAGTAGGATTTTAATCCTTGAACCTGCATAGGATGTCATGCTCTATTTCAGGAAGCCCCTAGCTTTAAAGTGTGTGACTTTCAGATAACTTGCACTTCCATCTACTGTGCATTTACACAGTTAACTCCTCTTTCCCATGCTGAGTGTAGATTTTCATCCTTCAATGATAAACATTTCATACCATCACAAGGGCCTTCTACCTGACAGCCAAATGTTTGATCTTGACAGCTTCATCATCTCGATCCCTTTGCAATCCCCATGCAATTATTTAAATATCCTATCACAGTCACTCAATATTTTATAAACATGAAAGTGATACTACTAATGAAAATATAATTGGCACCAACATTAAAGTCATGAAATGGGCTCAGATTTGCTGTATCTTTGGCTTTAATCAGATACTCATTGCACTTAAATTGGTCCACCATGTTTAATTGCGAAGAAATGGCACAAAAATAGAGAATATGTAGAAAATGAGAGAGTATATTGTTGCAGGTTATGACTTGAAGTCCAGGTCTAGTAATGGGAAAAGGAGACATATTTTAAATAATGGATTAAATGAACTGCAAAATATAGTGCAGTTATCCAAAGGCATAGATAATATCACAGGTCCTATAGCTGTTTATTGTAATACAGCTTAGTAGAAATACTATTATCAAGAAAAAAAATGAGAACTGGTGCTTTATTTTTTTAAAAGCAAAAATGTTTAAAAGTTACAGACCACAAAGCCAGCATCACATTTTCTGCAAAATTTCCATTAGCAAGTCCTTCTCCCCAAAATGGAAATAATTTTTTAAAAGGAATTCTAAAAGTCATCTAAAGGAGATAAGAGAATTCTCAATTGAAGTAACAAATTACTTTCAAAAATTACTTTTATTGTCTCTATTTAACATTTAATCTATGTTTTTAATTTTAAAAAAATGTTAAAAATCATCATGTACACATGCTAGAACACTTAGGGATAAAGTAAACTGTATCATAATTACAGCTTGCATCACATATTGAGCCCCGTAAAAAGAGAATCCCCCACATAGCTGGTACATCTCTAGCTCAACTTCTGTAGACACAGTACAAGGGAGATGTTAATTAACTGGACTTCAAGAGAACAAAGAATTCCTGATCAAATAAGTATAGGAAGGCCATTTACTAAGTCCCCATCTAGGAGATTAAAAAATGCACATTAGCATATTAAAGAAGTCCCATGTTTAAAATAAATCCATTTAACTTTGTTTAATTATTTATTTGTAAAAGAAAGATTTTTTACCCCCTGAACACACCTATTAACAAGCCTTTCCCAACAAAGAACACAAAACTGTATAAAAAATTGAACAGCTTTCCCTTAATCTCAATTTACGAAAACTCAGTGATGGATTTCATGGAAAGAAAGATGTCTTACTTTGAATTTTCTGCTGTGCCTAGCACAGTGTTTAGTACAAAAGTACTCAACAAATTCTTAACAATTATTTAACTTAATGAGAAGAAAAAAAGGAAGACAATTTGGAGTGTCTAGAGCTTTGAGAGAGCTTTGAAACCTACTTGACTTCCAACCAGTGATCTTTGGTGTGCATGCACTAATATACATATTGAAAATTTACCATTCTAACCTTTTAAACATGTACAATTCAGGGGAATTAAGTACATTCATATCATTGTGTGTGTTTTTCTCTAAAACCTTTTCATCATCCCCAAGAGAAACTCTGTGCCTATTGCAGGGGAGAAAAAAGTTTTCCTCTACTCTCTTAGGGTCCCTGGATGGGTCTGAAAATTAAACTGACAAAGACAGATTAATAGGAGAAGAACATACAAATTGAGTTTATGCAAGTTTTATGTGACTTGGGAGCCTTCATAAGGAAATGAAGACCCAAAGAAATGGTTAATCCTGAGTGTTCTCACACCAGATGTGGGGAAGAGGGGAAAGCTGTGGGAAGATGTCAGAGGACAAAGGTGAGCCAAGTGTGGTAAACTGGGGGAATCTAGCAAGGCCAGTTAGTTCACATGCCTCTCAGTGCCCTCCTCCTTAGAGATAAGAAGACTTTCTCCAGATATAAGAATGGCACCTCTCACATAGGGCTCTTAAAACTTGCTTCAGGGGAAGGTCAGAAAGTCCTTCTGGCACATGTCATCCTCAGATTCCTTCAGCTTGAAGGGAATATTCATATTCAATATGGCAAGTTGCCATATTTTGGAGTAGTGAGTCCTGAACCCCATCATTATTAGGCAATAACCCAATTCTGCACACTCTTCAGTTTCTGGAAACCTCTATTCTTTCTCTTTCTAGACATTTGCCAATTCTAGATACTTCATGTAAATGGAATCTTACAATACTTCACTTATTCTACTTAGCATAATGTTTCAAAGGTTCATCCACATTACATCATGTATCAGAATTTTATTACTTTTTAAGGCTGAATGATACTTCATTGTACTGAAAGGGTTCAAGAAGAGCCTTCCCCAAATGTGTCACTTTAGTATGTGGGTTATTTTGAGCTGAAGATAATTAAAGCCCCAAAAACCTAGGAAGCAATTTTTTTAACCTTCCTATTAAATATCTGTAAGAAATTAGATAGGGGCCCTGGCTCAGAGAGATCACTATCACCAAAGATAACTTTTATTTGAATGACTATCTGTATAGCAGGGCAAACATTTAATCACCAAACATCCACTCTTCTTACTGTCCTGTGAATCACTTTCCTCCACCTTGAAGACTCAGGACCCAATCCCATTCCTTAGCTCAGGATGGCATATAGGCCTCTATTGCCTGACTACATTTTGGGTCTTATATTTTTAAGTACTCCTATATGTACAAAATTAAACTGGTTTTCTCCTGTGACTCTGTCTTATGTCAGTTTGCTCATTAGACTAGCTAAAAACCCTAGAAGGGTAGAAGGAAAAGTGTTCCTCCTCTGTAATATCTATATAATGAAAGGGTACAGAACATGCCACAATATATGCCATTGTGGCATATTAATTATTTTGAGCTGAAAGCACTTGAGAAAAGCAATACATGCAGGAAGGACCCTCTCTTTTGTTTTGCTTTTTTTTTTTTTTTTTTTGGCTGTGTCACTGGTCATGCAGGATCTTAGTTCTCTGACCTTGGATGGAACCTGCGTCTCCTGCAGTGAAAGTGTGGAGTCTTAACCACTGGACCACCAGGGAAGTCCCAGGAAGAGATCTCTGATCTCCCTTTTTCTACTTAAAATCGGATCATAACATTTCCCATTAGAGGGGTGCCATCTCTATACTAGGAAGAGAAGAATGCTTTTATCACAAAACTGGGAACCTATACTGAAATGATCTGTATAAATTCTGCTAAAATAAAACAAACCTATTAAAACAACTTCCATTAGTTTCCCTCATATATTTCAATTTGCTGTCCCATAATTTTTTTGCCCCTGACCCAAAGCCCTATGTCTTGTCACAACTGCACAATTTCTCATTCTTTGTTTAAAAAGGTATGCAAGTTTTGGAACCTAATGTCTTCATTTTCCTTTTGACTATTTTCCGAGTACATGGAAAAATATTAGATAACATTTGTATGTTTCCCTTCTGTTGAACTGTTCTGTCAGTTTAATTCATAGGCCCAGCCACAGAGACTACAAAGGTAAAAGGAAAATTTCCCTCCCCTATAAACCACATTTTGTTAATTAATTCATCTGTTGATGGGTACTTGGATTATTTCTACTTTTTGACTATTGTAAATAATGCAGTGTAAAACAAATAATATGGCTCACTATCCAGTTCTATGAGGATAGGAGTTTCAAGTCATTAGTCACTGTAGTAGCTGACTGACAGTAAACCCTAAAAGAAATTCAGGATGAAAAACAGGTAAGGCACTCCATGCTTTGGAAAAATAGACCCCTTAGATAGTTACAGATATCTCTGGAAAAAATTTTAGTGAACCCAGATTTTTAACTCTTCACATACACAGAATGGCACTAAAATCATTAACTGAGATAGCTGATCCTTGTGACTAGCAGTACGCTTTTACTGAGATTTATGCTTGACTGCAAGCATTCTATAACCAAAGTGATATAACCGGATATATACATATATCTGTGTAATACATATATGCATGCATACCAAGTTGCTTTAGTCGTGTCCAACTCTTTGTGACACTATGGTAGGGTCTGTAGCCCACAAAGGTCCTCTGTCCATGGGATTCTCCAGGCAAGAATAGTGGAGTGGTTTGCCATTCCCTTCTCTAGGGGATCTTCCCAACATAGGAATAGAGCCTGCATTTCTTTTTATTTTCATTTATTTTTATTAGTTGGAGGCTAATTACTTTACAATATTGTAGTGGTTTTTGCCATACATTGACATGAATCAGCCATGGATTTACATGTGTTCCCCATCCCACTCCCCCCTCCCACCTCCCTCCCCACCCCATCCCTCTGGGTCTTCCCAGTGCACCAGCCCTGAGCACTTGTCTCATGCATCCAACCTGGGCTGGTGATCTGTTTCACCCTTGATAGTATACTTGTTTCAATGCTATTCTCTCAGAACATCCCACCCTTGCCTTCTTCCACAGAGTCCAAAAATCTGTTCTGTACATCTGTGTCTCTTTTCCTGTTTTGCATATAGGGTTATCATTACCATCTTTAAAATTCCATATATATGCATTAGTATAGTGTATTGATCTTTATATTTCTGGCTTACTTCACTCTGTATAATGGGCTCCAGTTTCATCCATCTCATTAGAACTACCTGCATTTCTTATGTCTCTTACATTGGCAGACAGACTCTTTACCACCAGCACCACTTGGGAAGCCTGTATATATATACACACACACATATAATCTTAAGATCATTACCTCAGTGCTGAGAGATTGTTTCCCAGGCTATAGTCCTCAGTAAGGTCCTTGAATAAAACTGAAACAACTCTTGCACTGTGCTTTTTTCTTTTAGTTGACAGTTCCTATGAATATTGGTATGCAAGTATTTGTTTGAGCTCCCGCTTTCCAGTCTTTTGGGTATACTCCTGGAAGTAGAATGGCTGGATCATATGTTTAATTTTGAGGAATCACTACATGGTTTTCTATGGTGTATCACTATTTCCTTCAGCAAAGCATAAAAGGTCCAGTTTGTCAGCCTCCATGTACAGATGTGACAGTTGACCATAAAGAAGGCTGAACACTGAAGAACTGATGCTTTCAAACTGTGGTGATAGAGAAGACTCTTCAAAGTCCCTTGAAAGACTCCTGAAAGTGCCTTGGACAGCAAAGAGATCCAACCAGTCAATCCTCAAGGAAATCAACCCTGAATATTCTTTGGAAGGACTGATGCTGAAGCTCAAATACTTTGGCCACCTGATGTGAAGAACTGACTCATTAGAAAAGAACCTGATGCTGGGAAAGAGTTAGGACAGGAGGAGAAGTGGGCAACAGAGGATGAGATGTTTGGATGGCATCACTGACTCAATGGACATGAGTGTGAGCAAACTCTGGGAGATAGTGAAGGCCAGGGCAGGCTTGTGTGCTGCAGGACATGGGGTTGCAAAGTGCTGGACACAACTGAGCAAATGAACAACCTCATCAACACCAACATCTGTTATTTTCTGCTTTTTGATTAACAGTCATTCTAATAGGTATGAAACAGTATCTCATTGTGGTTTTGAATTGTAGTTCCCTAATAACTAGGGGTGTTAAACATCTTTTTATGGGCCTATTGGTCATTTTAATACTTTCTTTGTCCATTTTTGAATTCCAACCAATCATCTTTTAAAATGACAAGATCAGGGAATGCTTCAGCTTGCCAGTGATCATCTAGACATATAAAATGTTATAAATTATTAATTTTAAATATAATTTGTGGCGGAAGAATGAGAAGGTACATGAATAGAATTTATTAATTTTCTTATCTTTCTCTTTTTTCCAGTTCCCATCTGACCTTAGTGAGTAACTAGGTTTATTTGAAGAATGTGACAAAGAAGAATCTAAAAAGTAATTTTATGATTTTTCTGGATTATTCCATTTCTTATAAATTTTCATATGTCTTTTTAAAAAATATAAAATATTTCAAGCATTGTAAATTTTCATTTGCGGATTCCTGGTTGGTACAGTGGTAAAGAATCTGCCGCCAATGCAGGAGACATGAATTGGGAAGATCCCCTGTAGTAGGAAATGGCAACCCACTCCAGTATTCTTGCCTAGAAAATCCATGGACAGAGGAGCTATGTAGGCTACAATCCATGGGATTGCAAAGAGTCAGATATGATTAAACAACTAAGCAAGCATACATGCAAATTTTCACTTAACCCAAGATTTTCCCAATTTTTCTCCTTCATGTCCTGTTAGGAAAATCCATTAGGAAAAATTGTTAAAGATTTTGAAATGGGCATGATTACTTGATGTCCTTTCAATGGAACGTTTGACATCGCCTGGTTCTCCCTTTCGGTTACCTGATCTTCTTGGGGCCTGTGCTTTGAACTGTCTTTGATTTAGCTATTTTATAAGTCAGGATATTATAGAAAACTGACTGATAGTAAAATGCTAATTATTCTTGTTCATAATTTGTCATAGAGACAAACTGATTTCCTCTCTATAGAAAAGATGAGCATTTAATTTAGTGCCTATAGAATCTCTATTTTTTGCATCCATTAGTAAATTTACTGTAGGATTCCTGATTGCCTTCCATATGTCTGTTTTGATTCTTTTTTGAACAGGCTGCAACAGCTTACTGGTTCCTTTGAGGAAGGAGATAGATGGGCTCCAGACTGAGCGGCTGGAATTTGTTCCCTGTGGGTAGATATTCCAAGAGGAAGATAATAGCAGGAACTAGAGTGGAGCTGAGCCCCGCCCAGATGAAAGAGACCACATATTACTCGTTCTGGAGGTCAAGGAGGTCTTTCCAACTATACATTCCCAGAGAGGCTCCTTGGAGGTCAAAAGGGAGTGACGTCAACTTACCCATAGGCCTCTTCACTAGAATCCATCTTGGCTAAGACATGTCCATGCAAATATGGGAGGACCCGGAGATAAACCAAATGCAGACTCAGAACCAGCAAAATGAGATGACTAACCAAAGGAAACCTGGAAGAAATGCCCATATAAGTAATTCAAACTACCAGGAGGGCATGGCTCTCTCTGGGTCTGCTTGTATGCCTACCCACTTATACTCTTTTTCCTCATAATAAACACTCATTTCACTACTTTTCATCTCTGTGGGAATTTGTTACTATAAAGCTGATGGGCCAGAGCCTCATCTCTGGTCACTGGTCTAGTAGCTAGGATTCAGCATCCTAGCTGCTGCAGCCTGACTTCAATCTCTGGCCGGAAACCGAAATCCTGCTTCAAGCCCTTTGCAAGCTGAGGCCACCCAAGATCGCCCTTGTTAATTAATGAGTTCAATAAAATCTTGAATATATGTTCACTTTGTATTTGTATTTTACCATTTTTGAAAATCATCTTTGAACAACCTCCTTATTTTCAATCCTGATTATGTACTTAGTCCCCTTGTGGCTTTAAGTAAATTTTTAATGTAAGCTATGTTTTACCTTTGAACAAATTCCATTTTTTCCACTAATAAAGTCAACATTTATAAAGAAAGTCAATATTGCGTATTTACCTATTAATAAGATAAACATTTATTAATTTTAAGAAGCATTATTTAATGTCATTTCACCTTCTTTCCCTCTCTACTCTGCCAAAGCATTCTAATTGTCTGTTGCTTATCAAATCTAGGAGTCATTTCTCTTTTGGACAAGGTCACTCAGCTAGTAGATTAAGGAAAATTGTAGAAACAGTTTGTCTGTTTATCTGAGTTAAATATCTAAATGTCTGGAGGTTATTATTTTCTTATAGCTTTCTGAATAAACTGAACAAGTGCAAACTGTGTGAGACTACAATTAGTGCTGGCCCTGCCTCAATGAGTATTTTACCAATGAGTGTTATATCCATTGTGGGGATGATTTAAATTAATTTTTATTGAACACATGCTGTTTTTCAGGCACTTCTACTGTAAATTAGATGATACAGTAAAAGTGCCTGAAACACAGCATGAGTCTGTGTTCAAGGGCCAAATTAAGATCTATAACTTAAAGTTACAGGGAAAATAATTTCACTGAATATAAAAGAGCAACTTCTTAGTTGTCAGGGCTCTCTGAAAATGGAGCAATATATTTCACAAGGCAGAAGAAAGCAGAGTGGTTAAGAACAAGAAGTTTGATGTCAGGCAGACCTATATGTGTATTCCAAGTCCATCATACACTAATTTCATGACCTTAAAAAAGCTTCTTTTTAGTTCCCTTACCTGTTAAAAAAAAAAAAAGTATCTACTTCATAGTGGCTTATTTTTTTCTTTCTGAAGAGTTAACAACCTTCTCACACTTTCCCTCCTACATAGTATGCCTTCACCAAGTCTGTGTCCACTCGAGGTGGATATTCTGGTAGAATAGAAGGCAATTTGCTATTAGGGTTGGGAGTCAATTTACTAAGTTTCTTTAACAGAGACAGGTTGAGAGGCAGCTAGAACATTCTGGGAGTTTTCATTGATGGAGACTCCAGGGTCAAGGCTAGGTTAAGCTTTGATGAGTCTACTGGGAGTCTAGTCACAGTTTGAAGCTCCTCACAGATCTTTGGGTTTCAGTGGAGGGTGATGCTTTAGGCCCTAAAATTGCTACAAAGTAGTCTGGAAGAACTGGAGAGCCAAAAAAGTGAGAAAAAATCCAACTTTCTTCACAATGTTTTTATGAAGAGTAAAAGAGGTAACACTTTTAAGTGTTTCTAGCACAAAATTTGGTGCACAAGAAGACTTCAAGAGGCACTTTTTAAAAAACACTATTATTATTATTTTGCCTGTGATCCAAGGAGAATGAGAAACACATGGAATGGAATTAGCTCAGTTGAGTCCAGACTAGATCAGTCAATTCCCAGCTAATCCACAGCCATTAACAAACATGTGTTTGTTGTTTTGAGCCAGCGAGTTTTAAGATGGCTTGTTATTCAGCGTTGGCTAACTAATACACAAAGATCACTTTCAGTTCCAACATAATATAATTCCATAAGAGTGTAGTACGCCTCTTTGTCTCTCTTATTTGGAAGCTGAATTACAGACACTTCCCAACCATGAAGTGAAGAGTAAAATCTATTAATTCTCAACACTGAAGTTCATACAATTGCTGTCTCAAGAATCTACACTTGGTTACTGATTATACTTGCTGTTTCTTTCACAATTCTCTTGTAGCTTGTCTCTCAGACAGATATGATGCAGCTTATCACCACAAAAAAGCCAGTCTGTATTGCAAGTACACAATCACTTGTCAATTAATTTAGAAAGGACCGCTTGGTGTTTCCAAAAATATTGAAACCCACATTCTTAAGCACTTAAACATTAACTTTTATGATCTGTTCCTGCCATTCCTAATGAAAGAAGAGGAGAAATCTTTACAGACTTCTAATAGTTTCCACATCCTCGGAAGTCTAGGAGTTCTCAGTTTAAGACTCTAATTAATTTTAATTATTTATGCTCAATGATAATCTTTGTGTTTCATACTTTAAATTTTTAATCTAATCTTAGTTATGTATAAGTAAAATACAAATAATAAATCTTACTTATTTGGGACTGATTATTCAAATCATTATTTCCCTTTCTTTTTAATTTTGCTCAATTTCAAAAATTATCTCCCTCACAGAAATCAAATAGGTCACTAAAAATAGATAGACCACACAGTTTTATTTTATATTACATGATGGAAAGTATTAGAATACTTTAAACACAATTTTCAGTTAAACTATGTGTTTAATCAGTAATTCATTTCTTTATTCCCATGTTAGCATAGCAGAGTTTAGGCTATGCTTACACAGTTTAAAGAAACAATAAAGTTTAAGTGGGGCCTCCCAAGTGGAGCTGGTGGTAAAGAAGCTCTGCCAATGCAGGAGACCTAAGAGATACTGGATTGATCCCTGGGTCGGGAAGATCCCCTGGAAGAGGGCATGGCAACCCACTCCAATATTCTTGCCTGGAGAATCCCATGAACAGAGGAGCCTGGTGGGCTACAGTCCATAGGGTCTTAAAGTCTGACATGACTGAAGTGACTTAGCATGGATGCACACAAAGTTTAATTAAGTGACAAGTTTGAAAGAATTCAGTTGTCGAATTGAATTCAGCCTATTCTTCTTCTAAATTGTTTTCTAAGTTTGGTGGAAGAGTAAACTGTTGAGACTCTAAAATTGCTTATGTTGGTCTTTCTACTCAAAAACCCTAGTTTCCCATACTAATTATTAATTTACAAGTCAAGGGTAACAGGGATAAAAGAATGAACTAAGCAGTGATTGCTAAGACTTTTTTTGGGGGGGGTCCTGATATTAATCTCCTCTATCGTCTTGAACAACTCACTGAATATTTATGCCAAAAGATGCTTATTTGGGGGTATTTGGTCATCCTTTCTTTCCTGGGGATTGATGGGGTGGATCTCTGACAATCAGGTCTCCTCTACAAGAGTTTGACCAATTGGTATAGCTGATTGTAAGACAGGCAAGTTCTTAGTTGTAAGCAACACAAAATGACTCTGGGATATTTAAAAATAAAAAATAATTATTGTGAGAATTTAGGAATATTCACAGAATCCCCAAGAAGACCTGAAAAATGGCTTGGGGAAAAATGAGCAACATCTAAAGGAGAACATAGCAGGACAGTCAAAGTCATGCTGCAGAAAGAATCTGGGTAAGATGTAACTGATGTCATTGCCCTGCAGTCATCACTGTAACAGCAGATATTGGAAGCTGCTACCGGCACTACTGCCACAGAGAACTAGATACTAGGGCCATTGGTGCCACAGTCATAGAAAAAAAAAACTCAAAATGTTTGTATCACTTGTTGCAAATTCAAAGTTTCAGACAGGAGGATCTGCTTTTTACCAAGTGAGTTCAATTGAAAGGAAAGCTGTAGAAAACTCCATCTGTGCCCCAAGTTCAAGTCACATTATCCAATCCAGTTTTTACTGTGGTTATTTATCAATTGGCACAGGAATCAGAAGGGAGAACAATGTGATGAATTGGTACCATAAAGTTCAAAATAATTGAGGCAGTCAGTCATCCTGGGCTGTTCTCTTGAATGACAGAGATGTAAACTAGGGAGCCGTGGAATTTCTACCTATCATGTGGCTGGGAAGCACAGAAAATATATCTGTAGAAAAAGAGAACAAAGTAATTTATAGAGAGACTCAGAGTTGAGACATAGAGAAAGTTCTGTTGGCTTCGGTCCCTAGCTGCATTATATTACCCTCGTTGTTTAGTTGCCAAGTTGTGTTTGACTCTTTGTTGACCCCATGGATTGCAGCACGCCAGGCTTCCCTGTTCTTCATCACTCCCAGAGCTTGCTCAAACTCATGTCCATTGAGTTCGTGATGTCATCCATTCATTTTGTTCTCTGTCACCCTCTTCTCCTCCTGTACTCAATCTTTCCCAGCATTAGGGTCTTTTCTGATGAGTTAGCTCTTTGCATCAGGTAACCCTGTAACTTCAGCTTCAGCATCAGTGCTTCCAATGAATATTCAGGTTGATTTCCTTTAGGATTGACTGGTTTGATTTCCTTGCTGTGCAAGGGACTCTTAAGAGTCTTCTTTGGCATCACAGTTCAAAAGCATCAATTCTTCAGTGCTCTGCCTTCTTTATGGTGCAACTCTCACATCTGTATGTGACTATTGGAAAAACCATAGCTTTGATTATATGGATCTTTGTCAGTAAGGTGATATCTCTGCTTTTTAACATGCTGTCTAGATTTGTCATAGCTTTTCTCCCAAGGAGCAAAAATCTTTTAATTTCACGGCTGCAGTCACTGTCTCCAGTGATTTTCAAGTCCAAGAAAATAAAGTCTTTCACTGTTCCCATTTTTTTCCCCATCTATTTTCCATGAAGTGATGGGACCAGATGCCATCATCTTAGTTTTTTGAATGTTGAGTTTTAAGCCAGCTTTTTCATTCTCCTCTTTCACCCTTATCAAGAGGCTCTTTAGTTCCTCTTTCTACCATTATTGTGGTATCATCTGCATATCTGAGGTCATTGGTATTTCTTGCAGCAATCTTGATTCCAGCTTGTGATTTATCCGGCCCAGCATTTCGCATGAAGTTAAACAGGCAGGGTGACAATATTCAGCCTTGCGTTCTAAGAAATAGCACTCTGTCTTATACAGTTCTTCAGTTTTGCTTAGGCTAGGTCAAGTTGCTTTTATAATTTACCAAGTATCCTAACCAACATAACTCTCTGGATTTCATTATTCTTAACCATAAGTGGCAATTTTAACACTTATGTATCTCATGAAGAGAATAAAATAACAGAGTCAGAAAGAATCACAAACTTTTAAGAGTCCCTTTAATAATATCCCCAATAAATGGCTGTCCAGCCTTTTTCCTTGACAGGAAACCACTATTTCTTGAGGCAATCTGTTCTCTTTTCAGAGTTCTCTGGTTGTTAGAAACTTTTATATATATATATATATATATATATATATATATATATATATACACACACACAAAATCAAAATTTTCTTCCCTGTAACTCCATCTCATTTATCTTAATTCTATCCTCTTGAGTCTTACAGAATAAATGCAGTTTCTCTTGTTCAGGACAGCCTTGAAGTTTATGAAGATAGCTATCAAATTTTCACCAAAGCTATTTTCTTCTAAAGGCTGAACATTCTCAGGTTGTTTAAATATATGTCAAGATTTCCCTCCATCAGAGTGCCTACAATGACCAACTTGTTTGGATATACGAGTTGGAGAGAGAAAAAATTTTGATTAAGGTCTACATCATTGGGAAAAAAAAAAAGACTTTGTTAATAAGGCCATTAGGCTGTGTGTTCACATTTTTACAGGGATTTCAAACTCCCAACAGATAATTTTATGATTAAGAAAAAACAGGAATTCCATGAATCATAAATTATTATGAATTTTTTTATTGTATTTATGTGTTTTTATATAATGATAAGTGACCATAATAATAAGCAGTGCATCATTTTTTTACTAACAGGATTATTCTGAAAGTTTCAGAGGTTTTCTGTAAAAATAAAGAGAAAAAATGTGGGGCTTCCCTGATGGCCCAGTGGTTAACAATCCACCTTTCAATACAGGGGAAATGGGTTTGGTCCCTGGTGTGGGAAGATAACCCATGCCAAGGAGCAACTAAGCGCATGCAGCACAACTACTGAGCCAGGCACCCGAGCCCATAAGTTGCAACAAGAGAAGCCCCTACAGCGAGAAGCCCTCACCTCGAAGAGTAGCAGCCCTGCTTGCTAAAACCAGACAGACCATGCGTGCAGCAACCAAGACCCAGTGCAGATAAAAATTAAATAAGCAAATTAATTAATTAATAAAAAGCCAAAAAAAAATGCACAAGAGTATATATTTGAATAGCATATAACAATGATTTTTACCTCATAATAGAAAAAAATTAAGAAGAGAAAACTAACACTAAACACCCAGTGAAGATGACTAAAAAATGAAAATTTCAGTTATCATTCTCAAAACAAATGAACAAAAATACAGAAAACATAAATTGCCCTGATGATCTTGATCTTTGTTTTGTAACAAATACTCTAGATGTAGAAAATTTTATTTTCCATTGACACCTATTGAATTGTTGAGTGTGTCTAAAAGCATCTTGAAATTGAGTATTATAGCACATTAACATCATATAAGCACCTTTATTAATTTTTATTTTGTCTGCTTGCTTTGATTTTGGAAATTGATATTGTTTTAAATAATTAAGATATGAGATTTATTTCTTATATGTTGGACTATCCATTGATGATTGTTGCCTGAATCATTTGTTTCATGAAGGATTGTTCAGTTCAGTCACTCAGTCACGTCCGACTCTTTGTGACCCCATGGACTGAAGCATGCCAGGCTTCCCTGTCCAACGCCAACTCCTGGAGCTTACTCAAACTCATGTCCATCGAGTCGGTGATGCCATCCAACCATCTCATCCTCTGTCGTCTCATTCTCCTCCCACCTTCAATCTTTCCCAGAATCAGCATCTTTTCCAATGAGTCAGCTCTTTGCATCTGGTGGCCAAAGTATTGGAGTTTCAGCTTCAGCACCAGTCCTTCCAATGAATATTCAAGAGTGATTTTCTTTAGAATTGACTGGTTGGATCTCCCTGGAGTCCAAGGGACTCTCAAGAGTCTTCTCCAACACCACAGTTCAAAAGCATCAATTCTTTGGTGCTCAGCTTTCTTTATAGTCCAATTCTCACATCCATACATGACTACTGGAAAAACAATAGCTTTGACTAGATGGACCTTTGTTGGCAAAAAGATATCTCTGCTTTTTAATATGCTGTCCAGGTTTGTCATAGCTTTTCTTCCAAGGAGCAAGGGTCTTTTAATTTCATGGCTGCAGTAACCATTTTCAGTCATTTTGGAGCCCCCCAAAATAACGTCTCTCACCATTTCCATGTTTCCCCATCTATTTGCCATGAACTGATGGGACAGAATGTCATGATCTTAGTTTTCTGAATGCTGAGTTTTAAGCCAACTTTTTCACTCTCCTCTTTCACTTTCAAGAGGCTCTTTACTTTTTGCTTTCTGCCGTAAGAGTGGTGTTATCTGCATATCTGAAGTTATTATTTCTCCTGTCAATCTTGATTCCAGCTTGTGCTTCATTGAGCTTGGCATTTTGCATGATGTACTCTGCATATAAGTTAAATAAACAGGATGACAATATACAGCAGTGATGTACTCCATTCCCGATTTGAAACCAATCTGTTGCTCCATGTCCAGTTCTAACTGTTGCTTCTTGGCCTGCATACAGATTTCTCAGGAGGCAGGTCAGGTGGTCTGGTATTTTCATCTCCTGAAGAATTTTCCACAGTTTGTTGTGATCCACATAGTCAAAGGCTTTGGCATAGTCAATAAAGCAGATGTTTTTCTGGAAATCTCTTGCTTTTTCTGTGATCCAATGGATGTTAGCAATTTGATCTCTGCTTCCTCTGCCTCTTCGAAATCCATCTTGAACATCTGGAAGTTCATGATTTTGCTGAAGCCTGGTTGGAGAATTTTGAGCATTACTTTGCTAGCGTGTGAGAAGAGTGCAATTGTGTGGTAGTTTGAAAATTCTCTGGCATTGCCTTTCTTCGGGATTGGAATGAAAACTGAGCATTTCCAGTCCTGCGGCCACTGCTGAGTTTTCCAAATTTGCTGACATACTAGTGCAGCACTTTCACAGCATCATCTTTTAGGATTTGAAATAGCTCAACTGGAATTCCGTTACTTCCACTAGCTTTGTTTGTAGTGATGCTTCCTAAAGCCCACTTGACTTCGCATTCCAGATTGTCTGGCTCTAGGTGAGTGATCACACCATCTTGGTATCTGGGTCAGATATACAAAAAGATCTTTTTTGTATAGTTCTGTGTTCTTGCCACCTCTTCTTAATATCTTCTGCTTCTGTTAGGTCCCTACCATTTCTGTCCTTTATCGAGCCCATCTTTGCCTGAAATGTTCCCTTGGCATCTCTAATTTCCTTGAAGAGATCTCTAGTCTTTCCCATTCTATTGTTTTCCTCTATTTGTTTGCACTGATTTCTGAGGAAGGCTTTCTTATCTGTGCTTGCTGTTCTTTGGAACTATGCATTCAGATGGGTATATCTTTCCTTTTCTCCTTTGCCTTTAGCTTCTCTTCTTTTCTTAGCTATTTGTGAGGCCTCCGCAGACAACCATGTTGTTTGGTCCTTCCAATTCTGGAAATTTCTTTCATGTATTGTAAAAAAAAAAAAACTTACCCTCAACAACCGTTTGGTTTTCTGAAATACAATTAAATCAAGAAAGACAGTGAAAGTTCTAATTCTTTTAACTGACAATTTTAGAATAAGGGGTGTGTGCCCTAGTTACTTGAAATAGTGTCTAGTGAATTTTCTGTTTGTTTATTTTTGTCTCCCTCCTTTGAAGCATGATTAAGAATTCATAGATTTTCATATACTGAATGTGTTTCAAACAACAGTATTTATTACTTTTTTTGATTGTCCCATCTTTAGCCAAAGAGACCCTTTGATTTTGGTTTCAGTCACCTTTTGACACACTTATTTATTGTGAATGGATTCCTTTGTTGTGTCACAAGATATCACATTTGTCTTTTGTATGTATTCCCCACAGAGCTGAAATCAGACACTCCTCTGAGTGGCCCAGGTGCCTTTTAGTTGGAAATTGTATTAAAAATCCACAATGGATGACTTAAGTTATTTCATTTGTAGTAAAAATGAAAGCTTATACATATAAAGTTTTATTTCAAGGCAATAACTTTAGAACCTAGTATTTATTTAGGTAATAAATACTGTAATTGCCAGTTTTATTTTTATTTTAAGTTCACTTTTACATCACTTATGTAAAAGAAGATGTGCGTTGTTCATTATAAGTATGCCTAAATTGGTTAATAACCATATATCAATGTTTCATTTTTCTAGACGGCACAATTTATATTAAAAATTTCTCAAAAATGTTTGTAATGAAGGATATAATGAAATCTCAAATGTTTTTATATGTACACAAAAAGAATATAAATTTCATCAGAGTTGCTATAGTAAAAGCTTTGAAAAAACTTTCAGAAATGGGGTGGGTTTGATGTTATCTGTCAAGTTAGAGTTTTAACTTGGAATAAGTGAAGGGCTATAATTTCAGGTGTTAGTAAACTCTGGTGTGGGAATGCATGATATTCAAGTCAATGAAATGCAAAATGCTACCTGGCAGCAATTTTCAAAGTGAGGTCTGAGGACCCTTGGGGTTTTTTGAGACACTTTTACAGGATTTTCAAGGTCTTTCCTTTTTCAACCAGGAATTTGATTGAGAGCCAATTTTCTCCATAATATCTTAGCTATTACAACATATCACAACAGACTGAATGCAGAATCAAAATGTGAGCTTCCAGCTCTCTCATGACAGAGAGTAAACCAACTTGCAAAAGACGTGAAGAAACCCATTTTTCTCACTAATTTTTTTTAATGTAGTCACCATTAAAAACTATTCTTTGGCGTAAACAAAATGGGTTTATTATCTTAAAAATGAGTTAATAAACATACATTTACATTTTCTGTTAATTTTTAATACAGTAAATAGGGACATACGTAACCAGCACAAACAAAAGCTCTTTAAAGCCCTTATTTTTAAGAATGTAAAGAGATCTTGAAACCAAGAATTTCAAGAACATTTATTCTATGATATCTTGCACTATTTGCTTACTAATTGTAAGTACGTATGAATAGGAATGGGCTGTCTAGGTGGTGCTAGCAGTAAAGAACCTGCCAGCCAATGCAGAAGACATAAGAGATGCCAGTCATAAGAAGATCCCCTGGAGGAGGGCATGGCAACCCACTCCAGTATTCTTGCCTGGAGAATCCCAGGGACGGGGGAGCCTGGTGGGCTGCCGTCTATGGGGTCGCACAGAGTCGGACACGACTGAAGTGACTTAGCAGCAGCAGGAATACATGATTCATTTTCTTCCTGATGTCATTAATGCTGAATGGAAGGCAACTCCACACAGGAAGCCAAATATCCTGTTTGGAATTTAACTGATGAATTTGAAGAATATGGGATGTTCTGAGGTTTTATCCCATCTTCTTTTTCTTTAAAAGTCTATTTCTTTTTTAAAGACCAGTTTTATGTTCACAGCAAAATTGAGCAGAAACTACAGACACCCCACACCTGCACAGCCTCCTCAACTACCAACATCTCAGCACCCAAACGGTACATTTGTTACAACCGAGGAACCCACATTGACACATCACTATCACCCAGTCTGCAGTTTACAACAGGTTCACTCTTGGTGTTATCCATTCCATGGGGTTTGACTAGTGCTCTGCCTATTTGTACCTTCTTCCATCATAACCCTTGTCAACCACAGACCATTTGACTGTCTCCATTGTTTTGCCTTTTCCAGAGTGTCAGATAGTTGGAGTCAGATTACCTCAGCTTCTTTAGAATTTTTTATTCATACTTTATTTTTTAATACAATTTTATTGGAGGATATTTGCTTTACAATGTTGTGTTGATTTCTGCTGTATGACAATGCAAATCAGCCAAGTATATATGTATATCCCTAATCTCTTGATCCTCCCTCCCACCCCACCTCCACCCTAACCCCCACACCACCCCTCTAGGTCATCACAGAGCACCCAGGTGAGCTCCCTGTGTTATACAAAGAGTCCCACTAGCTATCTAATTTACATATGGTAGTGTAGATGAATCAGTGCTACATTCTCAGTTCATCCACCCTCACCTTCCTCCTTGTCTACAAGTCTGTTCTCTATGTCTGTGTCTCTATTCCTGCCCTGCAAATAGGTTCGTGGGTACCATTGCTTCAGTTTCTTCAGTGAAGCCATTCAGTCGTGTCTGACTCTTTGCAACCCCATGGACTGAAGCCTGCCAGGCTCCTCCATCCACGGAATTTTCCAGGCAAGAGTACTGGAGTGGGTTGCCATTTCCTTCTCCAGGGGATCTTCCCAACCCAGGGATCGAGCCCAGGTTTCCCGCATTGTAGGCAGACGTAAGCTTTACCGTCTGAGCCACCAGGGAAGTCCATTTGATGAATCTTTGTGGCAGGTCAGACTTAGCAACTCTTTGTGTATGTTTAATTACATTCCATTATAATAAAAATCACACACCTGTCTCTTGGTGCGCATATATTCCATTCCAGACTGTCAGCTCCTGGTTGCCAGGAACTCCGTCTACTTAACTTGTGGTTCTTGCTTAGTTGCTAAGTGGTGTCCAACTCTTTGTGGCCCTATGGACTGTTAGCCCGCCAAGCTCCTCTGTCCATGGGATTTCTCAGGCAGGAATACTTGAGTGGGTTGCCCCTTTCCTTCTCCAGGGGCTCTTCCCCACCCAGAGACTGAACCCGAGTCTCCTGCACTGGCCATTGGAATCTTAATCTCTGAGCCACCTGGGAAGATTCAGGAGATTCTCCAAGTTCTAGCTATCAGGTTCATCTAAGTCTCTGAGTAGGTTTTTAAACCTTTATAATTAGTTTTGAACCCTAAGTACTAGAGGGTCTTGTCCTTTGATTTATATTGAATGATTTGCACAGACCAGTTCGTCAGTATCCAGAAAGAGAATACAGGGAAAACGTAATTGCAAGTTCCACTTTTTTTGAAAGTTTTAAAAACCCAGTTAAGAGTTTGTCATTTGACGGCAAAAGCTTAGGTATGAAATTCCAGTTTCTCCAAAGTAAACCACTTGTTCTGGATCAATCCTTTTCCTGTGCCCATTTTAGCAGAAACAAGGCCATAATGAGGCTTCTAGAGGGGAGTGTCCCCATAAGATAGTTTGTCCCCATAGCTGTGCACTCAAAGCAACGGCTGGGGTCTCGGTTTCCTCATCTGTAAAGGAGGGGAGAGGATGGAGCCACAGTTTCATACATTTTCAACTCTTTGTCGCCCTCTCAGCGGAGAGTACAATGCAGAACTCAGAGCTCAGAGCTGGCGCTGCTGCTGCTGGTAAGTCGCTTCAGTCTTGTCCGACTCTGTGCGACCCCACAGACGGCAGCCCACCAGGCTCCCCGGTCCCTGGCATTCTCCAGGCAAGAACACTGGAGTGGGTCCTCCTCAGAGCTAGCGCTAAGCAAGGGTTATTTTTGATCCGCTGTAGATCCAGGCCGGGTTTTGGGCCTAACCCGCGCAGGCATTCGGAAGCGCAGCTTTACCGCCGGGGCGGAGCTTCGCGTGGCTCCCGCTCGCAGGGGGCGGGGGCGGAGCTTGCCTCCGGCGGAGGGCGGGGCCCGCGCGGGGACGTCCCTTGGGCTGAGCGGCGCAGCGGGTGCGGAGGGCGGGCGCCGGGAGGCGAGTCGGGGGCTGTGAGGTTGGCGGGGGTGGGCAGGCGCGCCGCTGCCGCCGCCACTTGGTGGTCCCCAGGGGTTGGGACCCTTCCCGGGGACTTAGCCCCAGAGGGGAAGGGCTTTGCTGGGAGGCAGAGGGCTGCTTGGCCGCGAGTCCTTGGCTGTGATCGCGGGCATGTGTGCGTACGCGTGTTTATCTGAGGCTCCGCGGGGCAGCGGACCTGGCCCCCTCGGCCCCTTCCTCCTCCCGTTAATTCCAGTAGGAAACCCGAGCCGGGAAAGAGCTACGCCTGGCCTAGAGCCGGCCCGCCGTTCTCCGCCGGGCGGGCGCCCCGTATCGCGCCCTCTCTTGTACCCGCTAGCAGAGGGGACAACTCGGGCCCAGAGTCTGGCCGTGAGGGAGCGCTGTGGAGACACTGGACGTGTTGGGCAGGTGGTGGGAGTTCCTGAGGCTTGAACGTCAGGGTTTTAAAACACGTGTTTGTCATTTTTACTTTTAGGGTTTTGGCCAAATTGGGAGAGGGCACAAAATAACCACTTACCCCTTCTCACCGAGGAAGAACGGGAGAAAGGGTAAGTAAGGAATGATCAAGAGTGGAAGCAGCTAGGACTTTATGCTGAGAGGGAGCGAGCCAGGAAGAGAAGGGCTAGATCTAGATCTGCCCTTGCGGAATCTTGGGGCCAAATTCTACCTTTTCAGCAGGAACCTGAGAGCCACATTCAAGGGTCACAGGCTCCAAGCTCAGAGCTTATTTCAGATTTTTCGGAATCTGTAGAGTTAGCTGGGAGTTTGACAGCTGGCATGCGTCCCCTTTAGTCACTTGACCTGGCAGAAAACTGCGATTACCCTTAACCTCTCTGTAGTTGTCTGTCTCAGTCCCCTTAGCTCACTTGGACTAATCTCTGAGACTGTGAAATTAAAGCATCATGGCTTTCCGTGATAATTAACAGGAAACTCCAAGGATAAAGTTAATAGCAGTATCACAAGTGTTGACGTTCCTTTGGGATCTTCTCTCGAGCTCATAGAGAACGGTATTTTGGGAGGGAGAAGTGGCCAGACTGGGCCTTTTTCTCTTGACTTTCACTTTGATACCCATCCCCCACCCCCCAGCATTCTCTTCACTACTGAAAAGTTGCCAAACAGCACACTGACGTTTCTGAAAGTTTGCTGTGATTTTCAGTGTGGGCTCTTCAAAAGATTCTTCTCTGGGACTTTTCCATTACTTCCCGAATCCACCACTCTCTCCTCCCCTCAAATTGGTGAAATGAAACACAACTACTCTCAGAAGTTTGGAAACACCTTAGGCATCCCTGAAGTCCTATGTAAAGAAATGTTTTGAATTAGTTAAAATTCATGTTAGCCACAAGCAAGGAGTTTGTGAGTCACATTCTTGGATGCTTACACAGGAAAACTAAAATGGTCCTCTGTGACATCTTGACATTGGTTTCCTGTGTCCTGAACCTGCCTTCTTATTTGTTTGTGCTCAAGTGGCGGATGGCCCTTAATTTACTTTATGAAAAAAAATAGTTGTGTATTTGTGATAGGTTCATTTATTGATTCAATAGATATTTATCTTTTTTTATTAAAGTGCTGAGCACTTTGAGTAAGGATGGGGGAAATGAGGAAAGTATGTAGAAGATGGCCATTTGGGGTCAGACCTTTTACCAGTTTTCTGTGACTTTTCTAAATGTGCTGTGCTGTGCTTAGTCACTCAGTCATGTCTGACTTGCACGCTCATGGACTGTAGCCTGCTAGGCTCCTCTGTATGTGGAATTCTTAAGGCAGAAATACTGGAGTGGGTAGCCATTTCCTTCTCCAGGGGATCTTCTAAACCATGGGATCAAACCTAGATCTCCTGTATTCAGGTAGATTCTTTACCATCTGAGCCACAAGGGGAGCCCATAAAGTATTGTGTATATGTCAATCTTTTTTTTTTTTTTTTTTTTTGAGCCTGTGTGCAACTTGCAGGATCTTAATTCCCCAACCAGGGGTTGAAACCAGGTCTGTGGCAATGGCAGCACTGAGTCCTAAGCACTGGACCACCAAGGAATTTCTTTTTTTTTTTTTTTCCCATTTATTTTTATTAGTTGGAGGCTAATTACTTTACATCATTACAGTAGTTTTGGTCATACATTGAAATGAATTAGCCATGGATTTACATGTATTCCCCATCCCGGTCCCCCCTCCCACCTCCCTCTCCACCCGATCCCTCTGGGTCTTCCCAGTGCACCAGGCCCGAGCACTTGTCTCATGCACCCAACCTGGGCTGGTGATCTGTTTCACCCTAGATAATATACATGTTTCAATGCTGTTCTCTTGAAACATCCCACCCTCGCCTTCTCCCAGAGTCCACAAGTCTGTTCTATACATCTGAGTCTCTTTTTCTGTTTTGCATATAGGGTTATCGTTACCATCTTTCTAAATTCCATATATATGTGTTAGTATACTGTAATGGTCTTTATCTTTCTGGCTTACTTCACTCTGTATAATGGGCTCCAGTTTCATCCATCTCATTAGAACTGATTCAAATGAATTCTTTTTAATGGCTGAGTAATATTCCATGGTGTATATGTACCACAGCTTCCTCATCCATTCGTCTGCTGATGGGCATCTAGGTTGCTTCCATGTCCTGGCTATTATAAACAGTGCTGCGATGAACATTGGGGTGCACGTGTCTCTTTCAGATTTGGTTTCCTTGGTGTGTATGCCAAGGAATTTCTATAACCTCATTTTTTACATCGACTTGAAAGAAAGTGTCTTTTTGGGGGTTACTATAAAGTTAAAACAAAGTTACTTAAGTCTTGCAAGAATAGAAAAGGAATGGGTTGGCCAGAAAGTTCATTTGGATTGTTCTGTGCCATCTTAGGGATGTTGCAATAGAAAGTTAATCTCAGTCAGTGTCAGAGGACCACTGCTTGATAAAATTCTGAGTTTCTGCCTTTTACTTCTATATTCTTGGCTGTTTACCACCGCTCTTTGTTCCACTCCAAATCCTATGTAAAAGTTGCATGCTTTTGATATAGTCTGTTAGACATGGATGTGAATCTTGATTCTTATTGCTGAATGTATTAGCTCTGCTGCTGCTGCTGTTGTTCAGTTGCTAAGTTGTGTCCGACTCTTTGCGGCCCCATGGAATGCAGCACACCAGGCTTCTCTGTCCTTCACTATCTCCCAGAGTTTGCTCAAACTCATGTCCATTGTGTCAGTGATGTTATCTAACCATCTGATCCTCTGCCACCCCCTTCTCTTGCCCTCAATCTTTTCCCAGCAATCTTTCCCAGCTGACTTTTCCAATAAGTCTGCTATTTGTGTCAGGTGGCCAAAGTATTGGAGCTTCAGCTTTAGCATCAGTCCTTTCAATGGATATTCAGGGTTGATTTCCTGGTTTGATCTCCTTGCTGTCCCAGAGACTCTCAAGAGTCTTCTCCAACACCACAGTTTGAAAGCACCAGTTTTTCGGCACTCAGCCTTCTTTATGGTCCAACCCTCACATCCATACATGACTACTGGAAAAAGCCATAGCTTTGACTATATGGACCTTTGTGGGCAAAATTATGTCTTTGCTTTTTAATATGCTGTCTAGGTTTGTCATAGCTTTTCTTCCACGGACCAAGTGTTATTTAATTTTCTTCTAAAGAGCACGTGTTATTTAATTTTGTGGCTGGCTGCAGTTACCATCTGCAGTGATTTTGGAGCCCAAGAAAATAAAATCTGTCACTGTTTCTACTTTTCCACATCTATTTACCATAAAGTGATGGGACCAGATGCCATGATCTTAGTTTTTTGAATATTGAGTTTTAAGCCAACTTTTTCACTCTCCTTTTTTACTCTTATCAAGAGGCTCTTTAATTCTTCTTCGCTTTCTGCCATTAGAGTGGTATCATCTGCATATCTGAAATTGTTGATATTCCTTCACGCAATCTTGATTCCAGCTTGTGCTTCATCCAGTCTGGCATTTTGCATAATGTACTCTGCATATGTTAAATAAGTGGGGTGACAATATACAACCTGGTGTACTCCTTTCCAAATTTTGAACCAGTCTCGTGTTCCATTTCCGATTCTAACTGTGTCTTCCTGAACTGCATACTGGTTTCTCAGGAGATAGGTAAACTTCTTTGCCCCTTAACTCTTTGTGTATCAAAACACAACAGTGAGTATATTAAAAAGAAAGTGTAAGAACAGTGCCTGGCATACAGATACTGTTGACTTCCCTCCCTGTTTCTCTGTCTGGTCACACAACTTTCTTTTGATCTTGCTTGTGATTATAGAAAGCAGTCTGGTCCTTACTTTCTTAAAGGTCCTAATCTCCCCAGGTATTTACATTTTCACAGGTAGTACCTGTTCTGACTGGTTCTCAAATTTCTGCGACAAGGGCCAACACCTGATTCTCCCTATCAGATCATTCCACAGCCCTGAGGAAAGAATGTCAGCTTGAAAAGTGAAGGGGAAAGGTGTCCACCAGGTGTTTAAAAAGCCCTGACACTGTTTCCAAAGGGAGAAAGACATACTACCACATTTAGCTTAAAGTTAGGATTTCTATTTCAGAAATGTCTTTGGTTTATAAGAATTACAATAAAAATGCTGATGCTTCACATCCAAACTGTCATGATTTTGCCAAGTTGTGGGTTTTAACATACAGCTAAGCTGTGTATTTAGTGTAGCTAATGTTGCTCTGGAAGCCGAGAGAGACAAGTCCCCAGACATCTGATTTCAGACCAGACATCTGCTTTCACTTTGCTAAGGACTGCGTTTTGTCAGTAGATTACAGGCATATCAGCTGTACTGCTATAGTCTGTGGTATTTCTATCATAAGCTCTAGTCTGTAGGGTTTAGTATGATGTTTTATTCAAATGACAGCACACTGTCAATGAGCGCCTGGTCAGATAAGCACATTTCCCACAGGTGTCTTCTGGTGTCATTGTTCTTACAAATTAACAGGGCAAAATGGTTTCTATCCTTACTGATTTTTTTTTTTTTTTTTTTTTTGGATGGAAGAAAATATTCTTAAGGAAAAGCCTCACTGAAGAACCTCTGGTACTCCCCAAATAAAATTTCAAGACCACTTTTGTCATTTTGAACAGTGTCCTTACAGGGATAAAATAACAGAGTATGTAGATTTCCAAGCCAGGGTCCCAAAACTTTGTTAACTCATTGTGTGCCATTATGTATTAGTGGTACTGTAGACTCTAAACCTGGGGGCTTCCATGGCAGCTCACTGATGAAGAATCTGCCTGCCAAGCAGGATCCGTGGAATCTCTGGGTTGAGAAAATCCCCTGGAGAAGGAAATGGCACTCTGCTACAGTATTCTTGCCTGGAAAATCCCCTGAATGGAGGAGCCTGGTGGGCTACAGTCCATGGATCACAAAGAGTCAAATACGACTGAGCCACTAAACAACAGCAAGATTCTAACATATGCTTATGATAGTGTTTTGGAGAATAATATATTCTGGGTTCCAACCTAGAATGTCTGGACCACATCCCACTCCATTTTGAGGTGGTCAGGGGTGTAGAAATACACTGGAGGTTGTCATTACTAGGTTCTTGGACCAGCTCTGTCATTGCTTAGCTGTGTGACCTTGAACACACATTCCTCATCTGTAAAATGGGGTCATTACTTATTATTACTGTGAGATTTAGTGAGTGTTCTTAAATTAACACAATAACTGGTACAGAATAGGTTCCTCAGCAAATAGGAGTTCCTTTTCATTCCTCTAGGTCCTGGCCATGAGAACAAAGACTCACCCTGTCATATCTAGGCTTAGGCTCCATCTGAAGGGAATTTCCCTTGGAAGCTGGGCCTTAATGGGATGGGGAAAGGGGTATAGAGAATCCTGACAAAGGGGAAGAGTGGGAACTGAGAGGAAGGTGCCAGTCTTTTGCTCAGTCTCTGGACTCAGGTTGATGAATTGCTTGACTCAGAGAAAGAACCACCTTTATCTCTGACCTGTTAATCTTTTGTCAGCTGCTTCGTTGGAGATGATTAGCTCCTCATTGCCTGCTTAGTCCAATGACAAATTTTTTTCTTTGTCACCTTCATAATTCATGAATATATATTTCTATTTTTAAAAAATGCATGGGACTTAATAATGTTTGTACTTCCTTAAGATCAGGATTTCTTTTTTTTTTTTAATGCTTAAAGTCCTGTTGGGGCTTCCCTCATTGCTCAGCTGGTAAAGAATCCACCTGCAGTGTGGAAGACCTGGGTTCGATCCCTGGGTTGGGAAGATCCCCTGGAGAAGGGAAAGGCTACACACTCCAGTATTCTGGCCTAGAGAATTCCATGAACTGTATAGTCCCTGGGGTTGCAAAGAGTCGGACATGACTGAGCAACTTTCACTTCACTTGACTTCAAAGTCTAGTTGATCTTCTTGTCCTGTTATTGGTCTGTAGTTCATTAATTTCTTTTCTTCTTTCTTTTTTCCTTTTATCTTATGCTCAGTATGCTGTGTGCCTTGAACTAGTGCTGAGGATATAAAGTTGAAAAGTCACTTTCCTTGACCAAGAAGCTTATAGTCTCGTAGGACAGTAGACATCTTGACTGATAGATGAAACATTGTGTGAAATGTGCTCTAGTGGAGATAGGTACACATGCAAAGCATGCCTAGCAGAAGCACTTGCTGTCTGATGGCATTGCCAGAGAAGGGCTCTAGCTGTGGTTGTATTTGAGCTAGGTCTTGAAATCTGAATAGAGTTGGCCAGGGTGACAAGCAGCTCAGAGCATTTCCAGGTGGAGCTAATAGCATGAATAGTCATGTGGATTATGAGAGCGTTGTGTGTTCTGTAACTGTACATGGGTCATTCTATTAGAGTGTGAAGGACAAAGTCAGGAGTGAAAGGAGATGCAAGTGGAATGCTAACTCTGGGTACATTTGCTATCCCATGCCTTGTAATGAGCTCTGAAGAACTCTGAGTGGAAGATCACCATGAGCACAGAGTGCTGGGTAGCTTGGGGTGTTGTGTGATGGGCATGTGGTGAGATTGGGGGCCAGAGCGGACAGTGTGATTAGTGTGGATAATATGAGGTTGTGAGCACAGACAAAGGCAGAAGTCATGGTGATGCTCAGAAGTGAGAATGTTTAGGAAAATATTTAGGAGGATGGAGAACTGGCTGGTCTTTGGGATTGTTTGAATGTCAAGGGAATGGGAAAGTGAGCAGCTAGAAGGACTGCCAGGTTTCTGGGTCGTGGAGGGATCAGAGCAGAGGAAGCAGTTCTGAGGGGAAGTTCACGTTTGAAGACATTGTGTTTACTGTGTTGTGGGGCATATCATTGGTGCATTGGAGGCATCTTGAAGGCAACTGGATATAGGGTCCTGGAGCATCATGAGAGCTGGGGAGAGGCTGGAGACACAGGTTTCTGAGTGCTTGCCTTATGGAGAGTAGTTGGAAGCATGGTAAGGATGAAAATGCTCAGAGGAACCACATGGAAAGAGAAGAAAGGGCTGAACCTAAGTTTTAGAGGATAAACCAAGTTAGGGACAAGCCAAGAGAAAGAAGGGTGTAAGGATGCTGGAGAAGAGTGACCGGATAGGCTGGGAGAGAAGAAAAAGCAAAACTTTTCAAGATTCAGGGCAGAGTTTCATAAAGTAGAATGCAGTTAAAATTTAAATCTACAAATCATCAAGTACAACGAGGATTGTAAAGTGCCTGTCAGAGGTCCTTGGTTGGAGCGATGGACTTGACACTGAACTGCCCTGGGTGAAGGGGTGAGCAGGAGAATGGGAGTGAGGAGAGAGTCAACAGGCCTGGGTTCCTCCTCAGAGCTTCTGGCTTCGCTGGTCTTTAGTCCAGAATTTTAAAATCTCTGTTGAAGATACAGTTGCCAGCAATCACTGTTCTTTGTCACACTTTCTTGGGAATGAAAAATCAGGTTGTCCCTTTGTTTGCTTAATCCTCCCTTAAAAAAAAAAAATCATAACTGATTTTACTTTTAGTATCTCATTTTATCCCATTCATCCTATTCTTTCTTGGGCTAGAGTTCCACCATTGTCTTGTTCTTACCATATTCGGCCTTTTTGCATACATTATTCTCTAACCCAGTCCAGTTGTATGGGGGGGCATGTCCCCTTTCTTTTATTTAAGTTGAAAAATTTCAGAAGAGTGCCTACTAGGAGGCCACAGGGAAAATAACCATACTAAACATTAAAAAAAATCATACCATTCAGCTTTTTAATATCTTCTCTCTTCAAGTCTCTGGATAAACAAAATGTATTAGATGGAAAAGCTGAATAAGATAGGGATCCTACCCTTAGGAGCTCCTTAAGAGAATAAAAGAATCCAGTAAGTGAAATGTATGTGTAAATGAATGCCTTGTGCACTCTGTGCTGTTTAGAGGTAGAGTTCAGGGTAAGATGGATGCAAAACAATAGGTTTCTTCATTTGGTGTGATCTGGAAGGGTTCGTGGAAGAGGTGATAACTTGAGTAAAAACTTGCAGTGGAGTTAAGGTATAGAATGGTGAGGTTCAGGGAGTGGGATAAGGGGAATAAAATATTCCTTGACTCCATGAAAGCTGGAGAATGGTTTTGACTTTCCCATCTCCTCTTCCTTCTTGTTCTGCTCTGTTTGTTGCTGGATTTCTTTGTCTTAGGGGATAAGGATATTTTAGCTTACATGGAATTGTTCAGTCGTTAAGTTGTGTCTGACTCTTTGCGACCCCATGGACTGCAGCACGCCAGGCTTCCCTGCCCTTCACTATCTCCTGGACTTTGCTCAAACTCATATCCATCGATTCGGTGATGCCAAACAATCATATAATCCTCTGTTCTCCCCTTCTCCTCTTGCCTTCAACCTTTCCCAGCATCAATGTCTTTTCCAGAGATTTGGCTCTTTGCATCAAAGAGCCAAAGTATTGGAGCTTCAGCTTCAGCATCAGTCCTTCCAAAGAATAGTCAGAGTTGATTTCCTTGAGGACTGACTAGTTTGATCTCCTTACTGTCCAAGGGACTCTCAAAAATCTTCTCCAGCACCACAGTTCGAAAGCATCAATTCTTCGGTGCTCAGCCTTCTTTATGGTCCAACTCTCACATCTATTCATGACTAATGGACTTGTTCTGCTTTATTTGTTGCAAAGTTTTTTTGTCTTAGGGGATAAGGATATTTTAGCTTACATGGAGAGATACCCACAATTTCTCCCTTTGTGGCATAAACTTTCTGTGAATTGATCACCACTGGTTTATTATATTTGTGTGTATGTGTGTGTGTGTTCTGAGCTGCTTCAGTCATGTCAGACTCTTTGTGACCCTATAGACCATAGCCTGCCACGCTCTCTGTCCCTGAGATTCTCCAGGAAAAAATTCTGGAATGGGTTGCTATGCCCTCCTCCAGGCAATCTTCCTAACCCAGGGATCAAATCCGACTCTGTTACATCTACCTGCATTGGCAGGTGAGTTCTTTACCACTAGCACCACCTGGGAAGCCAGTTTTTAATATATTAGATGGCTAAAACAGACCAAAGCAATAAAATCAGAATTTCTGGGGGGTGATGTCCAGGTACTGGTAATTTTCTGAGTGCCCTAGGCATTCAAGGCAGAGAACCACTGGCTAAAACATGGGGCAGAAGAAAAGTCTGGGATATGGAGCTAAAAAATTGTAGGTTGTATTCTTGCAATTCCTTTTAATAACTATGTGTCCTTATTTGAGTTACTTTTTTTCTTTTTTAACTTATTTGACTTTCCTAAGCCCCATCATCTTTTGGAAAATGGGGGTGGTGGTATACCTGTCCTGTCTGTCTTGTAAGATCATGTGAGTCAAAAGGGGCAATTGTGCAAAGGAACATTGCTTGCAGATGCGGTTGTAACAGTGAAATGTCCTGTTCACCTTCTCCAGTGGTAGACAGGCTAAGAGCCATCCACTATGTCTTGCAAAATAGTAACCATTTGGTGGATTGAGACTTATGATTTCACCATCATGAGCCTTTTGTTTATACATTTTACAATGTTTGTGTAATGTTAAAAGTTGGAGACTGAAAGCACAAAATCAAATCCTTAAAACAATGAGCAGTTGAGCTTAGTGTGATATATGAATTCTGTTTAAAATTATACAAATATATATTGTGATTAAGATTGTAGAGTGTATAAATATTTTCAATATCAATAATGTAATTGTTTAGTGTAAAATTCTATAAATATGTTAGATTTTTATTCAAAAAATATGTACATTGGAAAAAAAAACCCAGTTCTTCTAGAAGATAGTAAAAACCCCCCAAATACCACGTGCATGCATAGTTGCTTCAGTGGTGTCCGACTCTTTGCAGTCCAATGGACTCTATCCCTCCAGGCTCCCCCGTCCATGGGATTCTTGGAGAGTCACACATTCAGTTATATCGCAGGTCCTGTCATGTCTGTTGGGTTTGCGGAGATGTGGCGCTGCGTCTCTGTGCTGTGGGAAGCCTGGTTAGTGCCAGTCATGTGATCGTGTGGGTATGATTGTTCTTGTGGCATTATAAATTATTTTACTTGAGAAGTGGTGTCACTTAACGGCAAGGAAATTGAATCCGAAGCCTAGGGACTGGCTTCCAGATGTGACTTAGTGCTCACTCCTATGACAGGAGGTGAGCTAGCCTCTCTGAGCCTCCTATGTAAAATCTGGATGCGTTTATTCTCTGTTACTCTGTAGCGTGACAAAAATTTAGTGGCTGCAAACTGCAGTAATCGTTTATCATGGTTTCTGTGGGTCTGCCATTCAGGTGCTCCTTGCTCAGGGTCTCGTGAGGTTGTCATCAGATGTCAGGTAAGGGTGCAGGTAGTGGAGGACCTGCCTGGGTCTAAAAGATTCTTCCACAGTGGCCTGCTCAGGGGGTTGGCAAGTCAGTGTTGGCGAGTTGGTTCTCTTCACGAGGAAGTTGGCTTTCCATGGGGCTGTCCCTTCTCAGGCTTCCCCAGACTGCGATACAGGAGACCAGGGTCTCTTTGGTGTCTCCCTGCATCTTTACCCCAGTACTTTGTTGATGCTTAATTGGTATTTCCTAAACTGAGATGGATTGCTGGGCAAGCTCCAGACTGTGCCTCCCTTGAAACTTGAGATACAGAAGGTTGATTTTTGCTCAGGTGGTGGTCGTGGTGATGGTCATGGCTCCTGCCAGAACCACTTTTAAGCCTGTCTTATGGGTCCCTGTTTTTGCCCCTGGAGTCCTGAGCCTCTTCCAAATGACTCAGGTGTTTGGTGCTTCCAGTGCTCGGCCTGATCTCCTCATAGGTAAACGGAGCAAGCCAGCGAACAGGCAAACAGGCACCCCCACTGTCTTTTCTGTGTGACTGCTTCAAGATCTCACTGAACTCCTGCTCAACTTGGTAGCTCATAGCATGTTTCTGACATCTGAGATTAAGGATACCCAGAAGATACAAGTGTGTATCTTTCTTCCACATAATAAATCATCAAAATTTAATCTTTGCCGTTTTATCTAAAAGTTTATTCTGAGAGCTAGGTCTTTGGCACTTTGACACACACACTTTTAGATGTATCTTTCTGTTGAAAAGTGTAGTATTTATGGCTTGCTATTGAAAAACCATCTTGCTGTGACTGAAGGACACATTGTCAACACATTATCAGGGTCGAGTTTAGGAATCATGTTCAGCAAAGACATTTTTTAAAGAAAAGAAATGCTTGTAAGATCATGTTTTGTATTTTAACAACAATTTAATTTCACGTGATTTTTGCATTATGTAGACCAGTATAGTTCAGAGCATCTTAGAATTGTTTCCTCCTCTCTACTCTCTCGGGAACTTTTCTACAGGGATTATTTATCTTCTTAGTCACTACCTGCTTTCTCCACCTGTTGTTTGTATTAAGTCTTTGGACTTAGTTGACCGATGTCATATATGAGGGTGGGTGAGCTGCTTACGAGGGGTGCAGCAGTATTGGAAGGAGCAGGGGGTATGTAAGGCAGAATATCTCTGAAGGTTAGGGTTGATGGCCAAGGGTACTTTGTCACTAAATAGGTAAAAGTGGACCACTAAAGCACTGGTGGAAGAGGTTAGAGTTGCCGCAGATATTTTAACCTTAATTTTTAAACTACACTTTATTATTTTTTTTGGAGTAGTTTTAGGTTTATGGCAAAATTGAGAGGAAGGTACAGAGATTTCCCATATACTTCCAATCCCTACGCATGCAGAACTTCTCCCATTATCAACCTTACTTTCCAGAATGGTATATTGATTACAGTTGATAAACCTGTGTTGACATGTCATTATGCCTAATGCTCATAGCTTATATTAAGGTTCCTTCTTGTTATACATTCTGTGGGTGTGGGCAATGTACAATGTCTTGGATTCACTATGGATTCATCACACAGAGTAGTTTCACTGCTCTAATAATCCACTATATTCCATGCATTCATCCCTCTTCCTAACCCCTGGCAACCACAGACTTTGCTACTATCTCCATAGTTTTGCCTTTACTAGAATATCATATACTTGGAATCAGTGTATACAGTATGTTGCCAATTTGCCTGAATTTTTAGTTTGCCTGGTATAGCTGATTGTTTACAAAGCATTTTGGTAATTTTCCAAAAGCTTATTTGTTTAATAGTTACTTTAATAAGAGTTGTATTAGTGTCAGATGAGGATACTAAATAACTATTACTTGATTTGTTAAATAATAACTATTTAGTGTTGCTATTATCAAACAGTAGTTTGAGGCACTTTATAAACTAATTAGCTTGTATTTTTTATGAGTCTCCCTGTTTCTTCTGGCTAAGAAAAGTACTATAATCTGAACAAATAGGTTGTGAAAATACATTAGAATATTAATAGTTTGAGGCATCTTTGTTGTATATGGCTGTATGGCATTAATACTATAAATAATTTATTCAAAGTCTTATTTTGAAATTAAAAAGTAGGCATTAAATGTAAATTTCCAGACATTAAAGTGGTGATATATAGTGAAAAGAATATGGAATGAGGTTATGAAGACTTTTATTCAAATGCTAGCTCTACTGTTATCTATGTGAACATGAACTTTTGGTCTCTGAATTTCATTTTCCTTTTGGGAAAATGAAGATAAAATATACTTCATTGGTTAATTTTGAGGACTGTGTATGTAAGCTGTTAGTAAGAATCCTATGTAAATTTAAACTTATTACAAAGAAATGTGAAAAGTTATTTGGTTAATAAGTCATACTTCGCTACTATTTCCAACTTAATTTCTTTTTTCCCAAGTAATCAAGGGAAATAATGATTTGGATTTAAGAAGGCAATACTGCTGAAAAGATGCTTATTTAACTGTGCCTGAGGGGAAAAAAAACCCTGCATTTTTTATCTGAATTTGTCTTACTGATAGGCCTGCTTGTTTCTTCTTATGAAAGGTATACACTTCGGGGTATTCTGCTTGTGTGCTTGGCTCCTGGTCATATTTATTACCTAACTGCCAGCTTGAAATGTTAGTCCTTCTTGCAAAAGCATGAGTTATAGTGCCACGTTCTGTACAGAGTCAGAGACACATTATTTCTTATTTATTGTGAGAAAAGGCTGGATTCTTAAGCTCTTACGACCAGTCTCTGTGTGGCTGAAGCCACTAGGGCAGCGGAGAGTTTGGTAGAAAGATTCTGGTGTGAGAGAATAAAAATAGTCCCATGAAGTTGAAATCCTGATGCAGCTGGTAAATTTAATATAATCTTAATTTACAATCAAAATGTCCCTCTTGTTTAATATACTTAGAGGTATGGTCAGTGATATTGTGATATTATACAAAACTGTACACTTCTGAGTTTGAGAATGCTTGACAGCTCTTAATTAGTACAAGACAAAACTGTAATGGTCACTTCTTGGCGGGACAGTTGGCATCTTTAATATATTGCAATCTCAACTTTTTGTGGCCCTACTAATTTACAGTATTTTAAGAAGATTAATCTGACAAGTGTATGGAATCAGTTGGAGGTAGAAGAAGTAATGAGAAGTAGATCATTTGGGAAGCTGTAATTTGCTTACAAGGTAGTGAGGATTTTCATTGTCATAATTGTGTGAATGGAAAGTAAGAGATGCTCAGAAACCATTAAGAAAAGAATAGTAAAACCTGACTATATTAAAATTATGCATTGCCAAAAATAGATTAAAAAAACTATAAGAAGTGAAAACTGTAACAAAAAGCAAAGACATACTCGGAAGATTAGCAATCCATACCATAGAAAAAGGACTAATTTCATACATATATTAAAAATACGAACAACTCAATGGGGAAAAACCAACAATCAGAGGAAAAATGGGCAAAGATATGAAAGATTAGGAATAGGTAATTCATAAAAGAGAAATGCAAAATAAAACTTCAGTGAGAAACTCTTTTTTAACCTATCAAATTGGCTAACAAAAAATTTTGAAAACGTGAGGAGTTACTGAGGATATGAGGAAATAGACAATACCATTATTGCTAATGGATGTAGGTATTTTTGTAGTTTTTGTTGAGAACAATGTAGACATAGTTATCAAAACTTAAAATGCATATATTATTTTATCCTCCTAGAATTTAACCCATAAATCTTGTACTTGTGTGAAATAGTATATATTTAAGGATATTCCTGGCAGCAGTTTGAAACAAATGCTCATCCTTTGGGGACTGGATAAATTATTGTACATATAGTAGAATATTTAGTAGCTGTTAAAAAGAATAAAGCTGCATATATACACTGAAATGCAATCATTATTAAGTCAAAAAGGCAAGGTACAGAACAGTGGGTATTAATAGGTTATTATTTTGGAGGAGACTAAATTCAGATACATATTTTCTCCTAAATGCACAGAAAGTCTCTGGAGGGAATTACAGCAAAATGGAAAATGCCCCTGGGGATTGAAACTCGGATATTGGACAACTGGGATGGGAGGGGGTTTCATTTTCCACTGTG
The DNA here is from genome assembly GCF_023699985.2 of Odocoileus virginianus. Taxonomy (NCBI): domain Eukaryota; kingdom Metazoa; phylum Chordata; class Mammalia; order Artiodactyla; family Cervidae; genus Odocoileus; species Odocoileus virginianus. The sequence continues at coordinate 59,097,140 of NC_069674.1, read as the reverse complement.
TACCCATTTTTGGATATCCTGAATTTTGTATTATACAAAGAAAAAAAAAAATCCTAAAAAGAAGAAATGTGTTCAACTCAAAATATATTTCTGTAACACTTATAGCCAACTCTGAAAAATTAGAGAATAGAAAACTAAATTTAAAAAGAAGTTGTTATTCATATATTTGATAAGGGATTAATATCTAGAGTATATGAAAAAATTCTTATAACACAGCAAAAGCAAACAGTACAATTAAAAATTGAGCAAAGGACTTGAACCATTTCTTGAATAAGATAGATAAGTGACTGATAAGATAAGTGACTGATAGGCACATGAAAAGCTCAAAATCACTAATCATTAGGGAAATGCACACTTATTAGGATGGCTGTTATTAAAAATAGAAAGTAACAGGTGTTGGTGAGGATGTGGAGAAATTGGAAACCTCGTGTACTGTTAATGAGAATGTGAAATGCTGCAGCTGCTTTGGAAAACAGTTCCTTGAAAAAATGAAAATAGTGTTTCCGTTGTTGTTCAGTTGCACAGTCGTGTCCGACTCTTCGCAACCCCAAGGATTGCAGCACACCAGGCTTCCTTGTCCTTTGCCATCTCCTGGAATTTGCTCAAACTTATGTCTGTTGAGTTGATGATGGCATCCAACCATCTCAGCCTCTGTCATCCCCTTCTCCTCATACGCTCAGTCCTTCCCAGCATCAGGGTCTTTTCCAGTGAGTCAGCTTTTTACATCAGGTGGCCAAAGTATTAGAGCTTCAGCTTTAGCATCAGTCCTCCCGTTGAATATTCAAGGTTGATTTCCTTGAGGACTGACTGGTTTGATCTCCTTGCAGTCCAAAGAACTCTCAAGAATCTTCTCCAGTACCACACTTTAAAAGCATCAATTCTTTGGTGCTCAGTCTTCTTTATAGTCCAACTCTCATATCCATATATGACTAATGGAAAAACCATAGCTTTGACTATATGGACCTTTGTCAGCAAAGTCTCTGCTTTTTAACATACTGTCTAGGTTTGTCATAGCTGTTCTTCCAAGGAGCAAGGGTGTTTTAATTTCTTGGCTGCAGTCACCATCCACAGTAATTTTGGAGCCCACAAAAATAAAGTCTTTCACTGTTTTGTATCTTATCTTCATCTATTTGCCGTGAAGTGATGATACTGGATGCCATGATCTTAGTTTTTTGAATGTTGAGTTTTAGACAAGCTTTTTCAACTCTCCTCTTTCATCTTCATCAAGAGGTTCTTTAGTTTCTCTTCTCTTTCTGCTATTAGGATGGTGTCATCTGCATATCTGAGGTTATTGATACTTTTCCTGGCATGTTTCCGTATGATCCAGCAATTCCACTTTTGGGTGTATGCCCTAAAGAACTGGAAGCAAGATCTTGAAGACCCGTGTTCATAGTGGCAGTATTCATAATAACTAAAAGATAGGAGCAACACAAGTTCCATGGGGGGATGAATGAATAAACAAAATGTGGTGTATGTATGTAGAGTTTTATTAAGTCTTAAGGAGGAAGGAAATTCTGACACATGTGACAAGATGGACATTATGCTAACTAAAATAAGCCAGTCATGAGAAGACAAATACTGTATGATTCAATTTATATAAGGTACCTAGAATAGTCAGATTCATAGAGGCAGAAAGTAGGAAGATGAGCGCCAGGGACTGGGGGTAGGAGGGAATTGGAGGAGATGTTGTTTAGTGGGTAAAGAGTTTCAGTTTTACAAGATGGTGGAACAATGTAAATATACTTATCACTACTGAGCTGTCTACTTAAAAAATGGTGAAGACAGTAAATTTTATGCTGTGTATACCACACTTTGAAAAAAGATAATGTAACTCCACACTTTGAAAAAAGATAATGTAACTCCCTGCTGCCGCCACCAAGAACTCTGTGGTGTAGAGGTAGAGAAGATGAATATGTAAATAAATGGCTGTAATTCAGAATGTAATCTGTGTCCAAAATGGGTATAATTGAAGCTTTGGGGTGGCATAGGGTGGGACATAGATAAGGGAGAATGCTTATGATTTCACATAATAAGGGGTGGTACTTTGAGCTGATGTTAGGGTATGGTATTGATAGGGTAGAGAAAATAGAAAAAAATTCGGGACAGGAGTAGCACAAGTAAAAGTGAAATGAGGGAGAGTGAATGGTACCGTCATAGAGCAGAACGAGATGATGCTGAAAAGAATCAGGATAGATTCTAGGGCCAACTCTGGGAAATGAAGACGTGGTCAAAAGAACGTTCATGGGGTTTGTAGGATGCCTCTGTGGGGGGAGCGGACCAACCAGGCAAAGCTGTTTTCTTCTTGGTTTTCTCTTAATGTAAAATATGTCATCCCTTTGCTCTGAGAGTATGAGAGAGAGGGAAGTAAAGAGAGATAGAAGGGGTGAGGAAGGGAAGAAGGAAGGGAGAAAGAGAGAGAGAACCAGAGCACCTGAATTCTGGGTTGAGACTTTGTTCCTGTCTCTCAGAGTATACAAGGAGGTGGGGATTTTGTCTCTTTTCTACTTAAGTTAACCTCACTCTTGTCTTGTTTGTGGGTGTAAACCACCCTCAGGGCTACTTAATCCCCTTGCTGTTTTATTTCTTGCCAAGTTGATTCTGCCTGTTTCATTCTTAGAGTTGCCACTTATATTCCTTTCCCTGTAAAAAAAAAACCAATATATTTGATTTTTACATAAATTGAATGTAAACCTTCCCTCCCCAGCTGCTTTTCTCCCATCTTGTTTTGCTTTTCTCCCGTCTTGTTTTGCTTTTCTGTTAAAATATAGCTTGAGTCCTATTTGCCCCCCACCCAGAGGTCATGGAGACATTATATTTCACAGTTTTTCCCTAAGTCTGTGTACAATATAAATTCATTGAGTGTTATTGATTTTTCTCTGTGACAGGTGAAGGTATCTAATTTAGTTTCTTTGTTGATGTTTCACTGTTTTATCTCTTCATGCTGTAACCTTTTTCATTCACTCTTTGCATTAAAGAAACATGAACTGAATTCCTAGAGTTGATAGAAACTATATTTAATTCTAAAGAGAGCATCTGTCCTTTAGCCAAATATTAGATTGCTCAGCTTGTTTTCTTGAAGTCTTTTTCTTCCTAATTCTCAAGTGTTAAAGGCAGTGGGATATACACATCTGCACCATTTAGTAAATGGGAATGGGGTGGATTCTGATTTCATTTTTCTGGCTAATTTTTCTCTCCTACTTGTGGAGGTACAGAAAAAAAAAAAGAGTCTGAGAAAATGTATTTTCTGATCAGCTTCTATTGAAAATACTTAATCAAAGTAGTCAAAAGGGAAAGAGAGATTCTCAAGGATTGCTACTTGATTATGAAATTAAAAAATTATGAGTGTCGATTTATCTCAAGTGTGATTCTCTCTTGGGGAAAGTTTGCCATCCCATTAGCATCGATTTGCATATCTTTACTTTTAACAAATGTATGATTGGATCTGAAGTGAGAAGACTACATTTGCTCTCATTCAAAATTTAATTTTATGATAATATCGACTACCTAATTATTGTCTTTGCTTAAAGTATCTTTGACTGAGGAGACTGATTGGTTAGAAAATGTGTTGTTGAGACCAGTGCCTTGGGATTAATCAAGTGTGGCCTTGTTGGCTGTCAGAGAGGGCCCAGTTGGCTTTTTGCCTGATAGATATTTTTGCTTTGAAGCAGATGAATATGGGTAAATTGGGGAAAAATTAGTCATACTAGTAGTCCCTACCACTTGCAGGAGGTGACTGTGGTTTCATCAGCTTTGTATTTGAAAAGCTGAGTACCCTAATAGGGTTATGGATGTTTAAAAGGTAATGTAACTACTACAGAAGAAGTCATAGTTTAAAATCAATTGCAGCTTTTGTTTAAAAAATGTGGTTGATTTTTAACTATTTTGTTCTGTATTTGCTTTTATATTTGCTGCAGATATTACACATGAAGATTATGCTTTAAACACTGTAAAATGTTTTTCTAGTATTAACTAAATGATTATGGGAAATGTTACACTTTAAAGGTCATGTTGATTTTGCGACATTTCCAATTATACATTTTACACATACATTTGAATTGGTTTAGCTTCTGATAGAGTGTTTAAAGATCCAGAGTAGTAAATGTGGAAGGGAAATTGCAAATGCACTTGTCTTCCACCTCTCCTTTGTTTCAGAGTAGAATTTCAAATTCTAAGAGGCAGTTCAGAGAGCTGAAAGGACAGTGTGGTAGTACGGGTTTCAGGTTTTCAGTACTTGTTAAGTTCAAAGACAACTCTAATTATATCTTTCTATTAATTGATCCTCTGTATATGTTTGTACTATACTTCCTCTTGTATCCTTTCCTGATTTGAACATTTATTAGAAATGAAAGAGACTTAAGAATATGTCTTTTATATTTGTTGTTGTTCAGTCACTAAGTTGGGTCCAACTGTTATGGTGGATTGAACTAATTGTGTATTCAGACACTTTTCCTATAATTTGCACCTCAATGCTATAATAGCAGCTATGAGATCAATAACCCATCCTGATCTGTGTTTACGGGAGTGGTGAATATTTACTGGGAGCCAGTGGAGCATAGTGCATAAGTGTACAGGCCACAGGGTCAGATTATCTGGATTCAACTCTGCTGCCTAATATCTGTGACCTTAGGAAGATTACTAAATGCTCTGAGCATCAGTTTACATCTGTGTTTAGGGATAAAAATAGAATTAATGTAGGGATTAGTTGATATAAGAATAAAAAAAATTTTTGTTGTAGTGTCTGTCATTGACACAGTGATATACTATTTATGACAATACGAAATGAACTTTCTTCACTAGACTAAAATTTTTATTTCATTAGTTTCACAAAGGTTTTTTTTTTTTTTTTTAATGATTTTTCCTTCTTTTTCCAATTAAGGCTTCTTTCAGGGTTTATGGATTTGATAATTTGTGGAAGAGTACTTTTCACTGATTTTGTATGATTGGCCAATAGCTCTATCTTTGTTAAAAATGAAGCAAAACTCATGTTCTGTTAGTCAAAAATTTTTATGCAACTGTTAATATTGAGGTTATTGGGTGTTTGAGGTTAATACCTCAAATGTCGCAAACATAATATGCTTAATCTTGTCTGACTCTCCGTGACCTCACAGATTGCAACTGGCCAGGCTCCTCTGTCCATGGGATTCTCCAGGCAAGAATACTGGAGTGGATTGCCATTTCCTCTTCCAGGGGATCTTCCGGATCGAGGGATCAAACTCACATTTCCTGCATTGGCAGGCAGATTCTTTACTACTGAGCAAGAATGTCACAAAGTGTTGGTATAATTTTCACCAAGGAAAAATAACATTTAAATATTTCCTGGAGGATTCAGATAACCTCTATCTCACTTGTAAAGCTGGATCTTTTGTCTGGATTTTATCATGGCTCTTTTTTTCTAGCTAAGAAGAACTGAAATTGCCACCCTACTTTTTAATTAATTGGTTAACAAGTTACTTGGCTAGGGAAAGGTCTTTGAGTGATATGCCTAGTCTTTTTGTAGTACAGAGATACATTAGGTTCTGCAAAACTTATTCATTATTTAAAATATTAATTTAAATTACTTTGAATTTCTATATGACTCATGTAGTCTTTTTTTTTATCTAGCTTATATATTTATATATATAGCTTATATATTCATCCAAACCTATCAAAAATTTTACTGGATTTTCTAAGTCATCTACTGTAACATTGTGACATTCCCTAATATCATTTAATGTTGATTAGACAGTAAGTTTCTTACAAAATTGAAAGGATCAGAGTATTGTTTTCAGGGCCACTGAGCTGTTGATTAGTTTGAAAAGGACTTATTTGGTGACCAACATGAAGATAATTTAATTTTATTTATTATTGCTGGTGCTTCTTTGTAAATAGGGGTATACTTATCTTTGCTGCTGAAAGCAGGGACATGTTAAGAGGTTTCCCCAAGTGTGTGTGGTGTTCTGTACTATCCAATTAGTTACTTGTGTGTGTTAGTTACATAAACACAGATATGAAATAAAGATCAGATGAGAAATTTCAGTGTCATCATTAGAAATGAACGTACTTTCATGAGTATGTTAACTTACAGAAGGCCGAAAGGTGTTGGAGCACAGGTGCAATGATGATAATGATGAGAGGTATCATGAAAGACAGGTAATTTTAGTATGGGAGGAAGGGACCATTCCATGAATTTCTGATGTGGAAGGTAAAGGTTTGAAATTAGTTTCACAGAATTATAGATAGAGCAGAGAACCTTAGAGTTAGTCTACTTAGGTAGATGAAATGTATTGCCTAGTCCTTGGCGCAATTGGGTCTTGAATCCAAGTTTTCTGATTTCTGATTTGGTGCTGAGCAGGGGAAGAGGAGAAGAGGTTTGGCTCTAGGAGAGGCTGGGTACTTGGTTCTTTGGGGGTGACACAGGCATGGAGGTATTAGCAGATTGATTGGGTGAATCTCAACACAGGCCGACTGATTGCTCCTTTATGCTCCCAGGCATTTAAAAGAATGGACTGTCAGACACAACCATGCCAAACTGTCTTTCCATCAACACTGTAAGTGGGTATTAATACAAACCATATGTAAAATTAAACAAGGAGTCAAGAAATATTTATTTAGCACCTGCAAATGCTTAGTAAAATTCTCAGACTTTTAGGATATATAGGAAGGAGTGAAACATGGTGCTTGCCTTTTGGTGGCACAATCTGGCTGGGGAGAAGAGACACTGTATGAAAATATAACAATACTGGCTGGCATACGTGGGTGTGGCTAGTGCATGCCAGAGGAGTTGAGGGGTGGAAGATGGCTCTGTGAGTCAGGATACTCACGTAAGTTTTCCCAGAAGAGGTAAAAATGAGGTTGGTTGCTTCTGTTAAATTAAACAAGGAGGCCATTTGATCGAGGTAGCTCTAATGCCATGAGAGTGACCTATTTAAGTCAAAATCTGTCTGTAGATGCTTCAAATTTACAAAATTGAAACCTAAGGACAACAAATCACCAGCCACTAACTCAACTTTCATCTGTAGCCAATCAAATATTTCCATTCTTTGGTTCCTTCTTTTTGGTTTAAAAATGTCTCCTTGAGCTCCTCTTAGTGTAGCACTTCTCACCACTTCTCGTTTGGCACTGACCTGTTTGAATTGATTTTTGCTCAAATAAACTGTTAGCATTTTAATATGCCTCAGTTTATCTTTGAACCTTTCTCAGCTTATTAGATCTTAGCAATAATTATATGTGTTCAGCTCTAAAGATTTTGGACTCCCCTAATTTACTGTGATTCATGGGGTCGCAGAGTCGGACACGACTGAGTGACTGAGCTGAACTGAACTGAACTTACTGCTTGGCTTCCCTGGTGGCTCAGATGGTAAAGAATCTGCCTGCAATGCAGGAGACCTGGGTTTGATCCCTGGTTTGGGAAGTCCCCCTGAAGGAGGCCGTAGCAACCCACCCTAGTATTCTTGCCTGGAGAATCCCCATGGACAGAGGAGCCTGGTGGGCTATAGTCCGTGGGGTCACAAAGAGTCAGACATAACTGAGCAACTAACACTTTCAACTTACAGCAGGTGTTCTCTAGGGTGTACCATTCCACAATCTCCATGCCATTGTGCATAGATAGCAGAAGAAGCCTTCTATGTGAGAGAATCCCACTTCTGCTTCTCATCTATGAATGTGTTTAACAGCAGATCAGACTCTCCCCACTGGTCTTCTGAATGTTGCGTGTTAGAGGGCCTGGTTTCAGTTATCTTGTTCCTCTTCTGTTTCTTGGCAAAAATAGCTAAAATTGCTCGTTAAATGTGAGTTTGGTGGGTTTTTCCACTTACGAAGATCTTTTTCCTAAGAGTATTAAGGTGAGATGGGATATTTGTCAATAGTACATGAAAACAGCAGCAGCTGGCATTTACATTGGGGTTTTCTGTTGTTCAATTAGAATATTTTGGTATTCTGTGTTATGAATCGTTAACTTGAAGATTGGTACATAAATAATGCCATTAAACATTATAAGATAAATAAATTTAGAAACAGCTGCATCAGAGATTAAATACACTTCTCAGAACTAATGCTATTTTCTCTCTACCTAGATATTTCTGTATTCAAATGGTATTTCTCATTTTAGCACAAATAAGGGCCTGTAAACCTGACAGAGATGAATGTACCCTAAACAAGAAATATGAAAGACATTAAGGGCTTGAATTATAGAGTGTGAGCCTCAATCTACCACTGATTCTTTAAGGTGGTGATTTTTTTAACATTTTTTCTTTTCTTCTTATTTTAATATGGTGCACTCTTCTTCAAGGAAATTTTTTTTTGGAATTCAATTATTATTAAAAGAAAAAAAAAGATAAAAGCAGAGTGGCTCTGATTGAAGCCAGGAGTTGGGACTCAGAGCTCTGCTCACTTAGTGCCTTCTTCTTTTGGCCTTAGGGATTCCTCAGGACACCATGGAGCATGGCTTGAAAAACACTGCTTTTAAGGAAAAACAAGCTAAATACTTTGTAAAATAAGCCTTTAAAGAAAGTTCTTACTGTCTGATAATTGAATGGATTGTGAAAGCTACTTGATCTTGTTACCCATCCTTACTGCCTTTAGACATGAATACTGTGCTATGGTTTATTGAAGAAAAAAAGAAAAAAGCACCAAAAAAAACCAAAAAGCAAAAAACCTCTGGAAGTTACACACACACACACACATGAGATGAGAGATGAAGATAATCAGATAAACGTACACACATGCTCACCTGTGTGTGCACACACATACAGCTCAGAGTTTGTTTCATGTGATTGGGTAATTGCCTTTTCTCAACCCATGCATCTCCAACAGCCATCTCATTCTGAATCTAATATAGATAGTTGACCTGGACAGGAAATTTTGAGGCTAGCGTACCAAAAATCATTAAATGAAGAATTATTTTTAGTAATGTTATTGGAAATGATTTATTCATTGATAAAGCTGTATTGAATACTTCATTGCAGGACAATGAGGTATGGCAGTGAACAAGTGTCCCTGCCGTCATACAACTCACAGCTAACTGGAGATGAGGAGGAGAAAATCAAGTGTGATAAATGCTGTGTTGCTGGGTTTGGCTAGAACATGATGTGCTATAGGAAGTGGAAACATATTAAAGGACTTCAAGCCAGAAAAGTTACCATTTGTATTTTTTTCAGGAGAGATCCCTTTGGTTAACTACCATGTTGACCTTGGGGAAGCTGTTTGGGTGATAAAGTCATTCTCTGAGAGTAGAAAGGCCAAAGATTATAGAATACAGTGTAGTTTGTCTTTCCATAACATCCCCAGTCACCCCTGTCCTTTATGAAATCTGTCTTTCTTCATCTTATTTTTATGGCCCTTTTAACCTTATCACAAGGCTAGTGTAATTCAAAAGAACAATGTTTAATATTCAGTATCTATACAGATACATAGATATATCTTCATTCTTTCAGTAAAGACACTGGTATGATGCCTAGCACATAACAGGTACTCAATAAATGTTTATTGACATGAAAGGAGTAAATGCTGAAGAAAGAGATGCCAACTCATTTCTCTTTTTTTGGTAATCATCACTCAGTTCCCCCCAGCCCCACCACCCTCGTCCCATATTCTTTAGATTAGATAATGTTAATATCAGCTGTTTCTTAAACCTGCAAAGGTCTAATCATTTTATACTACTGGTGTAACTACTAAAACTGTACATTTGAAATAGTTTAGATTCATACGCTTTTCCATTTTACTTTCCATTCTGTACCTTCCCTGCCCAGCCCTGGAATCAATCCTTTCTTGAAGAGCCCTGGTTTTTTATTGTAACAAATCATATTAGAACCTAGTATTCAAGTTCTAGATATACACTTTGCTACTAGGGTGTCTTTGCTTTTAGGTGTGTGAAAGGTTATTCCTTGGTTCTCCTCTGTGTATTTGTATCTCCTCTTTTCCATAGTGAGCATCCTGACTCCCAGCTAACACCATTTTTCCTTTGCTCAGTTCTACAATGTATCTAAAATAGTTTCATAACTGCTGCCCTCATTGTTTGGATTTCTCCTCCACCCACCTCAATTATTGTTGTTGTCCAGGCTCTCAGTCCTGTCCAACTCTGTGACTCCATGGACTGCAGCACTGCCAGTCTTCCCTGTCCTTCACCATCTCCCAGAGCTTGCTCAAACTCATGTCCATTGAGTTGATGATGCCATTCAACCATCTCATTCTCTGTAGTCCCCTTCTCCACCTTTCTTCAATCTTTCCTAGCATCAGGGTCTTTTCTAATGAGTTGGCTCTTTGCGTCAGGTGGCCAAAGAATTGGAGCTTCAGCTTCAGTATCAGTTCTTCCAATGAATATTGAGGGTTGATTTCCTTTAGGATTGACTGGTTTGATCTCCTTGCAGTCCAAGGGACTCTCGAGAGTCTTACTGAACACCACAGTTCAAAAGCCATCAATTTTTCACTGCTCAACCTTCTTTATGGTCCAACTCTCACATTCATACATGACTACTGGAAAAACCATAGCTTTGACTAGACAGACCTTTGTTGGTAGAGTAATGTCTGCTTTTTAATATGCTGTCTAGGTTTGTCATAGCTTTTCTTCCAAGGAGCAAGAGTGTTTTAATTTCGTGGCTGCAGTCACCATCTGCAGTGATTTTGGAGCCCAAGAAAATAAAGTCTGTCACTGTTTCCATTGTTTGCTCCTCTATCGGCCATGAAGTGATGGGACCAGAGGCCATGATCTTAGTTTTTTAAATGTTGAGTTTTAAGCCAACTTTTTCATTCCTCGTTCACCTTCATCAAGAGGCTATTTAGTTCCTCTTCGCTTTCTGCCATATGGTGTAATCTGCATATCTGAGGTTACTGATATTTCTTCTGGAAGTCTTGACTCCAGCTTGTGCTTCATCCAGTCCAGCATGATGTACTCTGTGTATTAGTTAAATAAGCAGGGTGACAATATACAGCCTTGACACACTCCTTTCCCAATTTTGAACCAGTCTGTTGTTCCATGTCCAGTTCTAACTGTTGCTTCTTGACCTGTGGGTCAAGGTGGGTAAGGTGGTCTGGTATTCCCATCTCTAAGAATTTTCCATGTTTTTTTGTTGTGATCCACACAATCAAAGGTTTTAGCATAGCCAATGAAGTAGAAGTAGATGTTTTTCTGGAATTCGCTTGCTTTTGCTGTGATCTAATGGATGTTGGTTATTTGATCTCTGGTTTCTCTGCTTTTTCTAAATACAGCTTAAATATGTAATTAAATATGATATTCAAAAATTAATGGGATTAAAAGCGGGTGGGAGAAAACTTTTGGAGGGGTCTGCTATATTTATGATATGTGTTGTAGTGATGGTTTCATGAGTATATACTTGTCTCTAAACTTACCAAGTTTTGGATACATTAAATATGTATAGCTTTTGGTATATCAATCATAAGATAAGCTTAATAAAATAGGTTAAAAAAAGATGACAGGTGAACTGCCTTGGTGGGCAATATAGGGTTAGTTTAAACTGCCCACTTCAAGAAATTTTTTATATCAGAAAAAAAAAAACCTCTCCCCTGTTTGTGCCACTTAAAAACGTTAATTGAATTAATGCCCCTTCATCCACTGTAATTGATGCCTGTTCAATTTTCTGTCTTGCTTAGACTTTTCTGACTTGCATAGCTATATGTATATAAATGTGTGGTCAAAACCAAGAATATTGAGATTGTTTTGTCCTGTATTTCACATCTTTTCTTAGAAACTCTTGCTGAATCAAAATGAAGTTTAATGTTTCTTTTCATTTTTCTTTTTTACTTATGGAATGTTTCTCTACCTCTGTGTTTTACTCAGAATTGCAGAGGCAGTTCTGTCTTCCTGCCGTGTTTGCATTCCTGGAAAATCTTTAATTCTGCAAAATCTTGTGCTAAACGTGATGGAACTTCTAGGGAAAATAGGGTTGGGAACAGATGGTTTGAAACCAGTGGAATTTTGTAAACAGAACTGGCACCAAGAAATGACAATTGCAATAAAAATAACAGCATGATTAAATCTCAACTGGCATTTATACCCAGCATCACCATCAGTCCTTGGCCTTACACCGTGGTGATTTTCCTCCTTTGAGTTTTTGCTCCTTAAAGTTACTCACTTTTAACAGAGACCATTTTCATCAAAGTTAAAAATTTGGTCCAGAGTGTTGACTTACCAGTTTTATTTTAAACACAGGGGGAAATACTTTTCATTTCTTCATCTGTACTCTCAGCTTCCTTGGATAGTTTACTATAGTGGAGAGTCTTGAAGGCAGGAAATGAGACTTTCCTGCATGTGAACTAATTTACATTAAAGAAATACCTGTTGTAGCAGAAGAGGCTAATGTTAATTTGCTTTAGTATGTAAACATAATATATACCCATTATAGAGAATTTAAATAATATGGGAAAGAATGAAGAAGAAAGTAAAAATCCCTTGACTGCCAGTAAATGCTACTGTCATCATCTGTGTGCCTACTGTTCTTCATCTGACCTCTTTTGATGATGTGTGTATATAAAATTTCACATAAATGAATTCATATTACACTTAGTGTCTTCCAACTTTCTTTTAGGACAATGTCAAACAATATAGCTATACAATGTCCTTCTTAATGATTGCAAATGATTTTACTATATGCATGTCGAAGTTCATTTCTTTTTTTTTTTGTGGATGTTTTGACTGTTTTCAGTTTTTCACTATTATAAAGAGTGGTGTACTGAAAATTCTAGATCGTATCTTTGTACCCAGGGAGTGTTGTCTCTTAATCAGGGGTATGTGTTTGCATAACACTTTGGTCCTTATTGCAATGTTGCTTTCAAGAAAGATTGTACCTATTTATGCTCCCAGGAGAGCATGAGAAAGTCTGTGTTCCTACACAGGATGGTTTTAGTTTTCTGAATCTTTGCCAGTCTGATAGGTTAAAGAGGCAATATTTTGTTTTTATTTGTATTGATTTTATTATTAATGTGATTGAATATTTTTTTATACCTCTGTATAACACCCATATTTTGCTTTCAGTGAAGTGCCTTTCGTGTATTTCATGTTACTTACTTTTCTCTCAGAATATTTACCTTTTTAAAAAATAAGAATTGTGTGATTTTAGGGATATTACACCTTTGAGATTAATATATATTGCAATTTTTAATATGCTGATTATTTCATAACCTTATTTATGGGATGTTTTGATTTTTATGAAGTCAAATCCATCAATCTTTTTTATGTTTCTTGGATTTGTAAAGTGTTCAAAAATGCCTATTTCCACTCCTGAAAGACTGTCTGCCTTTATTTTCTTTTATTGCATTTGTGTTTATTTCTTATATTTAGTCTTTGAATTATCTGAAATTTATCTTTCTATAATGAGTAAAATGAATATCCACCTTATTTTTTTTTTTCCTTCTCCAAACCCTGATTATTTAACATCATTTGTTAATTTAAGCTCCTCTCCACCAGTGTGAAAGTCTCTATAATATACCCAATTTCTTTGTGTCTTTGTATTTATTTCTGGGTTTACTATTGTGTTAGTTATTTCTGCAAAATAAATTACCTCCAAACTCAGTGGCTTTAAACATTTATTCTCTTTCAGAGTTTCCATGGGTGAGAAATTTGGGAGCAGCTCAGCTCTACAGTTCTAGCTCATGATTTCTTTTAAAGTTGAGGTTAGGATTTCAACGGGAACCACTGTCATCTGAGGGCTTAACTGAGGCGGGAGGGTCTGCCTTACAGGTGGCTCACTCCCCTGTCTGGCCAGAGAGTGCTGGCTCTTGCAGGGAGGGGGGCCTCAACTGTTCTCTGATTGGACTTTTGCCAGGTCTGGCTGTTCTCAGGACCTGGTGCTAGCTTGCCTAGAGGTGGTCATCAAGCAGAGAGAGGCAAGAGAAAGCTACCTTTAATACTAGCTTCAGAAGTCACACAGCATCAGTTCTACCACATTCTCCTTGCTAGAAACAAGTCTCTTTCTAAGATCAGCCCACCCTTGAAAAGATGGGAATTAGACTACTCATTTTGAAGGGAGACCTGACAGGGAATTTGCAGGAATATATCTAGACCTCCATAGGTCCCTTGACTGTTCCATTCATGTATTCGGCTTGTGGTTTAGTTGCTAAGTTGTGTCTGACTCTTGTGACCCTAGGTTTCTCTGACCATGGGGTTTTCCAGGCAAAAATACTGGAGTGGGTTGCCATTTCCTTCTCCAGGGCAGGGATCGAACCCATACCACCTTCTTGGCAGGCCAATTCTTTACTACTGAGCCACCTGGGAAGCCCTATATTTGACTCCTTCTCTAATATCACATTAGTTTATTTAAAGAGTCTTATATTGAACTGATGGAATGTTCCATAATCCTCTGCTAAGCTATATTTGACAGCCATCAACTCTTACTGATCAAGTATTTGAAAACAGATCCACAAAATAATAATGATAATAATGGAGGGCTTTTTAAATTGCTTTATTCCCTCAACTTCTGATAATTCTTTGGAATTATGTAGTAGGGGTCATTATAGTTCATTGCAGATCCCTGCTTACCTTATTTAACCATTTTTTTTTCACACCCTTCCATATTTCTATGAGTAATTTTAAATACTTTGGCAGATACATTGTAACTTCAGGGCATTGCATGTTAATGAAATTTCACAGATATCTGAAACAGAATCTTCTAATATACCAGCAAGGAAGCAGAATCAAAAGAAGGCATTTCTGTGCGGGGAGCAATCTAAATAAGCATCTCAGCTCCATATGCTGTAATGTTCACCAGGGGCTCGTCACGATCCCTGGACTTTCTGTGCAGCAGACCCTCGAGTCCATAGAGTGTTGTGCTCCATCTGCCTCAATCCCCAGGCTGTTCAGGAGGAGCCTCTTTGTATTCTGACCTCTAGGCTGCCTTTTTTAAAAAAACATGTTGTCAGCCTGGCCTTTGTTGCCATTTCAACAAGTGTGTGTGCCTGAGGGTACACTTACACTTGAAAGTTTAAAAGCCCACAGCCACTGGCTCTCAAGACCTTGGTTACTGTTGCTCTCCCTTTAAATCTCCTGAATCTTCTCATCCGGCTGCGTCTTTATCTGGTTCTGAGCTGGCGCTGCCAGTGTGGTAGCTCCACGTGGACACGCGGCTGCCGCGGACCAGCTGTGGCAGCCTTCCAAAATTGCAACCGTGGTTTGGACAGACTTTATTTTTGACAGACTAATCAGAGCCTTAATATGCTTCCCCTGCTGGGGGAGCCTGTGTTTCTAATTTTTAGATTTCTGATTCTCTGAAGAGTAAAATAAGTCCTTGGGCTGGCTGGCTGTCTGCTGGTTACCTTGTATTTCCTGATCTCACTTTTTTTTGTGACCTTCTCTTCCCATCTTTGCCTCTTTGGGGTCTGGTGGGCTTGGCTACCTTGAGAAACCTGCCTACATCCTCTTTCCAATCCTGATCAAAGGAAAAGTCATTAAAAAAAAATTGGAGTATAATTGCTTTACAATGTTATGTTAGTCCCTGCTGTACAATGAAGTGAATCAGCTACATGTATACATATGTCCCTTCCCTCTTGGGCCTGCCTCCCACCTCCAGCCCCTGTCCCACCCTTCTAGGTCATCACAGAGCACCAACCTGAGCTCCCTGCACTATACAGCAGGTTTTCACTAGTTATCTGTTTTGCACATGGTAATGTATTAGAGAAGGACACGGTAAACCTTCCCTGTTCTTGCCTGGAGAATCCCATGGACAGAGGAGCCTGGTGGGCTACAGTCCATGTGGTCGCAAAGAGTTGGACACAACAGCGACTAAACAACAACAGAGTGTATACATGTCAATCCCAATCTCCCAATTTGTCCCGCCCCAAAAGCCATGTTTTTGCTCCTTATCTCTTGGTGTGAATTTGAGTTGGTGTCTAGTTAAAGAAAGCAACATATTTGAGGCATGGCGGAGAGAGGGGGTCAGGATAGGATTTTCATGAGACCCTAATAGCATATTTATTTTGAAAAATTGCCTTTTCTGTCCAACCCATTGAGACCCTTGTGCCATATAAAAATAGGGCAGAAACAGAGGTATTGTGAAAAGTAACTAGCATAAATGAGTAGGAAGTAGTAGTGGACAGTAGGACAGCTGTGCTCTAGGGAATATGTGTCACATGGTCTTTCTGGGGCCATTTCCCCATCACCCATGTTATTGCCTGATACTTACTTTCTGATATTCTTCTTTTTTATCTTGTGTCCTTCTTCTTATACATTCTCAGTGTCATTATTTTTTCCTTATTTCCCTTGTCTCACTTTTATTTCTTAGTTTTGATTTTTGAAGTGTTTTGAGATTTTGCTTTTGATAGGCATGCTTTTTTCTTTTTACAGGCTTGCTTAACTTTTTAAGAGCCAGTTGCACTCATAGCTTAAATGCTAAATAATGTGGTATTTTCTTTTTAGCTGTTCAGCAAGTATTCTGATGCAGGAAGTAAGTTCTTTAGCTAATTCAAAATTTTATTGCTTTAGGAATAAATAGGCTTATGGTGAAATAGTCCAAAGTCCTCTAATTACTTTGTTTGGGTTGTGGATAAGTACCTGGTCTGTTTCATTTACACATATATTTAAGTTGCCACATTGTTAGCTTAACATCCACATTGCCTTTAGCATCTTCTTAATGACAGCAGTTCTGCTTTCCTATTAAATAGGAAAAAAATATATAGAGTGCAGTGTTGAAATCTCAGTTTTGTGGTTATTAGAGTTTAAATCTTACCTGGCTTCTCCTTGCTAATGGTTATCACTTAATAGGATTTTTCTCATTCCATAAAGAACTATTTGCTGTCCTGTTAATTTTAGGGTAAACTGTTTTTTGCAGAATTTATGGCATCTTAATAACTGAAATTTGTGATTGGGCCTTAGTTGTAAATGCAGTCAAATGGTGTCTATGTGGAGTTAAAGGATAAGGATAATCCGTAGGATTAGGATAGCCTGAGCCAGCTCTTAGAGAGGGCAACTGTTGTGATTTTGTTTTATGTGGTTTCCAAAAATATTGGAGTGATGAAGATTTCCACATTGCTAAGAAACAAAGCAAAACAAAATAAAAAATAAGTATTAAATCCAGTCTTATCCCTCACTGCTCTTAATATATCTCTTGTTCCCTGGTTTGGCCAGCATTCACACTATCTCAGTAGGCCCATTTGTACCTTTACTCTCATAATCACATTTTCCTCTTGCCTGAGACATTTACTAAGTGTAATTTATACTTCTTTTATTTTTCAACATTTCAGTGAAAATTTTTGAGCATATGGAAAAGTTTTGAGAATTTTATAGTGAACATTCCTAAACCTGCCACCTACATTCTAATTAATTTTTTTCTTTAAAGTTTCTTTCATGAATTTTTTTCTTCCAATTCCATATCTTATCTTTCTTTTCTTTTTTTCCAGTATCTAATATATAATTCATTCCTGTGGTCCAATTTTGTTGCTAAGTCATGTGTTTTTTATATTCTGCTTAAAAATAATCCTCAAGACACCTAAGGCATTGCTGGTGTTGGCACTCATAATTCTTATTAATTGGCTGGTATCAGGAACTATGATCATCCTTAACCCATCAAATCTTAGAAAAAGATCAGGTTCAAAGCAGAAGAAAACTATCATCTGGATATTAGGTGTCCCATTATTTAGAAGATAGGCTTTATTGGTTTAATTATAAGTAATGGACGTTCTTAAGTTTCTTGCCCTTTTTAAATTTGTCATTGTTAGTCCTCTTCTTTGGACATGGCTAATGCTTTTATCTGAAGAAATACCTTTAATTTCATTATCTCTAATACATTGCACATAATATGCTAGTTTTTTGGGTGTTTTCCTTTCTTCATGCAGATGC
The DNA here is from genome assembly GCF_023699985.2 of Odocoileus virginianus. NCBI lineage: Eukaryota > Metazoa > Chordata > Mammalia > Artiodactyla > Cervidae > Odocoileus > Odocoileus virginianus. Next base: position 59,079,382 of record NC_069674.1, on the reverse strand, counting down.
TTACTGAAACACACACACACACAATATGAACATTTTGAATATCCGAAACACCCTACAAGATTTCTTATTTGAAAAAATGGTGGCTTGGAAAGATGAAGTAATTTGCCCAAATTCAGATGATTGGATCATGATTTGACCTGAGATCTGTTTCCCAGGTTGCACTAGTGGTAAAGAACCTGCCTGCCTATGAAGGAGACATGAGAGACACAGGTTAAATCCCTGGGTCAGGAAGATCCCCTGGAGTAGGAAATGGCAAGTCACTCCAGTGTTCTTGCCTGGAAATCCTAAGCACAGAGGAGCTTGGTGGGCTACAGTCCCTGGGGCCGCAAAGAGTCGGACACGACTGGGTGGCTGAGCTGGTGAGTTGGAGCCACTCACCTTCCTGCTGAGTCCCCTGTTTGGTGACGCTGCCTCTGCAGAGCGCCGCCAGCCTCAGCGCCAACAAAGGCAGGAGGAGAGGTGGGGATAAATGCGAGGTTTGCATGTGGAAGGAGTCCTTCCCCAAACTCAGGAAGCTTTTATGAAATTGCATTTCTTATTGATTTCTGGTGGTGTTTTCTCTCTGCATCAGTGTAGTACAACATGCCCTTGGAGTTCATTTGCATTCTAATATTTCTGACTTAAAATTTCACCTCTCTTCTCTTAGCATCCAGGTGTTCATCACTCTACAATAGACAATTATAATTATCTCTGTCAGAGAAGTGGTTTTAGGTCAAAATAGAGGACCTTTATCTTCATCAGTCTACCAGTGTAGACTTTTAAAGTTGGTTTCTTTGCCAGAACATGATTCACTTTATGTCTAACCCCATTGTATTTCTCCCCTTTATTACTTTTGACAGTTTTTCATTCTTTAATTTTGCTTGCCATTTCGTACCTTCTGAGAATTTTTGACTTAAACTGTGCATATAAGTCACACGGTTCAAAGATAAATAATTTGATGCTGAAGTTCACATTTCTAAAGATTACTAATTATCTTTTTGTTTTGATCTTCAAAAGATATCTTTTAGAAAATAAAAAAGCAGGACACAGAGAGGGAGAAAATATGTGCAAAACATGTATCTGATAAAAGACTTGTACCTATATATATGTACACACATGGTTTTCCCTGGTGGCTCAGATGGTAAAGAATCTGCCTGCAACGTGGAAGACCTGAGTTCGATCCCTGGGTTGGGAAGAAGCCCTGGAGGAGGGCATGGCAACCCACTCCAGTATTCTTGCCTGGAGAATCCCTGTGGACAGAGGAGCCTGGCCGACTACAGTCCATGGGTTCACAAAGAGTCAGACACGACCGAGCAACTAAGCACACACACATATATATATATATTTATTTACACACACACACACACACATATATATATACACACACATCCTTACAACTCAATAAGAAGACAAACCAATCACAAAATTGGCAGAAGATTTGAGCAGACACTTTAATAAAGGCAAGACTTCCTACTAAGCTCATGAAAAGATGTTTGACATTATCAATTATTAGGGAAATGCCAATCAAAACCACAATTAAATACCACACTGCATGCCCATTTGAATGGTCATAATCTAAAGGACTAAGAATGCCCAGTGTTGGCTAGGATCTGGAGAAGCTAAAAACCTTCATATAATGCTAGTGAAAATGTAAAATGATAAAATCACCTTGGAAAACAGTTTGGCAGTCCTCAAAATACTAAAAACACAGTTTTCATATAGCCAAGCAATTCCACTCCTAAGTAACTACTCAAGAGAAAGGAAAGCATAAATTCACACAAGGACTTGTATGCAGAGACTTACAGCAGTCTTATTCACAATGGCTCAAAACTGGAAATAATCCAAATGTCCCATCAGCTGATGAACAGGTAAATTATGACATATCAATACAATGAAATGTTGTTTAGCAATAAAAAAATGAACTACTTATAAATGCAACAACATGGATGAACCTCAAAAATATTGTTAAATGAAACAAGCCAGACCAAAAAAAAAAACTACTAAAATTTCTTTAAAATGCACATCTCTTAGAGAAGAGAGCAGTATATGCTTGGGGCTTGGATGGGAATGGGAACTGGCCTTCAGATAGGCATGGGTGAACTTATGGGGGTGACAGAATACTCCAAAAATGTATTGTGATGATTCCACAATAGCATAAATTTGCTAAAAGTCTTTGAACTGTATACACTTACAGTGGGTGAATTTTATGGTATATAAATGATACCTCAATGAAGCTACTAAAAAAATATTTCCCTTAAAATGACTTCCTTTTTTGGGTTAGTGGGTCTCCGGCGAGGGTGAATGGGGGTTGTGGACAGAGAGGAAGACCAGAGACAGCATATTAGAATTATCTAGGAGTTTTTTTTAACACACAAGTGTTTGTTCTTCCCTATAATACTAGAGATCACAGAATATCACCATGTATTATGAGGGGTGGGTAAAGAGTCCTCCTGCAATGCAAGAGATACTGGAAACTCGGCTTCGATCCCTGGGTTGGGAAGATCCCCTGGAGAAGGAAATGAATACCCACTCCAGTATACTAGCCTGAAAAAAATCCCATGCACAGAGGAGCCTGGCAGACTATAGTTCATACAGTTGCAAAGAGTTGGACACAACTGAGTGATTAAGCACACATATATCATTTGCAAATGCTCCCCTAGGTGATTCTGATATACATGATCCACACATCTACCCTTGAGAATCTCCTCTTAATCAGGTTGAGTTCCAGGAGTCTATGTTTTCCATAAGCAAGACAGGTGACTATTGTGATCACTTAAGTTTAAGAAACTCTGCCCTGTTCTACAATGCTAAGAACTTTTAGCATTGTGGCAGAGCACAGTGGGATAAATGTTACTCTGGGAAAATCTATTTTCTGACCCTTTAAAAATCACATCTACTCAGATACTGGGGGCAGCCAATACCAAGCAATTTTAAGACTCCCAGTTACTCCACTTTTGGTGGGGATTCTGGTTCATTGAAAGGAATCTGTCTGAACTCAATACCAAAAAGGCCAACCATTTTGTTACGATTATGACTTATTCATGTAATGTGTTAGCTGTGAGATGTGTGCTTGCATGCTCACTTATGTCCAACAGTTTGTGATTCCAGGCTCCTCTCTTCATGGGGTTTTCCAGACAGGAGCACTGGAGTGGGTTGCCATTTCCTAGCTATGAGATAATCTGCTATATTTGTGCCTTGGGTTGAAAACTCTTGGGTCTCTACTTTCCCTTTTAAGAAGTAATGTCTTTTCCTTTGAAGCATTTTGTCATTCCTGAGTTGATAGAAGTCTCCCATTCTTGGAAGAACACAGGAAACAGAAAACAGAGCATTTGCAGTCACCTTCAATGGCTTTATTTTCCTGATTGTCGTTTGCCAAAAAAATTAGATTGCTAGAGATGATGGCTAAATGTTCCTATTGTTTTTAGAAAAACACAGTTTTGTAGGAGAGAAAACATTTTAAAAACCTTCAAAAAAATTAAAGTGCTGTTGCTATCCATTGAGGGGTCACTGCCAGTTCTGTGCATGTCAACAAGATTCCTATCTAGAAAACTGCCTGAAATCCCTACCATTGTTCAGCATTGTGTAGAAAACTTTAAGCATTAATTATTTATTTTTATAATACATTCTTTATTTATAATCTGAAAGGAGAAAGTTAGCCCCCCAATTTTTTTCTAGATTAGTATCCATCGATTACTTTCCCAGATCTGCTTCTAGTGAAATCAAAATTGTTCTCATTTATCGGTTATTATTTTTTCCCTGATTTAGTTCAGATGCCTCTTGCCTCGTAACATGCATGCTTAGGCTCTGTTTGCAGAGTGAGGTTATTGGTATCAGGAGCTTCTGGAGAGATACATGGAGGAGGTGGCCTGATCTTGTGTGGTCATCTATAATTTCTTGTGATCTTGTCGCAGGCCCTTTGGGAAGGAACTGTGGCTCTGTGTGCCTTTTTACTCTTGGTATCTTAGTAAGACATAGGGAGGCCTTGCATGCTGCAGTCCATGGGGGTCACAAAGAGGTCGACACGACTTAGCAACTGAACAACAACAAAATCTTAGCATAGTGAGTAGCACAAAGTAGGCACTTAATGAAGAAAGAATGAAAATGTAAGCTCCACATGGCCAGGGACCATGCCTTCCTTGTTGTGCATTGTATGTGCTGCTTAGCACAGTTACATAGTAGGTGATCAATAAAATATATAATGACTGAATCAGGAATTTAGTGTCAGGTTTGTTTGGATCCCTGCTTTTGTATTTTCTGACATTTGTAGTTTGATATACAGTTTGAATTTACAAATTAAATTTTGATTTGGTTATCCAAATGTGTGGGCTGATTTCTATGATCGAAAGGTTACATTTTGTATAAGATACTGCTTTGTCATTTGTTGTTTTTCTCTTACCTCCAAACCTGCCACACAATTTTAAAATAGTTTTTATAATTAGGATGACTTGAGGTATATTTATTCACTTGGTTGCTCTGGGTGAGTGATTAGTGACTTTGTATAAGATGAAATGTATGGGAATTTAAGAATGATTTTAGATGAATTCATGCATGATCAAACCATAACACGCTGTGAGAGGAAAGACAGGTATTTAGAGTGGAGGTCATTAGGCAGTTGAGGTCAGTAATGCCAAAAAAACTTTTACTTGCAGGTACTACATACTAAGTGGCAAATATGATTTCGATGGAATCTGAAAGCTTATTTAAAAATATTCTGTTTAGGTACTTCAGCAGTCAATCAGGTGTGCCTACTATTTAAACAGTAATTTTCTCAGGAGCAATGTTTTGAACCTAAATGCCTTGCATGGTTACTGGAAGGATGAGGTTACTGATAAAAATTATTCCTTTTTTGCTTGGGATATCACATTATTATTGCTTTAAGGGAAATTTTCTCAGAGAAAGCAGATGCTCGGTGCTTATTAGTATAGTAGTTTTAAATATGTAAGATGTGAACAAAAGACCAGATCATCCCAATGATTCTTTATAAAAAAAGGAAATGTATTAACTTTACCAAAATGTGAATGCCATAGCACTTTAAACATTTATTTAATATAACTTGACATAGAAGTGTAATGTTCATTTCTTCCTTTGTGCATAGCTTTAGTATTTTAATGGTAGAAATCCCAAAGAGTGTTTTATTATTATGAGTTAAAGATATCATTCACAATTCAGGTAGGACAGGACTGTACTGAGACTTTTGCTTTGAGCCTCTGAAAATAGTGGCCCCTCATCTGCAAGGGAGCTTTTATTTTTACCCTGGGCTTGGGCAGAGTCTGCATACCCTCAATTGACACACCTCCCACATAATTTTCATGGCAAATAGAAGGGGAAAAAAATGGAAGCAGTGACATTTTGTTTTCTTAGGCTCTAAAATCATTGCAGATGGTGACTGCAGCTATGGAATTAAAAGATAGTTGCTCCTTGGAAGGAAAGCTATGGCAAACTTAGACAACTATTAAAAAGCAAAGACATCTCTTTACCGACAGAAGTCCATATAGTCAAAGCTGTGGTTTTTCCAGAAGTAATGTACAGTTGTGAGTTGGGCCATAAAGAAAGCTGAGTGTTGAAGGATGGATGCTTTTGAACTGTGGTGCTGGAGAAGACTCTTGAGAGTCCCTTGGACAGCAAAGAGATTAAACCAGTCAATCTTAAAGGAAGTCAACCCTGAGTATTCATTGGAAGGACTGATGCTAAAGCTGAAGCTCCAATACTTTGGCCACCTGTTATGAAGGGTCAACTCATTGGAAAAGACCCTGATGCTGGGAAAGATTGAAGGCAGCAGGAGAAGGGGGCAGCAGAGGATGAGATGGTTGGATGGCATCACTGATTCAATGGACATGAGTTTGAACCAGCTCTGGGAGATGGTGAAGGACAGTGAAACCTGGCATGCTGCAGTCCATCGGGTCACAGAGTCAGACATGACTTAGTGGCTTATCAGTGATAACAACAGTAGAAAAATATTCGTTCTGAGTTGTGCAGGAGATGGCAGCAGTGCTTGGGTCAGTGGTGGAGTTGTGACCCTGAGAAGGGAAAGGGCAGTGGCTTTCAGGTCTTACTTGTATTTAATATGTCCCTTCACATAATTTGCACTAGTTCCAACTTTATCTCTGCTTCCCTTTTGTGACTAGTTGTATAATAAAAGTCTTCTTTCCTTTCAACATTAAAACAACAACAACAACAAAAACAACAATTCTCAAACCTAAAAGGCAACATAATCTCTCTTCTTGGGCAATAATAATAATAATAATAATAATAATAAGTGCATTTCTTTATTTTAGTATCTTCTCAAAGACTTGGAGAAATAATAAAAAAATATATAGGAATAGAGAGTGACAGCCCTGGAAAGAATATTAGAAATTGAATCCGACCCCTTACTATTTTTTTTTGGCTACACTGGATCTTAGCTGCCATATGTGGGGTTTTATTTGCAGCATGTGGGATCTAGTTCTCAGATCATGGAACAATGTGAAGTATTGTTTCATGAGAGTTTTTAAATGATTTTATACTGTATATCTATCTGTCTTTATATCCCCTGCACTTAGCATTGGTGTTTAGCAGGAAATAAATGTTTACTGAATTAAATAGCACATTAGAGTTTGTGTATATACAAAACTGAATTTCTTATAGTTTCTTAAATAACTATGTTTTATTTTGCTCTGAGGTCTTCATGCACACTGCTGCTTTTGCCCAAAGTGCCCAGGTCTTACCTCAAATGCCTTTTCCTTTAAGACATTTCTTAATCATTTTCTAATGCATGCACTTCCTTGCCCCAGGCACATTGGCCGTTTTCAATGCCTTTTCCCCTTGGAAATATTTGTCTAAAGGCAATCTTCCGTGGCACTTTGTAACTCCTTGAGAGCGAGGACTGTGTCTGCTTTTCATTTGTGTATCTCTAGCATCCAGCCTTGTACTTATTAGAGTTTTGAGAAATTGAATTATGAACATGTTTTTAGTACTTTGGAATGTAATCCAAGGAAATGATAAAATAACAGTTCTTAAATAGGTCACAACTACCTCAACACTTTTCTCATCTCTTCTCCTCTCCCCAATCCTTGCCCATCTATTTTCATTTCTGTCTGTTTAACCTCCGAAATGCATATGTGAAGTTGGCCCATTTTGATCCATTTCCATCACCACCACCACCACCACCACCACTATAATTCATCCTACCATCATCTCTTGCCCTAGCCCACTAGAATAATCTGGTCTTCCTGTATTTATCTAGTCCTAGTCAAGAAATAGAATGGACTGAAATTATAGCCTATCACATAGTATGAATCAGTATTATTTTGAGAAACTTATGAACAAACTGGTCATTTATCTTCCCCAGCCAGGAGGGTTCTTCATCTGTTAGACTGTGTTTAGCTTCATTTTGGTCTTGTAGGGTAGAATCTCTTGATCTCTCACTATTTTGTTTTTCATTGCATAAGACCATTAAAGGATTGCATTAGCCCTAGAAAATCTGAAAATTAACCAAGTGGTTACAGGGCTAAGTGAGGGTTGATAATTCTCTGTATTGAATTCATGCAGTGATATTTTTTCTTGATTTCTCATATATTTCATGGTTATATTAGGATAAATTTGGCTGCCATAACATAGGCCCCATAACATTGGTTTAAACATGGAAAGTGATTTATCTCTTAATTAACAACTTGAACATAAGCAACACAGGACAGTTACAGTGCTTCCATGGTGTTGGAGATGTAGGACCCTTCTATTTTATTGCTTTGCCATCTTTAACTGGAAATGGCTACTCCTGTTCCTACAAACACCATCACAAGTGTCGCCAAATGGGAACGAAGGGGAGGACGTAATTCTTCTAAGGCAGTGTTTCTGCTTATATGCCATTCATCAGTCCTAGCCACATGGTCATACTTAGCTCACGGGAAGCTGGGCAGCCATGTGTTTCCCTAAAACTTCTATTATTGCAGAAGAGGACAGGTATCAGGGCCTAAGGAGCATTTGCACCACAGTCAGCAACAGGAAAGGATTTACTTTTGGAATGCTTTTTTTTTTTCCTAACACTGCTTTGTGAGGAGAAATCTTCTATTGAAATTATTAAGCTACTTGACCTGTGGGAAAGAATTCACCTGAGTTATTGTATTTGACTTTGGAGTTTTAAGTCAGATATATTTCAGTGGTTATAGGGATGAGTATTGGAGAAGGAAATGGCAACCCACTCCAGGACTCTTGCCTGGAAAATCCCATGGACGGAGGAGCCTGGTAGGCTACAGTCCATGGGGTCGCGAAGAGTCGGATGCAACTGAGTAACTTCACTTTCACTTTTCACTTTCATGCATTGGAGAAGGAAATGGCAACCCACTCCAGTATTCTTGCCTGGAGAATCCCAGGGACAGAGGAGCCTGGTGGGCTGCCATCTATGGGGTTGCACAGAGTTGGACATGACTGAAATGACTTAGCAGCAGCAGCAGGGATGAGTATGAAACATATTGAGATGAGGTTGCTTTTTCTTAACTCTTATTTTTCTTGGACTGTTTTTATGTTTTCTTTTTTACCTTTCTTGGGGCTAATCTAATATTATTTTTGTTGTGCTTTTAGGCATGGCACAGTCCCAAGGCTGGGTGAGAAGGTACTTTAAGGCCTTTTGTAAAGGCTTCTTTGTGGCAGTACCTGTGGCAGTGACTTTCTTGGATCGAGTTGCCTGCGTGGCAAGAGTGGAAGGAGCATCAATGCAGGTAAAACTGATATGACTCCTTTCTTTGAAATACACGTTTGGTTGTTTCTCAAGCACTAGAAATGAGATTTCTGTATATTGTCTCCATGCTAGAAACTGAAAGGTTTTTGAAGGGCCTTGAACTAAATTTTAATATTACTAAATGTCTTTATAAGGTCTTCTAATGCAGTCATATTATAAGCAATGGTGAATAAAAATAATTCTCTGATAGTTCTCTATATCTATAGTTCCCCCCACCTTAGAAATGATAAATTGAGATTCTAAAGAAATTTTACAAAATAATATCACTTTCTGTTGCTGTGGCCTGAGATTTTAAGGTTTTTTTTTTTTTTTTTTCAATTATCCATATATGACTGAGATCAGATTTATGAGTTCAATTGCAGGATGAATTTGTCTCCAATTCAGTTACCTGATTGTTTTACACTCTCACACATGCACTCACACACTCATTTATGCACACATAGAATTCTGATAGGTAGAAAAGTCTACAGCACTGATTTCAGATATTCTAGTGTGTTCTTTAAGCATGTTGCTGATTAAGAAGATTAAATGCCATTTGCATTGGAAAAATTTTGGAGTGGAGATTTCCAAAAGTTATAACACAAGTAGTCTCCAGTAACTCAGAGAAAACTTGATTATTCTAATGCTGATGTCTGGAACCTAGCTGTTTCAGTAAGTTTATCAACTAAGAAGAATTTGCATTTTGTAATATAATTTATTTTCTTCCATTATTTTGTGTATTAAGTTTATGCATTATACTAAATATTTCTATAAAACAAATAAAATGAATGTATAAACTTCTAAGAGTTTAAAATGATACAGAGAGTAACCAGCTTACTTTCCCCCCCTTTTTTAGTCTTTAAACTAGGTGAGGGTGTAGACATCAGCTTTGAAGAGTTAGAATGAAATTGCTTTGTTAAAACTGTAACCATTGCACTGAAAATCAGGTCTCTTCCTGAGTTCAGGTGCTTAGTGAGATCCTGGGTGAGTGCTTTTGGGGTGAAACTAGGGTTCTAAAGCATGGCTGCCTGAATATTTACTTATTGACTTGTGCTTCCATCATTTGAGAATGATGGGGGTCTTCTCTTGGGTTGGGGCTTCTGAGTTAAACCCTGTCTCTCACGTTCACTATAGAGTGGGTCACCAGCTCCAAGCAAACCGGTCACTTACTCTGAATGCAAAAGTATTGTAGTGCATGGGTACAGCAAACAAAGGAAGAGGGATTTATAAGTGTATGGCTTTATTCCTAAATGCAGTTTAATACATTTAACAGAGGTGGGTTTTACATTTCCTTCCTCTTTAATTTTAAATTCCTAGCAGCCTCATCTTAGACCCAGTTCTTTGGGGAAATTAAGCTTTCTTTGTTGAGCTTTTGAATCAGATTCCTCATTTGAGATTAAAACTGCCTTCTCCACAGCCATCCAAATTCCTTTTTGGTCCCTTTCATCCCTTTGAACCCATTTACAGGTATTATTTTTTGATAACAAATGATCACATGAGTAATGACTTTTTTCCAGTTTTGTTAGTGCTATCTTGTTACACAACCTGCACCATCCTGAGATGGAATTTTTCCAGAACACAAAACCTCATAATTTTGGATCTCATGATATTCCAGAGAATCATATGGCCATCATAGTATTGCCGTCTTCATGGCTTTAGCCCAGTATAGCCCAGTATGTTTATGACTTGTGCTCAGAGGGAAAAAACACAAGGAATTAGCCATTTTATGAAAACACAAAGCTTATCCCCAGTGAAGAAGACAATGAAGAGTCTTGAATATGCCAGATCTTGTCTTTTAAAGCCTTTAGATGCCAAGATCTGTCATTTAAATGCCAGATCTGTTGATTAAATAGTAAGTTTATTCCAGATACATTAGAATTTCTTACAGTATTCCTGGACCACTACCCCAAGAATCAAATTTATTACCTTGTGGTTTGTTTGGTAGGATTTCCTTAGTTGTTGGCTAGAGAAGAGCAGTTTGAATTGACGTTGATCTACAGGGAAATTGATTGGAAGGCTTGTGAGTACGTTGGTGGAAGGCAGGAATGTGGCAGTCGTCAGGGACAGCTGGAACCAGGGACTTGAATGCTGCCAGGGTGCTCAGTCTTTTCTGTTTGAACATCTGCTTCTGTCAGCATCTTGGCTTAGTTCTCTCAGACCAGCTTTCGTCTCGACTCAGGGCACATGGCTGCTGGCAGCTCTCATGCCTTTAGATGCCCAGTTTCTTTACTGTCTGAGCGAGATTTCTCCTTATGCCTTAATTTCACTTTGAAAAATCTTGAAGAAGGACTGTGATTGACTTAACTTGGACCATATGCCCTGATCCATGCAAATACAGATCAACTTTGACCAGAAGGTTAGGGTGCCATGACTGGCCTACCTTTGGACAGGTACACACCCCTAGCCTGTGGCTAGGAGGAATGAGAAAGCAACAACATATATTTGAATCACATTTTTCTGTGGGCTTTCAAGGTGAGGTAGTGGTGATACTTCCCAGAAGAAGAGGAGGTGTTATTTTTGGAATAAAAGGGTAAAGGATATTCTGAGAAGAAAGGAAAAAAAAATATGTTTATTATGGTTTTGTCTATATTATAAGAATTTTAGATTACTTTTGAGGATAATAGATAATTTGTTTACACTTTCATTAGATATCACTGAATCACACTTAAAATTATTTTGGACTGGAAAGTGCAGTAATTAGATATTATTAATTAATTTAGCATATTTGAAGAGATCTTTGCTATGCTACAGCTTTGATGAGCTGAACATGTTTAGGCCATGGGGTTCAGCAGAATTTTTGACAAAAAATTCAAAAAAAAAATTCTTGTCTTCAAATTTCTCTAATGATGCAAGTACTAAATAGTTGGCAGGGTGTGTGGTACTCTCTGGAAATCCCTGAGCTTCCTGCAAGGAACACACCTGCTTTTACTGACTCTGAGGCCTGAAAATTATTCCCGGATTATTGCAGTTGGTTGATTTGTTGTGAACAGAAGGAGTATTCTGGATGCGTGGTGATGTCTTGTTATATCAAGGCTTAAAAGTGTGAAAGGAAGGGAGATAAAACAATAGCAAGAAAGAAAAATATGTGGAGAAGAAGAGGAAGGAAAATAACATAGGTCAGTTGGGTGATGGAGAAAATTAAACACCTGAGACAGTGAGGAGATGAGAGCAGCCCAAAGGATCAGGGATGAACAGGGAGAAAACCGCTCCAGTGAAGGCGCTCATGGCTCCTTTTGTGGAACCTTCCTTGGAATTGTACCCTTGAATGCTGACCCATCTCTGCTGCATATTTGTGTATAACACCATGAGATTTGTCACCCAGCCATCCATTCTAAATCTCAGTATTCATCGAAGGAATCTGTGTGCCATTTTGAGGGAACCGCTGTTGAAATAGGTTATCAGTCTTCATTGGAAGGATTGATGCTGACACTGAAGCTCCAACACTTTGGCCACCTGATGTGAAGAGCTGACTCACTAGAAAAGACCCTGATGCTGGGAAAGACTGAGAGCAGGAGGAGAAGGGGGCAACAGAGGATGGGAGGTTGGATGGCATCACCGACTCAATGGACATGAGTGAGCAAACTCCAGGTGACAGTGAAGGTCAGGAGAGCCTGGCATGCTGTAGTCCATGGGGCTGCAAAATGTCAGCCCTGACTTAGTGATCGAACAACAACAGCAACAACCAGTCTTGAGCGTCATTCATTGCGTAGTACCTGAGTGCTCCTGTGTATTCAGGTAAAAAGACCATATCTAGTCATTTCTCTCATTTCAACTATAGGAATAATTTTGTGACTCAGGGGGCATTTGCACATTTGCAACTACAGATAATAATAAAGACACTGGTAACTATGAGTTGGAATAGGGAATCATTTATCAAATGGCTGGTATGTGCAAAACTGCTCTTGAGGTATGGGAGTCAGATACAGATTCTGTATTCAAGGTCGTCTTGCTATAGCAGAGGTTTAAGAATTATTAATCCTAGATAATTGCTGTATCTTCAGATGAGATTTGATATAGAAGATATTGAGCTGTCAGATATTTGGCCAGTGTCTAGCACATCCGGAAATGGAAAAAGAAAAAAAAACTTGTTTGGTTTAGCGTACTGTTTTAGAGAATGAACCTGGAAGTTTTAATTTGAGACAGAATGGTACCAGAAAAATAATATCTTGAGCCCTTTTGTAGTTCAACACTATTATTTTTACTGTGGCAACAAACAACCCTAAAATTTTAGGGTTTATATAACATTTTTATTTCTTGCTCATGGGTCTGTAGATTGATTATAGTCACTCTAGACTAAGGGTTTGGATCAGTCTGCTTCCTGTATCTCTCACTGTGGGCCCTTTGCTGAAGGAACAGTGACAATCTGGGGTGTGCCCTTCTTGTGGGTGATAGCAGGACACAGGGTGAATGAAAACGCTCAGAACATCTTAGAGCCTCAGTTCAGAACTTCTGCTCTTCTGTCTACATTCCTTTGGTCAAAGCAAGTCACATGAAAACCCGAAGCAATTAGATGGAAGTATATTCCACCCATAGGGAAGTCATGGCAAGGTGACGAGGGAAGGATGGATTGTGAATAGGGTAGGTATATCTACCACAGCCTCTAGGATGCCAAAGATACATGCTAGATTTCAGAGGTAATAGAAAAAGTTGTATTAACCTTTGAGTCTACCTCGAATAACCCTAATCTTTGTAGTCCAAGCCTGACAAAATTGTAATAGGTTGAATTTCTAAGTCACTGAATTCTGGAATGGATTGAAATAGCCCAGGGCCAATTGGATCTTTAGAGTGACTTCTTAAAAAGGTCACTCTGCAACTTGTATACATGTTATTTAAGAAAATCCAAGAATTGAGAGAGTTTGAATTTCATTCAAAGTACACATAATGCCAATCTTTTGGAGTTTATTGAATAAGTACTGTTATAGCAACTCTGGAAATTTGCTTTGAGTGACAAATTTTGTGCCAGAGCTCTTTTTATGTCTTGAAAAAAAATTCTGTTGGCTTGAGGTTTAATAGGAGAAACTCATTTTCAGGATTCTCTCTTATAAGAAATAATTCTTTATTTTTAAAATACTACTCAATAGTTCTTTTTTGAGGTTAGGTTTTCCAGTATTAATTTACAGTATGACTAGAAGGATAGGGGAGGTCCATCATGAGGAGTCATAGCTAGTTAAAGGTAAGTCATCAATGCAAACAAGGTACATGATGTAATTCAATGGAAAATAGGATTCAGTTTATGAAATAGTTGATCTTTTTTGTTTTATCAAGTTATATAGGCATGTCTCTTTTCTTGGATGAGATGTACCTTTAGCCATGCTCTGCCCACACAGAGCGCTAGCAGACATTGCTGGTTAATGATTATTCATACTCACCTCTTCGCCTCATGCCCATGAATCACTTCTACCACTGGCTGCTGAAAGGTTACCATGAAAGTAGATGCACCTTTTTTTTTTTTTCCAAGAAGCACCACATTACTCAACATTAATTTAACTCAGGAAACGAAGGCTGATATTGCATACAGTTGAAACTACAGAGGGAATTTATGTTGGTGAGATGCAATTATTCAAATTAGAAGTTCAATCGCTTACAAAGGCTTTTAGAATAAAAAGGTGCCCTAGGAATAGTTTAATGACCTCACGCCAAAGTTTTAGAATTTATTTGAGTAAGAATGCCTAAAGCAGGGTCACTGGTTCTTATAAAAGGTGTATGTATTCTACATGCAAAATTAAGATGTGAGACCTAAAAGAACAACGGAAAGAAATAATTTTGTGTCGCTGTTCTTTTCTTGTTGCAGTTGCCACATAATCTTACACAGTGTGCTGTTTGCCTTCTTCCAGAGCCAGAGGGGAAAATGTTTGAAAACAGTGCATAATACTATCTCTTTAGCTCAGACTTCAGAGAAAGATTTATGCAGAGTAGATTAGAAAATTTGAGTGAAAATAGGGTCTAATCAACATTGAGGTCTTCATTTATCAATACCACACATTCATTTGTCCAAAATTGTCGATTTTCAGCTACCTGAGAATAATGATCCTGAAGAAACTGGCTTGTAATAAACCTCTTAGACTTCTGCCTGGCTCTTTGCACTCATTGTCTGTTGCCTTCTGAGTTTAAAATTTAAAGTTCCATCAAAAAAATAAGCAAAGAGGCTGGTGCTCTTTCTCTCTTTTTGTCACATTATTTATTTCATTTTATTAGAAAAAATTTAAACCTATAGTGAGCTCAATATACAATGGTTGTGGTAGTTAATTATTCTTTGCTACTCTGAGACACTGGATATAAACAGACTCTCAAGGAAAGAGATGTATCATGATTTACCTGCCACAGTTTAAGGTAGAGTTAGGGAGTTTTACGTTACTTGCTGAATTTGCACTTCCAAGGTGCTGGGAATTGCCTGGAACACGTTTCCTGTGAAGCTGACTGCTCTGTGCTCTTCCTACTTGCTCTTGGTGGCCTAGGGCTGACTTTGGGAAGCCAGGAGTTAATGTTGGAAGCTTTTATTGGCTTACGTGTGTGCATTCTTCTCAAATTACTTTTGGCTCAAAAAATCTCATCTGAGGTTTTTAAACCTTAGGATATTATGCATTTTTATATAGTTCTGCAACCTGTCATTAATAGAGAATTCAAATAGATCAGTTTGCATTTATAGCAAGAAACATATGTGATACTAAAACCATGAATGAGTAATGACTTTAAAATGTTCCTTTGGAGATTTTCTTCATGTCCCATGATAAAATAACAGGGTGCTTCTGTTCAATATAGCCAGGGTTAGATCCGTTATTTAAACACTGACTTCATAGCACTCTCTTTTTTTTAAGGTTGAAGTATTTTTAGACTTATAGAAATGTTGTAAGAGTAGAGCAGATAACTCCCATGTGTTCTCTACTCAGATCCCCAGCTTTCAATATTTTGCCACATTTATTTTATTCTCTTCCTCTTTCTCTCTCCGTCCCTCTCCTCCCCCAATTTATATGATAGATAATATATAACATATAATATATGCACTTGTGTTTCTATGTGTATATACTCACATGTGTATGTGTTAAGTCGCTTTAGTTATCTCCAACTCTTTGCGACCCTTTGGATTGTAGCCTGCCAGACTCCTCTGTCCATGGGATTCTCAAGACAACAATGCTGGAGTAGGTTGCCATGCCCTCCTCCAGGGATCTTTTGGACGCAGGAATTGAACCCATGTCTCTTATGTCTCCTGCACTGGCAGGCGGGTTCCTTACCACTCACATATATGAGTAAGTTTAGTTCAATTGCTCAGTCGTGTCTGACTCTGCAACCGCGTGGACTGCAGCACACCAGGCTTCCCTGTCCATCACCAACTCTTGGAGCTTTCTCAAACTCATGTCCGTCAAGTCCGTGATGCCGTCCAACTATCTCATCCTCTGTCGTCCCCTCTTCCTCCTGCTTTCAATCTTTTCCAGCTTCAGGGTCTTTTGCAATGAGTCAGTTGGAATGTATGAATAAATATACCCACAAACATTGCTACTGAGCCAGTGGAGAGTAGGTTGTATACAGTACTTCTGTATTCTCTGCTGAGTAGATTCATGATGTTTGCTAATTGCATATTACTGTTTTTCTATGTTTTTTAAATTAAAAAAATGATTAAAATTTTAAATTTAATATTTTATTCAGATTTATATGCATAGAACATTTGATACATTGAGATGTTGATTCAAGTTCTAAATTTTACATTTGAAAAATGGAGGCCAGACATTGGAGATGATTTACATAAAGTGGCAGAGCCATTAAGTTTGAGAAATGATTTGAACCAACTCTGTTGATCCTTTGCATTTTACTAAATAATAACCCACAAAAGTTGTGCTTTATCGCTGTGCTACAAGTGCCTCCTGATAGTATTCCTGCTCATGGAGATATGTCCCATTTTGATTTTTGTTTATTGAATGATATAATTAGCAAGTTATTTAATTTGGGGATGGTTTTATAGTATATTTGGCATTTAAAAAAGATAGAAATTACATTCATAAGTGGGAGATGAAAGATTTAAAAGTTTTGAAACTCAGGTTGATAAAAGATACCCTATTTTAAACTGAAGACTATAGACTCTCTAAGAAGGAATTAGACAAAATTAGGCACAGTAGACATATTGAAAGTATTTCCCATGCAGAACTCATTAAAAAGTATAAATAAAACATTAAGAATCTTTAAAAATGCATAGTGACCTTGCTGGAAGGTAAGGGAAATGATCACAGACCACAGATAAGAGGAAATGCATTTCCAGAGTAGTAAGTATGCATTAAAATAAGCAGCTTTCCTATGGACATTTGTCAGTACCTGGTAACTTAGAGTTTTGGTTTTAATGGCCACAGGAGAACAGAAGACAAGGTCCTGGGTTCATACAAGGTAGTTGGAACAGGAATTCTGAGTAAATTCAGGATCATGAAAAAGACACATCGTTAGGGAACGAATAAACTAACACCAGAATCTGTTCTGAGGGAAAAATTGTCTAGGTTCCAAGTACAGAGGAAAAGCCCTAATGTGGGATTGAGATTTAAATTCAGCTTCACTATAACTGAAATACCCTAAACAAAGATATTAATTTTTAGTGGCGAGGGGTTTAGGGTAGTCTCAGTCACCTGGCAGGAGCTCTCTCCAGTCCTCCTGGGCACGTGCAGAGTTTGATGAGCGTGGTTTCACAGTGAAAACTGTCACACCATGAAGTGAGTGCTACTAGAGCTAGTACCAACCTTTAGCAGAATCAGATCTTAAAGACTTTAGACATTAGAACTGCTGCTGCTGCTGCTAAGTCGCTTCAGTCGTGCCCAACTCTGTGAAATCCCATAGACGGCAGCCCACCCGGCTCCCCCGTCCCTGGGATTCTCCAGGCAAGAACACTGGAGTGGGTTGCCATTTCCTTCTCCAATGCATGAAAGTGAAAAGTGAAAGTGAAGTTGCTCAGTCATGTCCAACTCTTAGCAACCCCATGGACTGCAGCCCACCAGGCTCCTCCGTCCATGGGATTTTCCAGGCAAGAGTACTGGAGTGGGGTGCCAGTGCCTTCTCCGATATTAGAACTATCATCTGTTAAATGTAGCATGTTTGAAGAAATAAAAAGGAAAGTGAAAATAATGTGAAAGCAACAAAAGCTTATTTAAAATGGTCAAGCAAAGTACCATTTTTTTAATCTCTTGTGCTTTAATATATTTTTTAAGATATAGAATGGAATTGTTATTAGGTTAAAAATCCTTATCTTCTATACTATGAATCTTACAAAATTTGCAATGAAATATATATATATATATAATAACATGTACATGTACATATTATATAATAATATAGCATATATAATATATATACCATATAATAGAATATGTTTTATATATATATATATGTATAAAACAGAGATTTACTTTAATATGGAGGAGGAAAAGTGAAATGGGGTTACAGATGAAACAACATTGGCCATGAGTTCATAATGTTGAATCTAGATGGTGGATAACATGGTAGCTCATTATTCTATTCTGTTTCCTTTTTTAAAAAAAGGCTTTATACCCATTTTGAGTGATTTAATGATTTTTAATAAGTTTATAGAAGTATACAGTCATCACTTTTTAGAACATTTCCAAGATCCCTCATACCTGTTTGAAGTTAATTCTTGATTCCATCTTGCATTTGGCAGCCACTGATCTGCTTTATAGATTTTCCTTTTCTGGATATTTCTTGTAAATAGAAGCAAACAGTATGTAATCTTTTTGTCTGGCTTCTTTTACTTACCATAATGTGTTTTGAGGTTTATCTCTGTTGTGAATACATGCTAAGTCACTTCAGTCATTTCCTGCTCTTTGTGACCCACCAGGCTTCTCTGTCCATGGGATTCTCCAGGAAAGAATACTGGAGTGGGTTGCCATGCCCTCCTCCAGGGTGTCTTCCCTACGCATGGATTGAACCTGTGTCTCTTACATCTCTTGCATTGGCAGCAGATTCTTTACCACTGAGCCAGCCACCTGGGAAGCCCTATCTCTGTCATATCATATATCAATAGTTTTTAAAGTTTTATTACTGAATAGTATTGAATTGTATGGATATACCGCATTTTGTTTATCTGTTCACCAGTCAATGAACATTTAGATTATTTCTGCATTTTCATTATTGTGAATAATGCTTCTGTAGACATTTGTGTACACGTCTTATAAATAGGTTCCCCAGGTGGCATTAGTGGTAAAGAACCCACTTGACAATGCAGGAGACATAAGAGATGCATGTTCTACCCTTGGGTGCAGAAGATCCCCTGGAGGAGGGCATGGCAATACACTCCAGTATTCTTCCCAGGAGAATCCCTTGGACAGAGGAGCGTGGCAGCCTGGCAGGCTACAGTCCATAGGGTCGCACAGAGTTATAAATGACTGAAGCAGCTTAGCAGACATGCACACTCTGTGAACATGTTTTCATTTCTGGTGTTGGGCCAGGTTTTCCTTTGGTGTTTGGCTGGATTAGGACGGGTATTATAAAAATATTTTTTGTTCCCCTTGGCCATCCTTTTCCAGTCTTTTGGCCAGAAAGTGGGCTCTTCTTCAGCCTTTTTGTCCTGCCTGTTGGTATTTCCTGGTTGCAGGTTTCTCTGGCACTTCATCTAGGATGCATGGAAAGCAGAAGGGACACCCAGGGAACTCACCTACCATGTCATTCCTTATGTCCTCAGGTCCCTAGGCTCCAGTATATCTTTACACCTTTCAGAATCTTCTTGTATTTTTTAATTACATCTGGAATGTTTTAGTTGTGAGAGAGGACCAGTGGTGAATGAAGGTACACCATTTTGGTCCTAGACTATGTTTTTTATTTTTACTAGTAGTCAAATGTGAATGAGTTCTGCCCTGTGAAAAAAGACCAGAAAAGTGAGGTGCCATTTCCGGGCCTGATGCTCTATCTTCTGTCTGCTGGCCAGACAGAGGACCTGGTTGAGGACTCAGACAACAGGCAAGATGGTGAATCTACCATATAGAAAGAACCTGGGTTTCTCAATGACCGGGTGTAGTAAATCCACTTACCTTTGTGTCATACACTTGAGCTTTGGAGATTCTTTTCACAGTTAGCCTAGTTTGGTTATACAGTAAGACTTAATACTATACCTTTTCCTCTCTGCTTTTTCTTGTTTTACACTTCCTTTAAAGCTAAACTCGAATTTGGTTGTTTTTATACAACTTTCCCTAATCCCATCATTCACTTGTTTGAAATCCTACAGCCCTGTAAATTTAACTTATGATTATACTTTTTTTTAATATTGTTCTCTAGTTATTTTAACCACATGTTAATACTATAAGCTTCTAAAAGATAGGGACCATATTCCTCTCACCTACCTGTTCATGGGAATGCTTAATAACTGCATATTAAATTTGTTCTTTGAAGCATTGAAGTGCCTGAATAATTAAACCCTACAGCAATAATGATAAAATGAAATTATCATCATTAAATTTTTTTCCCTTTGAATTTGAGGGTGTTTCTGCACTTTTCACCTGAAAAACTTTTAGCTCCTTGATGCCTCCATCATATTCTTTACAGTGGAAATTTTCAAACCTTTTTACCCATGACTCATATCATAGATTTTCATTGTACACACAGACACATGACTGAAACAAAAGTTTCATGTAACAGTACTTAAACTGTAATTGCCATCATTATGTGCAATGCCCTCTGATATTTTCTATTTTGGTCGCAACCCATTAAATTGATTCTATGACTCATTCATTGGTCATGACCTGTAATATGAAAAATGCTGCTTTACTGCAAGAGGGAGGATTGAAAGGCGAAGCTGCTCAAACTGAGCTATTAGCTAAGGACGTGGAGCATGTTAGCCCTTGATGCTGAAATTTTAAAGGTGGGCTTGTCGTAAGAACTTCAAGCAGTAAATGTAACGCACAAAGGATAAGGAGGCCTGTGGTCTGAGAAAGCCCTTGTAGTAGTTAGTGTTGTCTTTGGATCTTTTAAATTAACACTACTTGGGTACCTGAGCCCCATTTCATGTCTATGGATTTAGAATCACTGCTGCGACCTTGGAATCTGCATCGTGACAAGCTCTGTAAATACTTAAGTTTGAGAATTGTTGTTGTTTTTTCCATAGAGTCCCAGCTCTTGGGTATGACAAATTGTTGGGCGATTTGCCAAAATGAGAACTACTTTTGCTTGAAAAATCCTGATTGCCTTGATTTGTCAAGCTTTTGAATTCTAACTCTTAGTAATTTTTTAATATTTTTGTTTGTTTGTTGAGTTATTCACCATATACTTGGGCTAGTTTTAGCTTATTTTTGTTTCTAACCTCATAGCAATTGTTATATAAATTTATAATATTTTCATTTTTGATTTTTCTAATTTCTAAACTTTGTTTTTATTTCTTCTTGCTAATTTTACTTTTATGTTATCTTCCTACTTTATTAAATCTTTAAAAATGTGTGACCTACATTTTCTAGTTATCTGTTAATGATAGTTAACTACTATTAATGATAGTTATCTATTAATTTTTAAAATTTAGTTTATTTATTTTACCAGCTGTGTTGTTCAGTTGTGTCTAAAAGCGTGTGTCACTAAGTCCTGTCTGACTCTCTGTGACCACATGGACTGCAGCACACCAGGCTTCCCTGTCCTTCACTATCTCCTGGAGTTTGCTCAAACTCATGTTCATTGATTCAGTGATGACATCCAACCGTTTCAATTTCTGTTGCCCCTTCTCTTCTTGTCCTTAATCTTTCCCAGCATCAGCGTCTTTTCCAATGAGTCAGCTCTTCGAATCAGGTGGCCAAAGTACTGGAGTTTAAGCTTCAGCCCCAGACCTTCCAATGAATAGTCAGGGTTGATTTCCTTTAGGATTGACTGATTTGAGCTCCTTGTCATCCAAAGGACTCTCAAGAGCACCACAGTTTGAAAGTGTCAATTTTTGGATGGGAGATTTGTAGATTTTACAGTAATTGCCCCTCGATGAATCATACCTCCGTCATTGCTTTATATAGTTGCCCCCACTCCCCACACCCACGCATTGACTCTGGCCTTGTGCCTTGCTAGCATCAGTGGATGTTATCCAAGTGGAAGCTTGGTAAGCACTTGTGAACTGGGAACATGCAAGACACTCAGGCTATGCTGCTGGAGGGGACATTGGAGGACCAAAGAGACATTCTGGCCAACAAGCCCCAGGTAGGTGCCTGACACGTGACTAGGGCCATGTTGGGCTTTTCAGTTCCATTCGAGCCCCAGATGGTTATGGCCACCTGAGTGGCCACAGTAGAGAGCAGCAGAGAATCTGCCCCACTGACTAGAGCCCAAATTGCAGCATCACAATCAAATAAATGGTTGTTCTTTTAAGACACAGTTTTGGAATGATTTGTTAGGAAGCAATAGGTAACTGAAACAAAAACTGGTGTTATTAGTGAGGTGCTGACATAACAAGATCCTAAAATGTGTCTCATTGGTTTTGGGACTGGGTGGCAGTTGGGGGCTAGAAAAATGGTGATGGGATTGTTGGCAGAGGCTGGGAAAATGACAAACAACTGTCAATGGACGCTTGAAAGGTGGTGAGGAAGCTATTTTTGGAGATTGGAGTGGTGGTGACCCATTTTTATGGTACTGAAACAATTTTAAAAGCTATTACCTGCAGGCACTTAGAATACAGAAGATCTATGTATGAATTTGTGGATCTGGCTGCAGATCCAGGCAGAACATTGAAATTGTCAGCTGGCTTCTGATAGCTCTGTGTAAGGTATGGGGAGAGAGAACTGAACTTAAAGCAGAAATTAGAGGAAATAAAGGGTGCCCAGAAATTTCTGTGTTGGAAAATAAAACTGTCTTTAGTTGTCTTTGGCAGGCAAAAGATTCTCATAGGGAGGAGTGGTCTGGAGTAAATATCAAGTATTCTTTATTAAGACCTTAGAAAAATTTAAGGTAGATCCTTTTAGCTAGATGAAAAGGATGATACGATCATAAGAATGTTAAGGGTTTTGTGCCCTAGCAACCCAACACTTCAAAATTAGAGAGAGGTCTAGTTTGAAAAAGAGTTATGGTTATAGTTTAAGGGGGGAATAGAGTGAACCTCAGTTAAATGAATAGAAAGTCAATAAAGTTTTAAAGGGTTGAAATTGGCTTATACTAAAAGGGAAGGTCAGTTTAAAAAAAGGCCCCTGGGCCTCAATTTCCTAAGAATAGAAGCATTTCTGTTTAAAAAGAACCCCAAAGCCTAGATGGTGCTAGTGGTAAAGAACCTGCCTGCCAGTGCAGGAGATGGAAGAACGTAGGTTTGATCCCTTGGTTGGGAAGATTCCCCTGGAGAAGGGCATGGCAACCCACTCCAGTATTCTTGTCTGGAGATTCCCAAGGATAGAGGAACCTGGCAGGCTACAGTCCATAGAGTTGCGCAGAGCTGGACATGACTGAAGTGACTGAGCATGCACGCAAAGTCCAGAGGGAAAGCTAAGAACCCTGGAGAGTAGACTTGTAAACCATTCCAGAGGACAGAAGTGGGCCCTAACAAAAGGAACACTCCTGTCCCTGAGGTGTGAGGCTCTCAAAACACCTGCTGCTGGATTTTAGACCTGCTGTGGAGAATGGCTTCTGTGTTTCTCCTCTTCCCTTTTAAAATTTATTGCAGTTATACTGTCCCTGTCTTTCCATTGTATGTTGGCTATTTGGGGGACAGACAGTTACTCTTTTTGCTTTATAAACCTCTGATTCAAGATGAGCTGCATTCAAGTTATACCCTAGGATTCACATCCATATTTAGAACTGGTGCATATTATGAGGTAATAGACTTTGATCCTTTTGCAGAAGTCAGAGGAGACTTTGGGAATCCTGGAAAGGGTTCCACGTGTCTGCATGTGGGAGGGATGTGATTCACTGGGGCCAGAGGGCAAGACTTCGATAGAGTGTTACATTAACATCACCTCCCCTGTCCCCAACCCCCATAAGTCATGCCTTTTGGTTCTCAAGCTCTTTTGTAGACCACTACCCTGACTCTTGACTTGGTCATAGGACTCCCTTTGGCCAGAGGAATGATAGCAGACATTACTCAACAGAGGCTTGTTAGAAGCTTGCACAGTGGGGCTTGTTCTCTGACATCACTGCTGTCTCTATGACTGCAGTTGCCTGAATAATCTCAGGTCAAACTAGCTGACTGACCTCTCAGTTAGTCATTGGTGGTGGTGGTTTGGTTGCTCAGTTGTGTCCGACTCTTGTGACCCCATGGACTGTAGCCCGCCAGGCCCTCTCTTCATGGGATTTCCCAGGCAAGGATACTGGAGTGGGTTGCCGTTTCGTTGCCTGGGTCCGGGATTGAACTTGAGCCTCCTACATTGGCAGTTGGATTCTTTACGGCTGAGCCACCGGGGCAGCCAGATTAGTCATTCAGCATAGCCTAAGTGCAGAACCAAGAATAAATAACTGATTGTTGTTTTGTTTTGGAGTAGTTTGTTTTGTAGCAGCAGGTGAGTAATTTAAGGATTATTTGCTTTTGTCCCTTTCCTCTGCCACAATGGTTTTGATTCCTTTCAGTAGCTTCTTTGTTTTCTAATCCCTTCCATTTTGTTTTTGATTCCTTCCATTCTAATAGCTTTGATTTATGTAATTCAGAAGTTCCATGGGCCAAAATTTCTACTGATACCCAATCATGCTGCTAGAATGAAGTCTACCCCCCACCCCCAATATGATGCAGTATCAGGTTCTGCAATGAAGAGCTAAAGGATCTAAAATCCATGGTTTTATCTTCACAGATTTGTTCACAGATATAGTAAAGTGAAGTGACTAGATTGCTGTGCCCTGTACCTGTTTGGGAGGTTGGACTTTTCAGTTATGTACGCCTGAGGAAATAATTCCAGCACCCTTCTAAAATCCTTTTATTTGTTGAGCCAACTTCTTGATGTTGCTTCATACCTTACTATGAACTTCTTTTTAGGTCAGGAAGATGCATCAGAGGGAAACGTGATTTCTTCTGGGCAATGGGGAAAGACATAGCAGTGAATAAGAAAGCCTTATTCAGTTTTATGAGGATGTTGAAGATTCATTGGTATATAGATGTATCTTGGTGTCAGTACATAGACATATCTATGTAGCTGACTTGGATTACATATAGTAATCTGTCTTCTTGTTACTATGTAGACATGTTTATTATCTCAATTTAATATTTCATTAATTGTATATCATCTATTTCATAATTAAAACTATTAATTTGAATAGCTATCTCAATATCTGTTTTATTAGCAGGGAACACCGTACACCTATTTAATAGTAGTGTTTTGTAGTAACTGAATTATTGCATTGAACCAGAAAGTTTGCAGAATGTACCCTTGCAGTCTAGTTACAGTGATCTGAATAAAGGGGATGCTTAAACACTAAAGAATTTATTAAGAAGACAGAAAACTTAAAAAGTATTTGTAATAAAAGGGTATAAGAATAAAATGCTCTTTTTTCATTTTAAAAAGTTAATTGCTTCATTTTTCCTTTAAAAGCATTACATTTTGATTGAAGAAAACTTGGAAAATATAAAAAAATACACAAAATAAAAATAATCTATACCACATTCCAAAATTAGTTACTCTAAGATGTTATTGTACGAAACTCACAGTTAAAAAATACTGAATGATCTATGTGTTACAGGCATTATAGTATTGTATTCAATTTAAATAAAGTAGTTTAAATGCCTGCAAATCCTATGATGAAGGAACTATTACTAATCCATTTTACAGATGAAGAAAGAGGAGTAGAGAGATTTATCTGTTGAAGATTACAAAGATTTAAACCCAGACTTTTGACTTAAAAGTTTGCATTTCTAAACCATTATAAATTTCTCCTACCCTTTCTGCAATTTTCCTCCCTCCCTCTTTGCCTCCCTCCTTTTCTTTTCTCCCTTCCCTTTCTAAACTTGATCCCACCAATTTATTTTTTTTCCATTTATCACATTTTCACCTAATTTACTTTACCAAACATATCCAAATATCCTTAAATATTTCTCTGCAATGTGATTTTTAATAACTTCTAGTATCTAGTGTAGACTGGTAGTCTACAGTCCATGAGGTCGCAAAGCATTGGACATGACTGAGCGACTTCACTTTTACTTTTGGTATCCATATGCCACATGGTTTAACCATTACTATTTTAATCAATTTTCCGTTATTTGTATTTAATGGCTTAAGTATTAAGCTATATAAATAATGCAAGATGAGCATCCTTATACATGTTTTTGATTATTTCCTGAGGATAACTTTCTAACTATGACATTTTTAGGCCTAAGGATAAGACCACTTTAAAGACTTTAGATATATTTTGACAAATCACCTTTTGAATAGTTAGTAAAGATTTTTATTTGTGCAAGCAATATATGGGAGTGTTTGGAGTGTCTGTAAAACTTTGATGTATCACTCTCTGTATATAAAGAATATAAGTTAAGTTTAGGAGAATGAAAAATTAGCAACTCACTCTACTTCTAAGTTAAAATAGTATGTATCCATTAAAAAATTTATTAATATAGCTTTTTTTTTTTTTTTTTTAAATCTGTCTCCTACATCTTCTTTCCAAATTATCTGTAATTAAGCATAGATTCCTTCAGAGAAAAGAGTGGTAATTCTTGCTGTGTGAAAATTCTTTTTTTTTGCCACATGCCTTGGTTTTATTTTATTTTTTTTTTTTTGAGGCTAATTACTTTACATCATTAGAGTAGTTTTTGTTATACATTGATATGAATTAGCCATGGATTTACATGTACTCCCCATCCCAGTCCCCCCTCCCACCTCCCTCTCCACCCGATCCCTCTGGGTCTTCCCAGTGCACCAGGCCCGAGCACTTGTCTCATGTACCCAACCTGAGCTGGTTATCCGTTTCACCCTAGATAATATACATGTTTCAATGCTGTTCTCCTGAAACATCCCACCCTCGCCTTCTCCCAGAGTCCACAAGTCTGTTCCATACATCTGAGTCTCTTTTTCTGTTTTGCATATAGGGTTATCGTTACCATCTTTCTAAATTCCATATATATGTGTTAGTATACTGTAATGGTCTTTATCTTTCTGGCTTACTTCACTCTGTATAATGGGCTCCAGTTTCACAGCAGGATCCTCTATGACCCACATCCCAGAATTTCAGAAATAAAAGCAAAAATAAACAAATGGGACCTAATGAAACTTAAAAGCTTTTGCACAACAAAGGAAACTATAAGCAAGGTGAAAAGACAGCCCTCAGATTGGGAGAAAATAATAGCAAACGAAGCAACAGACAAAGGATTAATCTCAAAAATATACAAGCAACTCCTCCAGCTCAACTCCAGAAAAATAAATGACCTAATCCAAAAATGGGCCAAAGAACTCAACAGACATTTCTCCAAGGAAGACATACAGATGGCTAACAAACACATGAAAAGATGCTCAACATCACTCATTATCAGAGAAATGCAAATCAAAACCACAATGAGGTACCATTATACGCCAGTCAGGATGGCTGCTATCCAAAAGTCTACAAGCAATAAATGCTGGAGAGGGTGTGGAGAAAAGGGAACCCTCTTACACTGTTGGTGGGAATGCAAATTAGTACAGCCACTATGGAAAACAGTGTGGAGATTTCTTAAAAAGCTGGAAATAGAACTGCCGTATGACCCAGCAATCCCACTTCTGGGCATACACACCAAGGAAACCAGATCTGAAAGAGACACATGCACCCCAATGTTCATCGCAGCACTGTTTATAATAGCCAGGACATGGAAGCAACCCAGATGCCCATCAGCAGACGAATGGATGAGGAAGCTGTGGTACATATACACCATGGAATATTACTCAGCCATTAAAAAGAATTCATTTGAATCAGTTCTAATGAGATGGATGAAACTGGAGCCCATTATACAGAGTGAAGTAATATAGCTTTAAAGGCTTGCTTTTTGAAGAAAAGTTGAGAAATTTAGTTATCTACAGAAATACAAGTTATTTTTATGTGAGTAAAATTTCATGCAGAAATATCAAAAGGGTGAGGAAAATAGTCACCTCAATTTAAAGTAAATATTTTTTTAAAAGCTCTTAAATCTCTGAATAAAATGTGATTAGATTCATATCTGGGCTTTCAAGGGTATGGAATCCCATTGTCTAACACAATGCTTGGCAGAATTGGAATTCAGGAGTTTTTCAGTGATGAAGGAATGAAAGAGTGAAAGAAAGCACAAAGAATTTTTATAGCTTCATTTCCTTAATGAAGGCATCCTTTGTTGTCTTTTAATTTGGACATATAAAAATATATCTCTTTTCCAGCTCATGTGAAACCTGTATGAAGTCTACACATGTGAGCAGAGAGAGGCTGCCAGGATTGTCTGGCCAAGGTGTGGTAACTGGTCTAAGCCAGAGCTCTGAAATAACTCTATGAAAGGCGCTTTCTCTCTGGGACTTACTGATTATCGCCAAATGCACCTGAGGGCAGCCTCTGGACATTGGAGCAGGTGTGAGGAGCCCATTATTCTATACTTACTAATAAAGTGTCAGATATAACTAGGACTTAAGTATAAATTTCCTGAGATGCTTTATGATTTGAATTTCTTCCTTGTAGCACTCAAGTGTAACTGAGTATGTATATGTGACTCTAGGTTTTAATCACCTTGCCAGGTTAAGGGCTCTGAGGTCAAAAGTTTGATTAATTTTTAAATTAGATGGATGGTCACTGTAGGGGGTCAAGTATTAAAGGCTATGGGTAATAAGTACCTTTTACCTGGAAAAAGTGCTCCTCTTCTAACTTAAAGCTTCATGCGGACTTGGGTACAGCATAGTCCATTTTATTATGCACACCGAGTAAGACAAATCTGGTAACTCTAGAAGCCATGCAAACAGTTCAGTTCAGTTCAGTTCAGTTCAGTTGCTCAGTTTTGTCCGACTATTTGTCACCCCATGGACCACAGCACGTTAGGCCTCCCTGTCCATCACCAACTCCCGGAGTTTACCCAAACTCATGTCCATTGAGTCAGTGATCCCATCCAACCCTCTCATCCTGTGTTGTCCCCTTCTCCTCCTGCCTTCAGTCTTACCCAGCATCAGGATCTTTTCAAATGATTCAGCTCTTTGCATCAGGTGGCAAAAGTATTGGAGTTTCAGCTTCAGCATCAGTCCTTCCAGTGAATATTCAGGACTGATTTCCTTTAGGATGGACATCTCCCTGCAGTCCAAGGGACTCTCAAGAGTCTTCTCCAACACCACAGTTCAAAAGCATCAATTCTTTGGTGCTCAGCTGTCTTTATAGTCCCACTCTCACATCCATACATGATTACAGGAAAACCCATAGCCTTGACTAGACGGACCTTTGTTGGCAAAGTAATGTCTCTGCTTTTTAATATGCTGTCTAGGTTGGTCAAAGGAGTAAGCTTCTTTTAATTTCATGGTTGCAGTCACCATCTGCAGTGATTTTGGAGCCCCCCAAAATAAAGTCAGCCACCGTTTCCAGTTTCCCCACCTATTTCCCATGAAGTGATGGGACCAGATGCCATGATCTTAGTTTTCTGAATGTTGAGCTTTAAGCTAACTTTTTCACTCTCCTCTTTCACTTTCATCAAGAGGCTCTTTAGTTCTTCTTCACTTTCTTCCATAAGGGTGGTGTCATCTGCATATCTGAGGTTATTGATATTTCTCTCGGCAATCTTGCCTCTAGCTTGTGCTTCATCCAGCCCAGCATTTCTCATAATGTACTCTGCATATAAGTTAAATAAGCAGGGTGACAATATACAGCCTTGCCATACTCCTTTTCTTATTTGGAACCAGTCTATTGTTCCATGTCCAGTTCTAACTATTGCTTCCTGACCTGCATACAGATTTCTCAAGAGGCAGGTCAGGTGGTCTGGTATTCCCATCTCTTTCAGACTTTTCCACAGTTCATTGTGATCCACACAGTCAAAGGCTTTGACATAGCCAATAAAGCAGAAATAGATGTTTTTCTGGAACTCTCTTGCTTTTTCAATGATCCAGCGGATGTTGCAATTTGATTTTTTGTTCCTCTGCCTTTTCTAAAACCAGCTGGAACATCCAGAAGTTCACGGTTCATGTATTGTTGAAGCCTGGCTTGGAGAATTTTGAGTATTACTCTACTAGTGTGTGAGATGAGTGTAATTGTGTGGTAGTTTGAGCATTCTTTGGCGTTGCCTTTCTTAGGGATTGGAATGAAAACTGACCTTTCCCAGTCATGTGACCACTGCTGAGTTTTCCAAGTTTGATGGTGTATTGAGTGCAGCAGTTTCACAGGATCATCTTTTAGGATTTGAAATAGCTCAACTGGAATTCCATTACCTCCACTAGCTTTGTTCATAGTGATGCTTTCTAAGGCCCACTTGACTTCACACTCCAGGATGTCTGGCTCTATGTGAGTGATCACACCATCATGATTATCTGGGTCGTGAAGATCCTTTTTGTACAGTTCTGTGTATTCTTGCCACCTCTTCTTAATATCTTCTGCTTCTGTTAGGTCCCTGCCATTTCTGTCCTTTATTGAGCCCATCTTTGGATGAAATGTTCCCTTGGTATCTCTAATTATCTTGAAGAGATCTCTAGTGTTTCCCATTCTATTGCTTTCCTCTGTGTCTTTGCACTGATCACTGAGGAAGGCTTTCTTATCTCTCCTTGCTATTCTTTGGAACTGTGCATTCAAATGGGTATATCTTTCCTTTTCTCCTTTGCTTTTTGCTTCTCTTCTTTTCACAGCTATTTGTAAGGCCTCCTAAGACAGCCATTTTGCTTTTTTGCATTTCTTTTTCTTGGGGATTGTTTTGATCCCTGTTTCCTGTACAATTTCACGAACCTCCATCCATAGTTCATCAGACACTGTCTGTCAGATCTAGTCCCTTAAATCTATTTCTCACTTCCACTGTATAATGCAAACTGTAAGACACCTGAATAGTAACAGAAGGAAGCTGGCATTTTGGACCATCTTATACATGTTCTTTCAAAAGTATGCCATATAATAATAATAATGATTCTATGATCAGAATATACATTTATCATAACTATACTTCATTGCTTCCTGGCTAGTGCTACGATGTTAAACGTTTACAGCAGAGTGCTATATCAGTTTCTTCTCTTACTTTAATAGTCCTCCACCCCTGCCCTCCACCCCAATAATTTCCCTAAAATAATGGTTCTTCAAAAGAAGTCTGTGGGCCACTGTTGGTTCCTCATGGCTGAAAAGCACAAGTGAAAATCTCTCAGTCATGTCCGACCCTTTGCAGCCCCATCACTATACAGTCCATGGAATTCTCTAGGCCAGAATACTGGAGTGGGTAGCCATTCCCTTCTCCAGGGAATCCTCCCAACCCTGAACTGGGATCTCCTGAATTGCAGGCAGATTTTTTTTATCAACTGAACTATCAGGGAAGCCAGAAAAGCATAAACTTCTATTTAAACATTTTAGATTGTATATATAGGCAGGGTGGGTTGTGCTCTTTATAGAGGTCTGAAAAGGTTGACAGGACAGCTCCCAAAGAAGTGAGGTTAAAACTGGGCTTTGTTGGTAGATTATTGTTAGTGAATTGTGGCTGTGGACTTTTTTTTTTTAATTAAAAAGTGAAAGAGAAAATAAATGAATGAGAGATTTATAGAAAAAATTGAAACTGTAATAATATCATGTACTGATGGATGGCTGTGGCTAAATCTTACAAGGTGAGATATCTATCATGTCTCTGTTTAATTCTCTAGGGGAGTTTTATTTTCCTAAATCAAGACATAAATTTTCCCCCAACTGCATATGATTTGAACTTAGGCACAAGCTGAGAATTTAGGATACCTTGACAATAATATGACAATAATATTTGTTTGTAGGAAGAATAAAAATTCTTCCACATCATCTTTGATCAGAGAGAACATTAAAGCTCAACTTCTGTGTTATATTTGTTTCTAAAGCAGGTTTGATACCTGCTGTTTCAAGCTTTAGGATAATTTACTAACATCTGTTGAAATCTGCTGACTTATATGGTCTTTCTTAGAGTGAATGATATAGTACTTAGGTCAGAGCAAAGCATTTAACCCTTTTTTCATGTAACTTAAAATTTTTCCAAAAGAAAAAGAAAGGAAAAGAAAATTATATTTCGTCAACCAAAGCTAAAAACTTAGATTTTTTTTTAATGTGTACCTGTATTTGTATATGTATGTATGTTTTAAAAATGAAACTTGAAAACATAATGAGCATAATGTGTCTGAAGAAGCTATTTTTCAGTAGTTATGCACACTGAAGTCTTTTCTGGGTTAATTCCTAGAGGCAGAACAATTGAAATCTAAAAAGTAGACTTACTTTATTTGCTTAAATGAAATGAAACACTGCACAAAGAATTTAGTAGTGGGGGTGTGTGGAAGAAAGTCTCAGTCATGTCCAACTGTGATTCTTGGGCTGCAGCCTGTCCCGCTCCTCTGTCCATAGAATTCTCCAGGCAAGAGTACTGGAGTGGGTTGCCATTTCCTTCTCCAGGGAATCTTCCTGACACGGGGGTCAAACTCAGGTCTCCCACATTGCAGGCGGATTCTTTGCCAGCTGAGCCACAAGGGAAGCCTGGTAGGTGTGCGGTGATAGTAAAAATTTCAGCCTGAAGAGTTCCAAATTAGTTCACGCATACCTCAGAGATATTGAAAGTTTGGTTTCAGATCACCTCAGTAAAGTGAATAGTGTAAAGCAACTCACATGATGTTTTTGTTTGTTTCCCATTGCATATAACAGTTATGTTTACATTGTATTGTAGTCTATTAAGTGCAGGAGCATTATATCTAAAAATAAAGTATTTGTTGTTGTTGTTGTTCAGTTGCTAAGTGTCTGACTCTTTGCGACACCATGCACTGTAGCCTGCCAGGCTCCTCTGTCCATGGGATTTCCCAGGGAGGAATACTGGAGTGGGTTGCCATTTCCTTCTCTAGAGCATCTTCTCGACTGAAGGATCAAACCCACGTCTCTTTCATTGGCAAACAGATCCTTTATCTTTATCACTGAGCGGTACTTAATTAAAAAATAGTTTATTACTTAGTTCTAAGCTAAGTAACTAGCTCTTCATAATCTTTCTGCTGGTGTCAGTTTGTGTCTCACTGTTGCCGACTGCTGACTTATCGGGGTGGTGGTTGCTGTAAGTTGGGATGGGTGTAGGAATTTCTCAAAATGAGACAAAAATGGAGTTTGCTGCATCGATTGACTCTTCCTTTCATGAAGAGTATCTCTATAGCTTGTGCTGTTATTAGATAGCAGTAGAACTTCTGCAGAATTGGAATCAGTCCTCTCAAAACCTGCCAAAGCTTTATTAACAGAGGTTGTGTAATATTCTGAGTCCTTGTTATCATTTCAGCAGTCTTCTCATCATCTTCTCACCAGAAGTAGATTCCATCTCAAGAAACCACTTTCTTTGCTCAGTAGGAGCAACTCCTCATCCTTTAGTGTTTCATGAGATTGTAGCAATTCAGTCACATTTTTAGGCTCTACTTCTAATTCTAGTTCCTTTTTTTTTTCTACCACATCTGTAATGACTTATTTCCCTGAAGTCTTGAACGCCTCAAAGTCATCCATGAGGGCTGGAATCACCTTCTCCCAAACTTCTGTTAATGTTGGTATTTTGACCTCTTCCCATGAATTACAAAGGTTTTTTAATGGCATCTAGAATAGTGCACCCTATAAAGTAGGTTTTCAATTGACTTTGCCCTGATCCATCCAAGAAATCACTGACTGTGGTGGCTTAAGGCTGACAGCTAAGGCTATAGCGTTACAAAAATGTGTGTGTGTGTTTGTGTGTGTGTGTGTTTTTAAAGTACCAAGGATCTTTATTATTAGGTCTGAAAATGTACTTCTTAGTTAATGAGACTTGAAAGTTGAAGTTACTCTGATCTATGGACTGCAGAATGGATGTTGGGTTAACAGGCATGAAAACATTAGTCTTATTGTATAATATATCCATCAGAGGGCTTCCTTGGTGGCTCAGTAGTAAAGAATCTGCATGCTAATGCAGGAGACTTGGGTTTGATCTCTGGGCTACAGAAGATCCCTTTGAGAAGGATATGATAACCCACTCCAATATTCTTACCTGGAAAATTCCATGGACAGAGGAGCCTGGTGGGCTACAGTCAATGGGGTTGCAAAAGAGTCAGACATGACTGAGTGACTAAACAACAGCATAGCCATCAGAGCTTTTTGAGGACCAGGTGCATTGTCAATGAGCAGTACCGTTTTGAAAGGAATTTTTTTTTTTCCTGAGCATTATGTCTCCACAGACCTTAAACTATTCAGGAAACCATGTTGTAAACAGATGTGCTGTAATTCAGACCTCTTTGTTCCATTTACGGAGCACAAGCAGAGTAGGTTTAGCATAATTCTTAAAGGCCCTGTGATTTTCAGAATGGCAAGTGAGTACTGCCTCAACTTAGTCTCCAGCTGCATTAGCCCCTCATCAGCCTGTCCTTTGAGGTTTTGAAACCAGACATTAACTTCTCTCTAGCTATGAAAGTTCTGGATGGTATCTTCTTCTAGTATAAGGGTATTTCATCTACATTAAAAATATGTTGTTTAGTGTAGCCACCATCATGAATTATCTTAGCTAGATCTTCTAGATAAATTGCTACAGCTTCTACATCAACACTTGATATGTCCCCTTGTACTCTGATATTAGGGAGATGGCTTCTTTCCTTTAACCTCATGAAACATCTCTGCCAGCTTCAAACTTCCCTTCTGCAGTTTCTTCACCTCTCATAGTCTTCATAAAACTGAAGAAATTTAGGGCCTTTGCTGTGGATTAGGCTTTGGCTAAAGGGAATGCTGTGACTAGTTTGATCTTCTAGACTTAAAACTTTCTCGATATCAGCAATAAGGGTATTTACCAGTGTAGCACATTTAATTTCTGCTGATAACATTTCCTTTGCATTCACAATTGGCTGACTTAGGGTAACTGGCTTAAGAGGCCTAGCTTTCAGCTTTTCTTGGCTTTCCACATGCTTTCCTCATGAAGCTCAATTATTTCTAGCTTTTGTGTGCAACTCTTTCTTTCACTTGAACACAGAGTTGATTGTAAGGTTATTCATGGGCCTAATTTCAATATTGTTGTGTCTCAGGGAATAGGGAGGCCAGAGCAGGGCAGTGGCTAGTTGGTAGAGCAGTCAAACCACAAACGACATTTATCAGTTAAATTTGCTGTCTTACATGGATGCAGTTTGTGGTGCCCCCAAACAACTATAATAACATGAAAGATTACTGACCACAGATCACCACAGTAAGTATCATAATAATGAGATAGTTCAAAATGTTGCCAGGATTACCAAAATGTGACACAGAGACACGAAGTGAACATATGTTGTTGGAAAAATAGCACTGGTAGACTTGATCCAGGACTGACACAAACCTTCAATTTGTGAAAACACAGTATCTGTCTGTGAAGCATAATAAAGTGAATAAGAGCAATAAGAAGAGATATGCCAATATTTAAAAGGAAAAACATTCTAGGCAATAAGCAAAGGATTGATCTTGTCTTAAATGTTATGGAAAGGATATTGTACTTGATTTTGTTTCCCTTTGTCCTATAATTGCTATAGTTATCATTATCATCGTTATTTGTTGACTGGTATCATGCACTGTTAAAAAATTTCCTATACCTCTTTTTTAATTTTCATAACAACCCTGTGAGCTAAGTGGCACTGCAACCCCCACTTTATAGATGTGGAAATGAGGTTTGAAAAAGGTTAAGTAATCTGTGTCAGATAATCTGGCTAGTAGGTTTCCCAGGTGGGTAAAGAATCCACCTGCCAGTGCAAGGGATGAAGATGTGGGTTTGATCCCTGGGTTGGGAAGATCTCCTGGAGGAGGAAATGGCATCACACTCCAGTATTCTAGCCTGGAAAATTCCATGGACAAAGGAGCCTGGCTTGCTACAGTCCAACGAACTGAACATGACTGAGTGAGCACACACACGCACACACATACACACACACAGTCTGGCTAGTAAGGAAGTAGAGACCAGATTTGAACATAGTTTTCTCTCTTTAGAGTAAGGGCTATCCAAAAGATTTATCTAAGTTGTTTGATTTTTTCTTTTTTTTCCAGTTATAGGTATACATGTATCTATTCTCTTTCAAATTCTTTTCCCATTTAGGTTATTACAGAATATGGAGCAGCATTCCCTGTGCTGTATAGTAGGTCCTCGTTGGTTATCTGTTTTAAATTTAGCAGTGTGTACGTGTCCAAAAGACTTATCTAAGTTGTTTGTTTTTTAATCCTAGTGCTCCACAGCAAAAGCTAAGGAATTGATTGTGTGAGGATGAAAGAAAAGAAAATTCTTTTCTTCATTTAAGAAAAGAAAGGCAGGACTGCTTTTGGGTTTGTTTTGTCAGGAATCCCAATAGTGATGTCTTCCCTCTTACTACTGGAAATCTCCACTGCTGGTAGGAACATCTGATACAATCACACATTTTGAGATACAGGTAGAAACTTATACATAGGAAAGGGCATGGTGAAATGTAATGGTTCTACATAGTTGGTAGGAATATAAATGGGTGCTGGCCTTATGGAAACCATTTTTGAGGTTCCTTAAAAAATGAAAAATACAGTTACTATATGATCTAGCACCCCCACTCCTGGGCAGCTATTTGGAGAAAACTCTAATTTGAAAAGATACATGCACCCCAGTGTTTATAGGTGCACTATTTATGATAGCCAAGACATGGAAGCAACTTAAGTGCCCATCAAAAGATGAATGGGTAAAGAATGACATAATAACATTTGGAGCAACATGGATGGACCTAGAGGTTATCATATTAAATGAAGTAAGTCAGAAGGAGAATATGATGTCACTTATATGTGGACTCTAAAATATGACACAAATGAGCTTATGTACAAAACAGAAAGAGGTCCACAGATGTAGAAAGCAAACTTATGATTACCAAAGGGGAGAGCGGGAAGGGGTAAATTAGGAGTTTGGAAATAGCAGATATACACTACTGTATATAAAATAGGTAAATAACAAGGTCCTATTATATAGCACAGTGTTCTAGTAATACAAAAAACCAGAATGAATATATTCTGTTACATATATATGGAAAATAATATTTAAAAAATATACAACTGGATCATTTTGCTGTATACCAGAAACTAAGACAACAT
The DNA here is from genome assembly GCF_023699985.2 of Odocoileus virginianus. Lineage (NCBI taxonomy): Eukaryota > Metazoa > Chordata > Mammalia > Artiodactyla > Cervidae > Odocoileus > Odocoileus virginianus. Next base: position 59,042,658 of record NC_069674.1, on the reverse strand, counting down.
TGTAAATCAACTATAATTAAAAAAAAAAACCTCCTAAATTAAATATTCTCTGCTATTTCTTACTTCAAAAAACTGTTATTTTCCGTTGGCTGTAATTTTGATGTAGTCTCTGGAAATCTAGGATTTAAAGTATTAAAAACATGACAAGAAAATATAGACTCTCTGGTTACATCAAGTTCCCAAAGTTTATGACTTTTAATTTAGATTTCATACATATAACTTCTTTGGTTTGAAAGGACTGCTTGTTCTGTCTGAAGCAAACTGCCATTCCCACAGGGGGGAAGAACAAGATGTAAAATTTCTAAGAAATAACATGGTTTTACTAATTTTTCTAAGATTGCAACATCCAAATGAAGTTTCTTTCATTTCTTATATAATATTTTCATTTTGAAGTTAGAGCATTATTTTTCTTCTGAAAAGTTGCTTTAGAAAACTTAAGAAGTAAATTTTTTTCTTTTTATAAAGAAATTTAATTGAAGTATAAACAACTATGGGTTTTTATAGTGTTGCAGAAACAGTTTCCCAATTAAAGAAAGTTTTTCTTTGTGAATAATGTTATTCATATTAATAAGTATTGTTTATTATAAATAAACTGTAAAGAAAAAAATTCATGTTCTGATTAGCATTATTTCATTATGGATACTAGTGAAATACTGTCCAACTTTATTCTAAAGGCTTAAATTACCTAGTTGGCCCAACGCAAAAAATTTCGTACTAAGCTTACTTATCCAGAGTGTGTTTTCTTTGAAAGAGATGTATACATTGTTAACATAATGTACATTCGGTGGGAAATATCTTAGTTAAATATGTTTTCAAATACTTTTAATCTTTCAACTTAAAAGTACAGACATACTATTTTCCAGCCACTGTTCTGGGGTTGGCTATATACAAACATGAAATATGGTTCCTGTAACTGAGAAACTTACAGTTAAGTGAATGAAAGAGTCATATGTATAGGCGGATACCTATAATCAGGTTTTAAGGGCTATCCCTGAAGTTTACCTGAATTGCTACAGGAGCACAGATTGGGAGATGATTAATTTAGTCTTGTGCAGAGGAGGAAAGTTAAAAGAAACTATTGTTTCTTTTATAAAATCAAACAAGGTCTTCCAGGTGTTGACTGATGATTCTAATATTTTACTGCTTGAAATTTGGCATGCTTGCTTTGGGGATTTTCCTTTCCCCTGCATGAATCTGTAGTTTACAAGGCATTACCTTTAGGTTCTAACAATTAACATTAGAAAAGTTGGTGGATGATTGATTCTGTAAGGGAAAGATGAATGCAGGTGTCAAGATTTGAGTCTCTAGGGATTATTTTGTCCCTAACCGTGGAGCACCAGCATGTAATTTGCTAATTTCCTCAAGGAAACTTCAGCTTCTGTTTTAAGGCTTCACAGAGAAGTCATCATCGACTGAGCTGGGCTTGGGAAGATGAATAGAACTTTTCCATGTAGGGAAGAGGCATTCTGGGAAGAGGGAAAGTCTGAGGATAGCTGACTCAGAGAGAGTTAGAAGTTCAGAATGACAAGATTTTCTGGAATAGGGGATTGGGTGAATTGTGACACTGTTTACTAAGTAAGGTAATACAGAAGTAGACTTTGGGTCTATGATGGAAAAAGGGCTCTCTATTAGGTATATTAATTTGTAAAGTTTTTGGAAATTTCATTAGTTTATTTTAAAAAAATTCTTTCTATTAAAATGTATTAATATCCATACTTGCCTAAGTATCAAAAACACAGACTTAGAACTAATCTCTTCTTAAAATGCTTTTATACTCCTGGAAAGAGAGACAATCAGATAATTATAAAAATGCTTAAAATCACTCTAATTGGGCATCCTTGGTGGTCCAGTGGTGAAGACTCTGAGCTCCCAATGTAGGGTCTCAGGTTTGATCCCTGGTAGGGGAACTAGATCCCATCTACTGGGGAACTAGATCCATATGACTCTTGGAAACCAAGAGTTCCCAAGCCGTAGCTAAGGATCTTGCATGCTTCAACTAAAAGGATCCCACATGCGATAAATAAGACCTGATGCATCTAAATATTAATATTAATAAATATTAATATTAATATAAATATTAATATTAAAGACCCTTTATGATAGTAAGAGTCACAGGTTTTGATGAGGAACTTGGGGACATTTGTTTATCTAATGGAGACTGAAGATGGGAATGAGGAGGAGAGGTGAGGAGTGACCTAATGGAGACTGAAGATGGGAATGAGGAGGAGAGGTGAGGAGTGATGTGAAAGAATTCCTGGGAGATTGCCTTACAGAATTCAAGTGTTTCTTTGAAGAATGAGTTAAATGGTGGGAAGAGGAAAGAGGGAAACATTTCAGTCAAAAATTTTGCTTATGTAATGCCTTGGGAACTGTGGACGAAGAACTTTGGATGAAGGTTCATAACTCTGCAAAGGAGGCAGTGACCAAAACCACCCCAAAGAAAAAGAAATGCAAGAAGGCAAAGTGGTTGTCTGAGGAGGCCTTAAAAATAGCTGAGAAAAGAAGAGAAGCCAAAGACAAAGGAGACAAGAAAAGATACACTCAGCTGAATGCAGAGTTCCAGAGAATAGCAAGGAGATATAAGAAAACCTTAAGTGAACAATGCAGAGAAATTAAGGAAAACAATAGAATGAGAAAGACTGGAGATCTCTTCAAGAAAATTGGAGATACCAAGGGAATAGAGATGGGCACAATAAAGGACAGAAGTCTTAAGAAATCTAACAAGAAGAAGATACTAAGAAGAGGTAGCAAGAATACACAGAAGAAATATATGAAAATGGTCTTAATGACCTGGATAACCATGATGGTGTAGTCACTGTAACACTCATCTAGAGCCAGAATGCAGTCAAGTGGGCCTTAGGAAGCATTACTACGAACAAAGCTAGTGGAGGTGATGGAATTCCAGTGAATTATTTCAAATCCTAAAAGATGATACTATTAAAGCACTGTACTCAGTATGTCAGCAATTTGGAAAACTCAGCAGTGGCCACAGGACTGGAAAAAGTCTGTTTTCATTCCAATTCCAAAGAAAGACAATGCCAAAGAATGTTCAAACTACCACACAATTGTACTCATTTACATGCTAGCAAGGTAATGCTCAAAATCCTTCAAGCTAGGCTTCAACAGTACGTGAACCAAGAACTTCCAGATGTACAAACTGGATTTAGAAATGGCAGAGAAACCAGAGACCAAATGGCCAACATCTGTTGGATCATGGTAAAAAGAAAGGAATTTAAAAAAAAATCTACTTCTGCTTCATTGACTACGTGAAAGTCTTTGACTATGTGGATCACAACAGACTGGGAAATTCATAAAAAGATGGGAATACCAGACCACCTTACCTGTCTTCTCAGAAACCTGTATGCAGGTCAAGAGGCAACAGTTAGAACCTTACATGGAACAGAGGACTGGTTCAAAATTGAGAAAGAAGTAGTATATCAGGGCCGTATATTATCACTCTGCTTATTTAACCTATATTCAGAGTACATGATGCAAAATGCCAGGCTGGGTGAATCACAAACTGGAATCATGATTGTCAGGAGAAATATCAATAGCCTCAGATATGCAGATGATACAACTCTAATGGTAGAAAGTGAAGAGGAACTAAAGAGGCTCTTGATGAAGGTGAAAGAGGAGAGTGAAAAAGCTGGCCTACAATGCAACATTCAAAAAACTAAGATCAAAAAAAAAAAAAAAAAGAAAAAAACTAAGATCATGGCATCTGCTCCCATCATTTCATGGCAAATAGATGGGGAAAAGTAAAAACAGTGGTGAACTTTATTTTCTTGGGCTCCAAAATCACTGCAGATGGTGACTGCAACCTTGAGATTAAGACACTTGCTCCTTGAAAGGAAAACTAAGACAAACCTAGACAGCATATTAAAGAGTAGTGATGTCACTTTGCCGACAAAGGTCCATATAGTCAAAGCTGTGGTTTTTCCGTGAGTCAAGTATGGATGTGAGAGTTGGACCACAAAGAAGGCTGGGCATTGAAGATTTGATGCTTGCCAAGTGTTGTGCTAGAGAAGACTCTTGAGAGTCCCTTGGGCAGCAAGGAGATCAAACCAGTCAATCCTAAGGAAAATCAATCCTGAATGTTCATTGAAAGGACTCATGCTGAAGCTGAAGCTCCAGTACTTTGGCCACCTGATGCAAAGAGCTGACTCACTGTAGAAGACCTTGATCTGAGAAAGATTGAAGGCAGGAAGAGAAGGTGGTGACAGAGGATAAGATGATTGGATGGCATCACTGACTCTATGGACATGAGTTTGAGCAAACTCTGGGAGATAGTGAAGGACAGGGAAGCCTGGTGTGCTGCAGTCCATGGGGTCACAAAGAGTTGGACGTGACTTAGCAACTGAACAAGAACAACATGATGTCTTGGGAGTGTGAGGAAGTAACTTGTGCATAGAGTACTGCTTGTGATTGAGTGTCACTTATAGGAACAATATAAGTAGGGATTGGTAGGGTCCTACATGTCATGTGTGTGTTGATTTCTATGTTGAAGACAGTCTTGTTGGTAGTCAGGGGAACTTATTATAAAGGATTTTAAGTAGAATGACTTGATCAGATTTGATGCTGAACAATCAGTTGGAATCATGCTCTAGAATCTCAGAAATACAGTTGAGGGTAGAGTATAAATTTAACTAAAGGACATAATAATGGGTAAAATGTACGTCTTACTTGGTTGTGAGGCAAGAAAATAAATATGACATTATTGCATTCTGAGTGTTGCAGTATGAAGTGGTATGCATTGCATATAGAAGAGGAGCAAGTCTTTTGGGACTGCACATTTAAGAGTCATAGGTCTATGGGTGGTGTTTACACCTAGAATATTCATGAGATTTTCTAAGAAAATAATTTAAAACAGAGATGAAAGACCTGAAGGTAGACTTCTAGACAAAAGCAACCTTCACAGGATAATGGTTAAAGAAGAATCGTCTAAATCTATGATGTTAGCACTGTGGGTTATATTCGATTATTAGGTTGCAAAATCAATAATGACTTAGTACTAAACCACCACTACCAAAATCAATAATAGTGAATGGGAAATTAATATGATTGATTATAGACAGGATTTTAAAAACATGGATTAGGAGAGAATAGAAATTATGATATCAGGGTATGTGTGGTAAAGGTGATTATTGTTTTGTGATGTTTTGTTCAGATATGTGCATTTGTACTTTGGGTACAGTGTAAAATGTCTTTATTATGAATTGTAAACACAAACTTTTGAAAAACAACAGAAGAGACTAAGGAAGAACAGTTGGAAATAATTAAATCACTTTTGTTCTTCACTTCTCTGATGGCAAGGAAAAGAAATGGACCCAGTGAAAGTGCAGTAGGAAGTAGATTTTTCTTTTCATTGTACAGTTGCTTTCCCCCAGGCCACCTTTACCACATCAGTTATGTAAGGAGGAAAAATACAAAGAAATAAGGGGAAAGGGCTTGCAAGATAATGAACTGAAGGGTAGAGAAGGAGAGGAAGAAAGAGAAAGTATGAATAAGAAATATGGATGAGAGAGAATAAACCCCATATGGAAGCCTGGCTTTTGGCCTAACCTGACTGACTGGCTCCCGAAGCTCCATTTCTTAGCGCCATGGTCCAACAATGCCCCTTGGATTTGTCCTGCCACGGCAGCTCTGTTTCTTATTAGAGATAAAGCTGGATGAAGAACCTGGGGTAAGGGTACAAAACTACCTCTAATTAAAATTGTGATTTAGTTATATCACTAATAAAAGTTATTGAGAGCTTAACTAGGCGTCAAGAACTATTCTAAGCACTTTAAATGCATGATCTCACCAAGTAAGTAAATATTTGTTAAGCCCTTAGAACAATGTCTGGCACATGGTGAGCACTTGGTGAGTATTGGATATTATTATTTAATTACTGATTAGGGAAAAGTTACTAAATATCACCATTTTACTAGTAAGGAAATTGAAGTATAGCAAGGTTATACTTTAACAAAGATAGCAAAGTAACTTTCTCAGAATCTTACAGCTGGAAAGAAATAGAATCATTCACTTTTGAGTTGGAGGTGAGAGACTGATGAGCATAGGTACATATTTACCCACTCCAGTGTTCTTGCCTGGAAAATCCCACGGACAAAGGAGTCTAGTGGACTATAGTCTATGGGGTTACAGAAGAGTTGGACATGACTTGGCAACTAAACTACAGTGAAGAGTAATATAGTGATTGGTGCTTGAAATATGACGATAGAAGAGAGAATAGACAAAATAGGTCTTAAGTGAAAGACATTATGAAAAAAAAATCCCTTTAGCTTGGTGACTGGTTGGATATGAAGTAAAAGGGTAAGTAAGATTTTAAGTTGGTTGTCTGGGGAAATAGTGAGTAGGATGTAAGAAAAGGGAGAAAACTTTTATGCTAGGAAATGATGATAAATTCCATTTAATAGTATTGAATTTTATGTCAGATAGTCAAGTGAGGATTAACAGGGAATTCAAAACTAAAGTTAGAGATGTTTAGGCATTATCACATAAAGGAGTTGCAGACGCTTTAAGAGTGTTTGAGATCCCCAAGGATAACCAATAAGTTTTTGGTTGCAAAAAATCTGGGGAGTCAAAAATAAAGCCGTAATAATAGCCCCCACACAACATTTCTATGCCTTTGTCCACACCTACTTTTTAGAAAATCTACAAGCAATTCCAGGAATCTTTAAAAAGAGAGTATGTCACTACTGGGACTTCCCCGGTGGCTCAGTCTGCAAAGAAGCCTCCTGCAATGCAGGAGTTTGATGCTTGTGTCTAGAAGATCCCCTGGAGAAGGAAATGGCAACCCACTCCAATATTCTTGCCTGGGAAATCTCATAGACAGAGACTGGCAGGTTACAGTCCATGGGTCCCAAGAGTGAGACACGACAGTGATTAAAGCATCACCACGTCACTACTGCTCCAGGGACAGCCTGTTGTTGGGCGTGCACTGTTTTGCTCGCTGCTGCCCTGCTTTCTGTGGCTGTCTCCTCTTGCTGCCACCCCACCGTCTGTGAATGGGGGGAGCTTCCGTTGTGGTTTAGCACCTTCCCCGCCACCACAGCAATTGCTCTTTTAGACCAATGACATTCTCAGAGACCCTGGAGAGTCAGTGGTGAAAAAGCTCTTCTACTTTTTCTTATTTTTCCATCAAGTTTCAGACTTCATATCCATTGACTTTTTCAGCAGTTCTGTCCAGGTGACAGATGTATTGGCTTTATGGTTCCTTAAATCAGTTTCTTATGCCTAGATGATTCCTGACCATCAGATAAACTCTTACAGAAAATGTTTCTCAGTGTCTGCCCCATAGGTCCTTAGGTATATCTAGACTTGTCTAAATCCTAGGGTGAATGCTGCTTACTAGGCTTAAACTGAAGCCAGGACCCTTCCTGCAAGCTCTCTGGAGAAAAGAGAGATCAGAGTGGGAAATTCCCATATTTTCCAAGATTATTTCATCACTTGCTACTTCTGGTCTCTTTACTGCTTCCTGTGGTATTTTCCTGGTTGATTTGAGGTTGTTTCTTCTCTCCAAATGGAGCAATCACATGTACTTACTATGGAATTAGGTCCTATCGGAATATTCTATGGGAGGCTTGATTCACTTTTTTCTTTTATTTCTTCTTATGATTTCCCATGCCTCTTTATGGGAGTTTAGTAAAGAGTTGACCATCTAGCACATTTTCCTTTGAAATGAGTATTGGTAATTTTTTTTTTTCTGGTTACCTGTGAAGAATCCCAATGAGCCTTTTTGAAAACTCATCATTTGCAGTTATTTTAGAACAGCAATTTATTGAAAGCTACTGTATTAGAAATGTTTTATTGCACTGCACTTACAGCTATGAAGTGCAAGGAACCATGAAGATTAAAAATTACAAATGACAGATGTGTCTCTTTCTTCTTACTTTTTAGCCTTCTTTGAATCCTGGGGGCAGCCAGTCATCTGATGTGGTGCTTTTGAACCACTGGAAAGTGAGGAATTTTGAAGTACAACGTGGTGATGTTGTGTCATTAGTGTGAGTAAATCAGAAACATAATATATTCCTATAGGAGATGAGTTATAATGCTCTGATTTAGCTAGTAATTCCCTGTTTTTTATATAATATTTAATGTAATGACCATACGGTCAATAAATAAATAGGTTAATTTAAAATGTAATACATTTTTCAAAATCTATTTTGAAATGTAACAATACTATGAAAGAAGATTTTTTCCTATTATACTTAAAATTTATCCATTGATTGACATACTTGGTTTTGGCAAAATGTGTTTAGTGAAGTATTGATTGGAAATTATTATATTGATGACCTAAAGTACATGTATCTGGTATTTGAGTTATTTTGAAATATTGCATTTTGGAAGCAACTTGTATGTTACTCTCATGCTTTATTAGCTGTGTAGCTACAAAATATTTCTAAACCATTGTAAATGTGACATGAAATTCAGTGGCATATATATACATATACATACATATATATATGTGTGTATATATATATATATGTGTGTGTGTGTGTGTGTGTGTGTCAGTAATTTAACTGAAAAAAGGAAGTTTGGAAGATGGTAGACTGGAGGCTTTTGTTTGGGACCAAAAGGTGGCACTGTTTCTCTGTTAAAGTATTACGACTGATCAGGAACAAGAATTTCATTCCAATCTCAGTGTAGAGAAGGAATGTCAAAATGTACATGACTGACACAATGATATTCCTAATGTTTGAATGATTTAGACTTGAGATTTGTTTGTTTATTTTAAAAGTAAATTTACACTGAGAAGACTGCTACAGAACTTGCCTAATTTCTACTGTTTTCAGCTACTTATATAAATGTTTTAATATGATTCCCTGTTATGCCAGTTAGTGCATTGGGGAAGCAATTAATGTAGTAGTTACTGTTATTTAATGATAGTAAAATCCTACTGTTTGGTGAAGACTGCCAACTTATAAGTATGATTCTTGAATTAGAATAATTGTTTATTATTGGGTGATAATTTATAATTGGTAAAAGTCAAACATTATCTACTTGTTCTTACTTACCTTTGGTTACTGCTTTGTGGAAAGAGATGTTTTCTAAATGTGTCTCAGTCAAGCCTGTTCTACTAAGATTTATTTGAAAACATATTAACTAAACCTGGTCAGTAAGTAATGAAATAAATTTGAGTGGAGTTTTGTATGGCAGACATCCAAGGATGGGGATTAATGCTTCTCATATTCTTGAGTGCTTTCTTTAATATTACTACTCTTCATAGTATCCTTTTACTTTGTCATTCAGGGAACTGTTTCTGCAACCTCCTTAACAACCTTCCCATGCTGGGTTAGCCTGTCGTGTGCTCATTATTCTTTTGCTTTTGGTTTGACAAGGTTACATCCTCACTTAGTCTGTGATGGAGAGGATACCCACCCAAGTGAAAGAGGTCACCTTATAAGCTGACTATTGTGCGGTATATTTTTTCTGTGAGAAACATGCTGACTATATTTAACCAAATGAATTTGAATAGGTAATTTGGGAGGAAAAAAGGCTCCTTAAAATCCAGGTTTGCATGGATCCAAAACGGTACCCTAGCATATCCTAGATTATATTAAAAAAAGAGAGTGTTATCCTTTTATGTAAATATTAAAGTGATTGATATTTATTATATAAATTAATTTCAAAAACAGTATATTTAAATTGAGGTTGCCATACTAAATGATAGCTACTTCAGTTGAACTGTATTTTAAGTGATTTAACTATGTGATGTATCTCTGTCAGGTATAAATAACACAAATTTTCTTTCATAATGCTTGTTGTTAGTAGGAGCTATTTACATATAAAAATGCTTAGTGATTGGTATCATATTATTTAACAACAAATAATCATCAAGCAGTAACTGTTGCTTTCTTTTGATGAACAACCAGGCTTATACTTCCTTAGTATGATGCAATACTAATAAAAGACACTGTTTAAAGTATCTTTTTAGTTTTATGAGCAAAAATGCTTTCTGGACACATGTCCTTACATTAGAATATCCTGTCAATATAAGAAATGTGTGACTAATACAGAAACACATGACTAAATTTTGAATTTATGGCTAAATATAAAATACAAAGATAACAAATTGATGTTAATTATGCATTTTATTGATACATAAGTAGTATTTGGTAACAAAGTAGTGTGACAGCTTATATTTTAAATCATTCCTGGACAGCATTTTATGTATTCAGAGTATGTGGAAATGCAGCATTTCTACTATAATATTATATATGCCTTTCTGGCGAACTTTATGGTTTGCAAATTCATTCTTAAATTACTAGGGCTTATGCATCTTCATAACCAGAACACCAATGAAAATAACAATAATTCCAATAGCACTATTTAAAAGACATCTGAAGTTTCTAATAAATAAACACTGCAGTAGATGTTGGATTTACTTAAAACAATAAAGGTGAAGATAGCTTGATGGAAGAAGATATAAGGAAGGTTTGAGGCTATCTATGTTTTCAAGGGCCAGAGTTATTATTATCAGAATTTGCAAGTAGAGAAAAGATTGCAGGCTTTGTACAAACTGTACTGATTCCAGAGATGGATGTTCAGCTCACTGTTTTGTGTTATTTTATTTGTTGTAAATTTTTTTTTTTAAACAGAGATCCCGGTTAAACTTGCAGTAAGCTTTCTAGGAAAAAGTTGAATGTATAATACTGATTCCTTCTTAGCTTGCTGCCTTTAGTATACTCAGCCTTCAACTGCTATTAATGAGACAACATTAATGATTTTGGGAGAAAATCAGATGTGAACCAGTGAAGCTTCTGCTTTATACTTACTTCTTTCTCCATTCTTTCTCACCAGCTGCCTATGAACTAATTCATGTTACAGTAAGACAGTATGTAGCAGAGCAGACTGTCCCTTCTGTTTCGTTCAGAGTTTATTGACCAATGCTATTCCCTAATGCAAGGAAGGTCTGGGTGAGGGAAGGGTACATATTGGAATATGCTTCTTTGCAACTCTTCCTTCTCTTTTCCTGTCACTTTCTTTCTGTAAAAGACTGTAGCAGGGCAGCAACTGTTTAAGCACATTATTCAGTAATGTTAAATTGAAAAGTGTCTTTGTTTAATAACATCACACAAAACATTATTTGTTGTCATTGAGTCCTCAGTGTTACTGAGTGTATGGAGGAGACATCATACCCTCTTGGTGGATTTGCAGACTAATAGTGGTGGTTAAGGTGGATTTTCTATACCTCGGAATTGACTTTTCATTAACCTATGTGATGGCCTTACTGCCATAGACTTAACATAAGTAGCACTATTTTATAATGATATATCAATTAACAGAACCATTGGGACAGAGTTTCCTTCATAATAAAGTTTCAAATAATCACGTTTAAGAGTGTTTTAACTTTGCACTTTGAGATATTATTGACTTAAAGTTTGTAAAAATAGTACAGGGAGTTCCTGCATATCCCCTTATTTATTTTTTTAAATTTTATTGAGATAAAATTGACAAAATTGTAAGATATTTAAAGTGTATACTGGGATGAATTGATATATGTACACATTGTGAAAGAATTCCCCTCATCAAGTTAATTAACTCACCCATCATCTATTTACATTTTGTATGTGGGGGGCGTGGGGAGGGGGTTGGGCATAAGCTAGACAGGGAAAGAGAATATTTAAGTTCTACTGTTTGTGAATTTCAGTTATATAACACAATTTATTAACTGTCATCACCATGTTATACATTAGCTTCTCAAACCTTATTCTTCTTATACCCTCCAAATATTAACATCATACACAACCATAGTATAATTATGGAGACTGGGAAATTGACATTGATACAATACTGTTAACTAGTCTACAGACCTTATTTAAATTTCACTAGTGTTCCCACTAATGTCCTCTTCCTAGGCCAAACTCCTACCCAGGATCCTGTATTTTGTTTTTATTTTTCTTGTCTCTCTAGTCTCTTCTAATCTGCAACAGTTCCTTGGTCACTCTTTGTTTTTTTTAAGCTTGACACTTTTGAAGGGTCCTGGCCAGATATTGTGTAGAATGATCCCTTTGAATGTGTGAGGGTCAGTCTGTCTCCAGCGAGGAGGTGGTGCTGTTGACGGCAGTTGCTGGGGGGGCCGCAGCAGTGGTCACAGTGGGAAGGTGGATGAGACAGGGTGGGAGGAGATGGAAAGCTCTGTCAGGCACAGAGCTTTTCAGGTTGTTGGAACCACATATTTGTGTCCTGACTAATAGATCCCATGGCTTCTGTAAGTCCACACAGACGATTCTTTAGATGCTAGGAAGGAAGGAGGGAGGCCTGTGCAGGTGGGGAAGGCTACAGTTTGCAGTAGGGGTAGAAGGGAAGAAACTAAGGCTAGGTGAGAGATGGCAGCATTCACTTCTACAGTAGAAGGTGAGGGTGAGCGAATTCTCCTTTAATGAACACTGCTGTATGTCAGGCATTACACCAAGTGCTTTGGGTTGCCATTTTAATTCTCATAACAGTATCAGGAAATAGTTATTATTATTTTTGTGGGTAGTAGACATTATTGGAGAAGGCAATGGCACCCCACTCCAGTACTCTCGCCTGGAAAATCCCATGGGTGGAGGAGCCTGGTAGGCTGCGGTCCATGGGGTCGCGAAGAGTCAGACACGACTGAGTGACTTCACTTTGACTTTTCATTTTCATGCATTGGAGAAGGAAAGGGCAACCCACTCCAGTGTTCTTGCCTGGAGAATCCCAGGGACGGCGGAGCCTGGTGGGCTGCCGTCTACGAGGTTGCACAGAGTTGGACACGACTGAAGCGACTTAGCAGCAGCAGTAGCAATAGACATTATTAATTTATTTTTTAATGTACTTTTTATTTAGGTAACTTTGGTTTATAACATTATATGTTTCATATGTAACCATTATATTTCTACTTCTGTATACACTAAATCTATCAGACATAAAGTGGTAAAACTAAGATTTAGCAAGTAAATGGCAGAGCCAGAATTTGAATACAGGTCCATTTAAACCTGTATTGCTTCATATAGTATCCATATGTGGCTACTGAGCTGTTAAATGTGGCTTTTGTTGTTATTCAGTTGCCCAGGAGTGTCCCACTCTGCGACCCCATGGACTGCGATGCACCAGGCCTCTCTCTCCCTCACCATCTCCCAAAGTTTGCCCAAGTTCATGTCTGTTGCATTGGTGATGCCATCCAGCCATCTCATCCTCTGACACCCTCTTCTTCTGTCCTCAATCTTTCCCAGCATCAGGGACTTTTCTAATGAGTCAGCATTAGATGATCAAACACTAGAGTTTCAGTTTCAGCATCGGTCCTTCCAATGAATATGGATTGACTGGTTGGATCTCCTTGCAGTCCCAGGGACTCTTGGGTGTCTTCTCCAGCACCACAGTTCAAAGGCACCAATTCTTCAGCGCTCTGCCTTCCTTACTGCTGCCACGGTGTGCTTGTTACGTAACGTGGCTGCTGCTTCCTAACATGACAGTACCTGTGTGCTCAGTCATGTCCACGTCTTTGTGACCCCATGGGCTGCAGCCCACCAGGCTCCTCTGTCCATGGGATTTTCCAGGGAAGGATACTGGAATGGGCTGTCATTTCCTTCTCCAGGGGATCGTCCCAACTCAAGAGTTTGAACCTGAGTCTCTTGTATCACCTGCATTGGCAGGTGGGTTCTTTAGCACTGAACCACTGGGAAAGACATATTTTGGATATATTCAGTCAAATAAAATATATTATTAAATTAACTTCACCTGTTTCTTTTTCCTTTTTTAATGTAGCTAGTAGAAAGTTTGAAATTACTATGTGACACACCTTACGTTTTTTTTTTCCCATTTATTTTTATTAGTTGGAGGCTAATTACTTTACAATATTGTAGTGGTTTTTGCCATACATTGACATGAATCATCCATGGATTTACATGTGTTCCCCATCCCGAACCCCCCTCCCTCCCCATCCCATCCCTCTGGGTCATCCCAGTGCACCAGCCCCGAGCACTTGTCTCATATATCCAACCTGGACTGGCGATCTGTTTCACACTTGATAATATACATGTTTCGATGCTGTTCTCTCAGATCATCCCACCCTTGCCTTCTCCCACAGAGTCCAAAAGTCTGTTCTATACATCTGTGTCTCTTTTTCTGTCTTGTGTATAGGGTTATCGTTACCATCTTTCTAAATTCCATATATATGCGTTAGTGTACTGTATTGGTGTTTTTCTTTCTGGCTTACTTCACTCTCTATAATGGGTTCCAGTTTAATCCATCTCATTAGAACTGATTCAAATGAATTCTTTTTAATGGCTGAGTAATATTCCATGGTGTATATGTACCATAGCTTCCTTACCGATTCGTCTGCTGGTGGGCATCTAGGTTGCTTCCATGTCCTGGCTATTATAAACGGTGCTGCTATGACACATTACGTTTTAAGTGGACAAATGCTCTGTCTAAATCTTTTTCTATTGTATCTGTTGCTTTCCTGGAGTGTGTCTAAGGTGTCTCATCTGAGGGTGAACTAAGATGAGATCCTAAAGTCTGAAGTGGAAAAAGACTAATGTAGTTGCTATGAAGTCCAGTAGACCCCAAAGAGAGGTAAACACTGTGATGGTGAGTGTTGGGGTGACCAGGTTCAGAGACAAAGGAAAAAAGACACGTAATTTACAAAGAGAGAAAAGTACCCACTATAGCTTATTATTTTTTTTCTTGTAGGACTGAAGTCTCGTTATTTTTTTTAAAAAAATATTTACTTATTGAAGTATAGTTGATTTGCAACATTAGGTTCCAGTGTACAGCACAATGATCAGTTATACGTATATATGTATTTTCAGATTATTTTCCACTATAGGCTATTATAAGATACTGAATATAGTTCCTTGTGCTATACAGTACATTTTTTTCGCTTATCTATTTTATAGGTAGCCAGTTTGTATCTGTTGATCCTAAGGTCCAGATTTATTCTTTTTTACCTCTTTCCCCCCTTTGGTAACCATAAGTTTGTGTTCTGTGTCTATAAGTCTGCTTCTGTTTTGTCTATGGATTCATTTGTATTATTTTTAGATTCCACATGAAAGTGATATCATATATTTGTCTTTCTCTGACTTACCTCACTTCATATGATATTTTCTAGGTCCATTTATGTTGCTGCAAATGGCAATATTTCATGCTTTTTTATGGTTAAGTAATATTCCATTGTGTGTATAGACCTCACATCTTATGTTAATATATATCTCACCAATCATCTCTTGATGGGCATTTGGATTGCTTCCATGTCTTGGTTATTGTAAATAGTACTGCTGTGAACTTTGGGGTGCATGTATCTTTTTGAATTAGAATTTTTATCTTTTCTGGATATATGTCCAGGAGTGGGATTGCTGTATCATATGGTAGCTCTATTTTTAGTTTCCTAAGTAACCTCCATATTGTTTTCCATAGTGGGTTCACCAGTTTAAATTCCCACCAACAGTACAGGAGGGTTCCCTTTTCTCCACACCCTCCCCGGCATTTATTGTTTGTAGAATTTTTGTTGGTAGCCATTCTGATCAGTGTGATGTGATATCCCATTGTATGTTTGATTTATATTTCAATAATGGTTATAATTGAGCATCTCTTTTATGTGTTTCACAACAGTTTTAATATTTATTGACTGTCATTTTCCAGTCCCCAGACTGAATTCTATGTTCATTTTTATTTAATCCTCATTAAAATAAACCCCAGTAAAGTAGGTATGTGGTTATTCCCATCTATAGGTGAGAACACTGAGGTACAAAGAGGTTAAGTAACTTGTTTAAGATCATATAGCTGACTGGTAAATGGAAGAATGAAGGTTTGAAGGGCTTCCCATCAAATCGGTGTTCTTGACTATCAAACTGTAAAGCCTCTGTATATAGAGGTGATGGTTTGGTTGAGGATCCTTACTCATTCTTAGCAAAGAAGTCACACAAGCCCATGCATCTCTACATGAATTGGATTATCCCATGAAATTTCTGATACACTGGTTCCTGAAATGTAGTCTTTTCATTAATAGCAATAATACTTTATTATAAACATAGAATCTGCATACAATTTTGACAGCTGATTTGCAATATGCTAAGCTAATTGCCACTTTCTGTGATGGCTACTTCTGTAGCTATAAATATGCAAAGAGTTATGAAGATGTGAGCCAGGGAAATACATGAAATAGAATAGAGCCTTTGGGAAAAAAAAGAAAGGTGCTAGTTCCTTTGTGTCTTGAGTGCTTGTAAATCTTTAAAGGTCCCTTGACCTACCATGGGAAATTAACTGCAGTCTGCTAAAACACAAAATTCATGTTTTCTAACAAATGCCCAGGGCAATGATAATACCAAATAATGACTTATAATTGTATTAAAAGCCATTTAATCTGTTGAGCTGGGAGAATATAATCATGAATACTTATCTAGTGTATCCATTGTACTTATTCCTAATTCTTTCGGTTGAGAGCCATTTTTTTTTTTTTTGAGTTTGTAGTTAATATTGTACATTTCAGGAACACAAATCTAGAAAGAACATGACTTTAAGAGAAAGGTTCTATAGGTAGGAGGAAGTGCCTAGGCTTTTGTTCATTGTTTTTAATTAATTGGTATTCAAAATGCTGGAGAGTGAAGTCCTAGGCTGTAATTTACTTTGATGAGAGATTTAGGTTTTGGCACTTCCAATTACCCATAATAATTTGTATTCATTACTAAGTATATTTACAAATGATGCTTAAAAAATGAGATAGTGTAAGTTTTGTTTGCTATTATTTGATCTAGATTAAATTGATTTTATAAATACTGTTTAGAGGCATATGGATAGAAAGTTGGTAACCTTAAGGTGGTCCTTAAAAGCAATTTCCTTTCTTGAGTAGGATAAACTGCCTTCACAATTTTTATACATTTAATTATGCAATAAAACATTTTCTTAGTTCAGAGACAAATTATAGCTTAGAGATGTTTCAGTGATCATAAATTTCAATTTTGAATTATTGAGATTTTATGGTAATGTAACTATAGGAGCTATCCATAGCCTCTGCTCAACCCTTTTCATAAATCTTATATCCTCTGAGAGATGACTAGAAGTTGTCAAAGAACGAAGTTATATAGGCAGCAGTCCATGAAATAGTGGTACTTATGTTTGTAACTTTTTATTTTTATTGTGGAAAAAACCAATCTCTGAGGACACTGTTACCCTACTTTAAAAAAAAAAGTGCAGGACAGCCTTTACAAAAAAGACACTCCTAAATTCTTGTTGTTTGTTATATGTAAGGTGTCAGATTGAACTGTGAAGGAGAAGCATTTTGAATATAAGCTTTAAATAAAAATTCTAACAGAGGAATAACTGAAAAATTTAAGAAGTAAATAGTTGAGCTTTCAAATAGAAGATGTAATACACAAAAAATCAGCTATCCCATATGTATGTCATCCCATCTTTAATAATTTTGGAATCAATAAGATATGTATGCTCACATAAACAGAGACCACTGAGATCAATCAGTGTCTGATTTCTTCAAATATGATAGGCGAGTTTATTTCAAACTAAGGCCCATATTGACAAAATGAGAAAACATTGTTATAAAGAATATCTAAAGGCATTATAGTACTACCAGGCAGGAAAGATCCCAGAGTGAAGAGAAACACGCTGAGGTGAGCCCTGTATTTAGTGCCACGTCTCACCTTGGGCTTCTGTCACTTTATAAACAGCTCATGCCATGAGGCTGAGAAGTGAAACAGTGAGGCTAAGATGGAAGATGCTGGGCATAGTTTTTGGCAGTGTCACAAGGCTAAGAAATTGCAAAGTAGAATTCAGGCATATGCAGGACCCTGGTGAAGCGCTTTCAACGTTTAATTGAAATCCTCGAAAGGCTATGTCCTAGGAGTTAGGGAGAACTAGAAATAGACTATAAGTTACAAAAATTACAATGTAGCCTCTGATAAACTCAATCTTGATTTTAAGGTAATCTGCCTTCACTTTAACTATCTCTCATTGCCAGAAGCAAGAGATATCATGCAGAGTCTCTACACGTTTTATACACAGCACCTTGCATTCTATATAAAATTACCATGCGTATCACAAGCTAGGTCCAAGATTTTAAAAATATAAAACAGCAAACAGTAGAAACACTCTTATGGTGTTCTAGTTTTTGGAGTTATTGGACATAATGTATAAAATAATTATAATCAATATATTAAAAATTGGTGAAAAGATAGAGTTTATTAGAGAATCAGAATGTAGAAGGAGAATTGAAAGGGATTCTAGAGATGAAAACTAGTATAACTGAAGAGCTAGATCAGTTTAATGCAAATTAGAGACAACTAGGGGCAGGATTATGAACTGGGTGATAGGTCAGTTAGGAAATTTGTAGGCCATGGGTGATTGGTTCATTGGTAGGCACTGCATCTAAACAGGGCCAATCTGAGTCATTCCTGGAAATGGATGTCTAAATATTAAGGGTGAAAATTTACATTTTTGTTAGAGTTGTTAAGTTTGAACAATATGATCTGTTTAAAAAAAGTCACATTTCTTTAAGGTTACATCAATAAAATAGGTGCTAGGTATAGTAGGCAGAATTTTGGCCCTCAAGTTTCCATACGTAATTCCTAGGACAGTGAATATGTTGAGATATTGTGCTCATGGATACGTTACCTTGTACTGGCAAAGGGATTTGGTGGTTGTAATTAAGGTTGACCTTCAGTTGACCTTAAAGCAAGGAGGCTGGCCTAGGTTATCCTGGTGAGCCCAATCAATGTTGTCTCAGGAATCCTTAAGAGCAGAAGCTAGCCTAGATTATCCAGGTGGGCCCAGTGTAGTCACATGAGTCTTTAAAAGCAGGCAGAGGCAGAAGTGAGGAAAAGTGTAGTGGAACAAATCAGAGAGAGCCAGAGAATGGAAAGTATTCCATGCACTTTTGCTGGCTTTGAAGATTCAAGGACTGTGAGAAGAAGAAAACAGGCTACCTCTAGAAACTAAAAATGAACTCTTACCAAAGGCCAGTCATACACAGAATTGAATTTTGCCAACAAGCTAGTGAGCCTGGAAATGGACTCCCCCCCAGTCTCTACAGAAGGACCCAGAGTGGCCTACAGCTTGATTTGGGCCTTTGGAGACTCCAAGCAGAGTACCCAACTGAACTTGCCAGACTGCAGTCCTGAAGGACGGTGAGCTTTTTAAATTTTAAATGGCTGTTATTTTGACTTTAAGCCCCTTCATTTGTTTTAATTTGTTAGAATGGCAATATAAAATTGTGTTTAGCAATGGAAAGATACAAATGGTTCTAATATTACCCTTAGAATGTATAAAGGGATGAACTTTTATGGAAGACTCTTACTAAGTATTTGAAAAATTTTATTAAGCACTTGCCTAAGTAATTAAAAATTATTTTCTTTTATATAAAACAAACCTGTAAGCCTCTACTTGCAAGTTGCTTTATGTAAGAATATAAGAGTGGTGGTGGTTTAGTTGCTAAGTCATATCTGACTCTTGCGACCCCAGGGACTGTAGCCCACCAGGCATCTCTGTCTTCTATCCAAGGGATTTTCGAGGCAAGAGTACTGAAGTGGGTTACCATCTCCTTCTCTAGGGGATCTTTCTGACCCAGGGATCGAACCATGGTCTCCTGAATTGCAGGCAAATTCTTTACCAACTGAGCCACTAGGGAAGCCCCAGATAGAAGAATAAGCTTCAGAAAATATTGCTCCTTTTAGCTGTTTTCAGTCACGAAGTGGCTGAGTGACCTGGGAGAGGTTTTCTTGACTACTCTTAGGGTCAAGTTTTAGCACCTGCAAAGTAAGAGGTATAGACTAGTTGATCTTTAAGGTGTCTTCCATTCAAAATAAGTTACATGAAATAGTTTTAGGAATCCAGATGAAATTGGTAAAAGAGCTAGACATAAGACTCAATCTCTCAGAACATTGGAAAAATATGTTGCAAACTTTTGAAGCTGGGGTCAAATTAATATGACATTTTTAAAAGAAGAGAAGCTCTGTAGATACATTAAACAGACACTTTATAACAGATAAGGGGATTTTGAACACCAGGGCTTTTTTGGTCTAAGAAGTCAGATGAATATTTGCTTATTAAGATCATCTTCAGTTGAAATGATTGAAAATCGAAAAGTCTAAAGTTGGTACGCAGGTATTTTACAAGAGGATGAGCACAAAATTCTTTTTTTGTTTAAAATTATTCAGATATGTATTCAGATTTCATATTATTAATACAAAAGCTATAGACATCTATTTCTTTATCACTTGTCATTTATCCTGGGTGTTGAGTTTTTGGCTCCACTGGTTAATCTAGTTCTGGCTGCTTCCATCTCTTTTGTCAAATTCATATGCACTTTCCACAAGTCAATACTCTGTGCACCTGTTCTTAGGAAAAAAAAAAAATGATTCTAGATCCCATATTCCATTTCATAGCTTAAGTCCTGGAAAAGTGGAAGAAATCTCAGAACTTCAATATCACCTTATTTGATCTAAGGTCAATAGCTGCCTTCCTGTTTTTTTTTTTTTTTTTTCCTTTTACAAAAAAAACAAAAGCACTGTTTTTTGATGAGAGGGGGTGGCATTGCTAGGAAGTGTGTCTGTGGCTGATAAGAAAGGGAGAGGGCTTAAAGTGACAGCCAAACTTTATCAGTGTTTTGGAGTTCAGGAGAACATTTCTTTCCAGGAACAGAAATACCTTTTTTTTTTTTTTTTTTTGGGCAATTGTTTATTTCCATTAAAGAGAAGCCTCAATGACCCATTATTATGAAAGGTTACTTATTGAATAATCTAGTGACCGGTTTACTCACATTCAGAGGTCACATTAATATTTACTGAAGGCACAACAAGTATCCGTTTCGTTTTATTAAAAACTGTCTGGAAACTGCTGACAGGCTGACTCAGTTTGATTTGGCTATGAATATGATAATTGTAATATGGCTCTCTGTGCTTTTGGAGGTCATAAGTTACATTGCAAAGATTTGTGTATTTGGATTGCTGCAAAATTACTGTAGAATATTAAGACAACACAATAGGAAACATTTAAGTGTTAGTTGTATGTCTCACATAAATTGTACTATACAATTAAGTATGAATCATCAAAATGTTTCAGGTTATTAAGAATTCATTATTCTACTAGAGGATCTTTAAAGAGCAGTAAGAACCTGAAGAAATAATAGGAAAGCTTTGGTAACAGTGACAGTGTGTTAATCGAGTTGAAAGAAGGTAAAGAATGTATTAACAGAATGCATACAAATTTGGCAAAAAAAGAAAAAGATATGTAATAAATCAATGGGAGAAATCAGTTAATAAAGAGGCCAATTATCAGTGAAGAAGAGGAGTTGTATTTAATGATTCTAAATGAAAGGTTAAACTGCTTCTGTGAATTTCTGTTTAACAAAAAGGAAGAAAAGCAATATGGATAATTAGACAGTAATAAGATCATACCAAAAAAAAATCAGAAAACTGCCTTAGGTGTTAGGGGAATATTGGCTTATGAACTTCACCTGCTGCAGTTATCTTCGAATATTCACTTTTGGTCTAGGAATGGAGATGGTGGGGATTTTGGTTATTTTCAAGAAGGAAATAGCACATTTAGTGCTTTTATTGTGGATTTTTAAAATGGTAGCAAATAATGAAATGGATAAAGGATTTCTCATGAGAAACATATGTAACATCTGTCACTTGTTAAAATACTGTAATTTTTTGCTACACATATTACTGGTTATTTACACTTGGATTCTGCTTTACTCATCTGTTTCATAGTAGAAACAACTTTAGAGACTATCAACCTACGTGACTCATTCACAGAAATTCAGTATAGAATATTACAATTCTTAGAAAGAATCTTTCTTTACGCAATATTTGGAATTTTTACTTAGGTGTTTTTAATAAGACCTTAACTGAGATACACTTCTAATTAACCCAATAACACATATAACATGTATGATTATATATACACACATATATAAATAAATTAAACTTTTAAAGATGGTAGATTCTTGGCCATTTTTTTCCCCCACAGTGGATGTAATTTTTATTATTTTTATTTTATTTTTTTCATTTATTTTTATTAGTTGGCCATTTTTAAAGTAACTTATGCTTCTGAATTAAGGGAAGATCTTGGTGGTAATTTTTGGAATCAACATAAGGACTAATTTTATATGACCTCTGTACTAATGATCAGTTAGAGGGAATAGTAACCAAGATAATTAAGTTCATAGATGATTCCAAATTTAAAGATGGTATGAATATAGAAATTGGGCTAATCTCAGCTTTTATGATGCTATGTTGAGGGAAATGTTATTTAATTTATACAGAACTATGTAATTATAATCTGTCTTTGTCACTGATAGTCATACAATTAGTTTGGCTTTTCTTTTATTAGATATTATATCAAATGCTTTTCCGTGTTGGTTTTCAACATCAATATACAGTGAAAAATTCTGCTTTTCAGAATGTTAGCAGTTTCCCAATAGTTTAATAGCTCAAATAGGTAATAACCCAAGGGGCAGTTAATGATTACCTAGTCAAAAAAGATTTGGACCAGATACCAAGAGACCTGAGTTATAGGCTTCCTCTGGCACTGTGGGACTGCATGTCAATTAACTTGTCAATTAACTACTGTGAAAAGGTTTTCCTTTTTAATAAAATGAAGGGATCACACCCGATAATTTCTAAGGTATCTTTTAACTTGATAGTTCTTTTCTACATGATTGTTTTATTTTCACATGTAGGTTAAATTTATTTTATGATGGGAGGCATATAGCAACTCCTACTGGATTTTACATGGTGTTTTCCTATATTTAAATTATTGACAATTAATTCATTTGGCAATTATTTTTTCAAGTGTTTACTCTGGGCCCAGAACTAGCCATTTCTACAGCTGTAAAGAAAATAGACAAGAAAAGCCTCTTCCCTCGTGTAACTTATGATTCCACTAGATAGTTGTGTTTTGAATGAGCCCAAATTGAAAACAGACATTTTTGAAACTTGTCAAAAATGTAGCAGGTTGGGCCTATCAGAAGGGGAAACTTAATATTCAGTAAATTGTGCTCAGCACATCTCAGGAGTTATGGTGAACATGGTACAATGCTTTGTTCTGGTTCCAGAGTCAGTGTGCCCATGTCTTCCTATCCCAAGATTCAGTGACTCTACGTTGGTTGCTTGAAATTAGCCATGGTGGGAGTATTTATATCATCAAAATTGGTACACACTCCACATGAGGGCTTACAGGTTTTAAAATTATCTGGTTTAATAGCATATCATTTGTGGAAAATGTTGTCAGGTGGTGCAACAGAAATGGCAGACATAGTTCCTATCTATATGTATCTTATGATTAAAATAGCCACAGCAGAGACACCAGGTGTATGTGAGTTTATAGAACCATAGGAACTGCTATTGATGGATACTGAAAGTAATGAGTTAGTAAAAGGAGAGGCACTGGAAAAAAAGTTGGTGTGAATTTGAAACCTGCTTTTAAAGATGGGGTGGTTAATGCTTGACCAGAGAAGCAAGAGAGTTTCAGAGATGGCATGTGTAACAATTTTGAGGCATGGGGAGGAGGTGGCATGTGTAAGAATTTTGAGGAAAGAGTGAATAGCTATGTGGGAGAAGTGGTTAAGTAGGTTTGTTGAAGAGGTGTCAGAGCTTCACCTCATAGGAATATAACAATGTCTAAATCATGTGTTAAGCTGTATCAGTGTCTAAATTATGTGTTAAGCTGTATCAGAAGTCCTAAACATGGCCAGGTTTTCACTAGCACTGTAGTTAAAAATGGAAGACCATTCTTGAATTTTTTGACTTTATCTTAGTGATGCTTTGAGAGTCAAGGAAATAAAAATCCTTTACAGTAGATTATAGACTCTATGCCAAACTGAAGGCCTGTAACATGTTGCTTTCAGTAAAAATTTTACTGAATATTGATACTGAATGTATCACAGATACTCTATTTCCTCACCATGAATTGCAAGTTTCTCTTACTGTGCAGTGGGTTGGCATGTATATAACACTGTGACTGGCTCTGCAAGCCCCTCTGTAGCACCATGCCGGGTTACGGTTTGCAGGAGTAGATGACAGTGGGACACCTAGCATCTCCTCTGTGTAGTAAGCTGAAAGAGGCCAGTACAAGCAGGGGAAACTGGAAAAATCTTTTAAAATGTGCTGAAACTCTGCTTTAAATGTGCTATCTGGAGCCGGTGGACAGGCTGCCATACAGGAATCTGGAATCTTTGAAATAGATGAGCACACCAACTCCAGTTATGTGAAGAGGGGTCACGAACAGCAAGCAAAGAAATGCAAACATGTGGATCAAAATGGAAAATGCCCCTTTGGAAAACACAAGTGGTATGTGCATGCCTGACTACATTAGCTAGATTTGTATCAGCCTTTTATCAGCCTGGTGCAATGAGAGAGCAGTACGTAGACAAGAGGAGGAAGCTGGCATTCTTTATTTCTCTCAGTCATGTCATTTTGGAATACCAATAGTAGTTTTCTTTGTTAAAATAAATACAGGGTGTGTATATACAAAATGAAATAAACATCCTGCCTAATCAAATAATCTTCATTTTTCAGCTTTGCATTTGGAGCAGTAACTCTACAATGAAAATAGCTATCATCATTTTGGCAGTTAATAGCTTATTAAACTGTTCCACAAAATTTAGTAGTATGTACTGTTGAAAGCAGTAAGTTTATTTTTTCAGTTTCTTATGGAAAATTAGCTTGAAAAGAACAGGTCATTAACAATACAATTGCACCCATTTTTACATGGGAAATATAAACAGATTTATAGTAGCTTGGAATATTAAAGAAATTATAACCAGAGATTGTTGGTTGTTTATAATTATTGGTGATCCTGAAACTGTGGCTAACCTCTAACATAGAGATTGAATGAACTTTTAAGGTTTCATTGGACAAAGTTGGACTTCTGTAAGAATTTGAAATATAGTATACTATATACTGTAGCTATGTTTTGAACATAGTAATTTTTAACTTCTCATGAGTATTGCACTAAAAACCCCTGATGTTTTACTGAGTTACCACTCATGAATGGCAGACAATAATACAGAAATTGAGAAGTAAATTATTTGAGCTTTTTCAAATTTTTTCTGAAACCTATTTTTTAGGAGACATATACTTGAATGGATGATACTGTCTTTAATGTGGAATTGTGTTGAAATAAATTCAGAGTGCATATATGCCCCAAATAAAAGCAAAACCTAGCATGGGTACCTTAAAAGATTAGTTCCAGTATGGATTGAGCGGTGAACATAGGATGCTGTTTTTACTGAGGTCATGATTTTAATGGTTCGAGGTTGTGTTTTTTGCTGTAAGTGATTTTATTAGATGTGGCATAGAATGGGATATATATTACAGCCAAGCTGCTATTACCTTTTTAAAAATTCAAGCTTTTAAAGTTTTCACTGACATTTCAAGAGGTGGGATAATAGAAGTAATACTCATGGGTGAGTTCTAGTTTGAGTTTTGCTTCTGACTAGCCAGAGAACCTGAGTAAGCCACCTCATCAGCTAGGACCCAAGTTTCTTAAGTTTTATTGTCATGACATTGTCCTGGGTGACCGTATCATAAACTTTTACCCTAAAGTGAAATAGAAGGGCTGGTTTCAACAGAACATTTTTGACCCGTACTCTTATTCCAATTCCAGTATTCATTCTCTAGATCAGAGATATCTAATAAAATACAATGTGAGCTATATATGTAATTTTAAATTGTCTACTTGGCACACTGCCAAACTACAAAGAGATAGGTGAAATTAATTTTAATAATTATTTAGCTCAGTGTAGTATCCCAAATATTATTTCCACATGTAATTAATATTGGACTATTAATGAGATATTTTACCATGTTTGAGATGCCAAGTCATAAATCTGGTGTGGCTTTCCAAGAGCACATCTCAACTTGGGACTAACTCCTTTTCCAGTGTTTGGTAGCTTCATGGAGGCTCATGGCTACTGTACTGGACTGTGCAGCTGAGATGATTGGATCTTTATATCACTACTCATCAATCAAATTTAGGAACTTTAGAATCACCTTTAATTCCTCTTGTTTTCTCCCCTTTTTTATTCAGTAGTGACAGAGCTTAGAGCTGAATCGGCACATTTTCTCTTTATTTTCAAACATCCAGAAAGAGTAGTCTGAGTTCTCTTCAGTTCCTTAACTTACTTCCTTAGTTTAGTGAAATCAGACTTCTGTGTTCAATACTGGACAGAAACTCCTTGAAAAAGCTCCCATACCTTCTTGGTGCTAAATACAGTGGCCACAGTGTGAACGCTTCCTTATACCATAGCTAACTCAGGCACTGTATATACTTCCTCCTTGAAACTGCCTTGTCCCTTGTCATATACTGCATTCCTCTTTCTCGCTTATTCCCTGAGTCCTGTGTTTTGCTGATTCTTCTCTTGGATCTCTTTTCTGTTTCCTTTGCCCACTGTCCTTGACTTCTTGCCTAAGAATCAAGCCTATACTTTTAGCTATTTATTGGATATATCTGTACGATGATACTCTGTGAATTATTCCAACCCAACCTAGCCTTTGCTCCATACCAAACTTTTCTTCCCCTGGTTATTATTTTGGTTCTTCACCTCCCATATTTGGTCACAAGTCAAAATTAGAGAGTTTACTATAATCTTCAGCTTCTTCCTTTTAAATTTTTTTTTTTTTACCAGCTACATACAATTAGAGACTCAATATTTTGGGGTTTACCTGTGAAATACATACTGAATATTTTTATTTTCTCTTTTTTTGCAGTGTTTTACTTCATGTCCCTCCCACCCGTGCTAAAATCTCACATGGTCTCCCTTTGTTTCCTCTAATATATTTTTGACATTGCTACCAAAGTTCTGAGCACAGTTGGATAACACTATTTTCCTGTCAAAACTTCTACCAGTTCCATTTGTTCTCTTGTGTGGCATATAAGTCCTAGACTGCTATTCTATCTTTAACCCTAGACATACTCTTCAGTATTTTCCTTTCCTCTGGAACTCTTTTAAGACCTAAATTTATTTTAAAGATGAAATTTTAGGCTTCTTGATATTAATGGAAGAAACTAGGCATCAAGTGTGGACAGTATGGCTCGACAGCACTTGGACACTCGTAATAAATGGCAAAATACATGGTATGGTTATGTGATACTCAAAGCTAGGTTAATAAGCATATTTCTTTGTTTCCCTGTAAAAGAAGTCCTGTATAGCGATTTCAGTTTCTGAGCAGCAAGAATTAATAACATCCTGGCAGCAATGAATGATGTATATTTTATTTACAGATATACTTTCTGTACTTGGAGACTAATATAGAGAAATATCTTAGTTAAGCTGTTCAGCTTGGCTGACTTTTATAGGAAAAACAATAGATCCCCTGAGGTAATACGAATGTAAGTAGAAAGTAACTATGGCAGTTAGTACATCTAGTTGCATTGAGAAAGAATGACTTGTTACCTGTTTCTTAATATTACTACAATCAGTTGTCTCCTAGCCTCTTTATTCTCCTAGCGTATTTCATTTGGATGAGATGTTCATCCTTTATAATGCAACGTATTATCTCATCCAGCCCAATCTTATTACTAACCTCATGTGCCTTAGCTGGCATGGAGCTTCCCTTAGGCAGCATAGTCATTGATGCTGGGAGGAAGAAGATAAATATTAATTGGGGGGTGTTAGATCTGGGAAACCTTAAAAAAATACTAAATATGCTGAGGAAGTCATTTTTGCTGCTATTTTATGGAAGTTTGTGTAAAATCTAATTGCTTGATTTGAAAGAAAACTGCAGGTCATAAACAGCAATGAATAAATTGTCAACAGGAATGCTTTTGCATATAGTAAAAGTGTTTTGCCCTTGTCTTAAAAGGAAAGCAAGATAATAGCCAATAATCATATTTAAAATGGTAGTGATACCTTCTCACCTCTATAATTCCAAGCAAGTCCAAACGTGAACTCAGGATTCAGCATATATTGTTTTAATGTAAACATAGGTCATCAGTGAAAACTTATTTTCTAAAATCACCAATATAATGGTAAAGTGAATATGAGCAGTGAGAGTTGTAGGTAGGAGGATAAAAAAGTGCCAAACTGTCACAGAATACTTCCTTTAAAGTAAAATTAATCTTTTTTTTTTTTTTTAGACAACAGTTACTACCATTTATTTGGCACATATGATCTTCTAGATACTCTGCTAAATATCTTTTCAACATTTTTTTTCTCAAACAGTATCATGAAACAGATATTGTTATTTTTCCATTTACAGATAATTAGGTTGAGGCTTAGAGAAATAATTTGCTTGATTCCATCCATTTACCTAGTATGTGACAGACCAGATTTGACTCAAATTTACTTAACTCCAAAGTTTAAGCTCTTCATGCCATTTTTCTGTTAATTTTTAAGGAGAAAAAATGCTTCCCCACACCCCAGACTGTGCTCCAGGTTCCCTGTGGAGTATTACTAAGCATGTTTTTGTTCTTTAGTTGCTGAGTTGTGTTCAACTCTTCAGTGACCCTGTGGACTATTGCCCCCCTGACTCATCTGTCCATGGGATTCTCCAGGCAAGAATAATGGAGTGGGTAGCTATTCTCTTCTCCAGTGGATTTTCCCGACCCAGGGATTGAACCCTTGTCTCCTGTTGTGGAAATTTAGACCCCACATTATTTCCTTACTACCACCATATGTTCTTCCTAGTCCAGAGTCTGGGGTATATCAATGAGAATGGCCCCTTGTACTCGTTTTGGGCTTTAGGTATTCACTGTTTCATTTGAACATCACAAGGAGCCCTTGAAACTATATTATGCTTGTTTTACTCATGAGGATGCCAAGGCTAAGGGAAGTCAAAGAACTGGCCCACATTCCCAGGTAATAATTAAGAGAGTTATTCAGAATATTATAAAAATGATCTTTTATAGAACTGTAGGTAGTTTTGGACTCATTATATACAATTGGAAGTTTTAGAACTGAAAGTGTTTGAGAGTTTACTGTGTGTCAGGAATTGTTCTATTAGTGATTTGTCCTAAATACTTCGTACATATCATCTCATTTAATCTTTCCAATATCATGGGAGGTAAGAACTATTATTTCACTGTGAGAAACTTCTGGCATGTGGTGACTTTAACATGCCCAAGGTCATTAAGTAAGTGTAGGAGTGAGGACTCTGATCCGGGCTTTCTCACCTCAGATCTGTGCTCTTGGCCACTGGGCCTTTCTACCAACTATTCACAAGGTCAGCCAGTCAGTCTGGCTTTATAACAATGAACTCTATAGCTACCAGCCAACTCAAAGCTAGTACTCTGATTTCTAAGTTGAACCTCTCTTGGGATGTTAATAAAATATTTTGATGTGTTAATAAATAAGTGCTTATATAAAAACACAAATTGTTGCTGTTGTTCAGTCACTCAGTTGTGTCTCTTTGCAACCCCATGGACTGCAGGATGCCAGGCTTTCCTGTCCTTCATCACCACCCAGAGTTTGCTCAAACTCATGCCCATTGAGTTGATGATGCCATTCAACCATCTCATTCTATGTCACCCCTTTCTCCTTCTGCCCTCAACCTTTCCCAGCATCAGGGTCTCTTCAAATCATCAGGTGGCAAAAGTATTGGAACTTTTGCTTCAGCATCAGTCCTTCCAATGAATATTCAGGGTTGATTTCCTTTAGGATTGACTGGTTTGATCTCCTTACTATCCAAGGGACTTTCGAGAGTCTTCTCCAACACCACAGGTGGAAAGCATCAATTCTTCAGCACTCAGCTTTCTTTATGGTCCAACATTCACATCTGTACATGACTACTGGAAAAACTATAGTTTTGACTATACATTATGTCTTTTTTGAGTAACATCTCCACAATTATAAAACCAAGCATAAACATATTGAGATGGAAATCTCTGTTAAAGGCTGTCTCTCTGGCTGAAGGAGGATTTTGATAACTGTTGTTTAAAAGGCTGAATAGAGCTTGGGGTAGTGGGTGGAGCATGGTGTCTCACTTGTAGCCTGGAGTAGCCCAGGTTGGGGATTGATGAACATCATGGGCTTGTGTGACAACATGTGAAGTCATCAAAAATGAATTGTAAGGAAATAAAACTGACAATTGAAGGTATGCAGTAGTGGTCAGAGAGCTGGGTGTGGCAGGAGTAACAGCTCTTATTGACCTTCTGAGTTCAGTAGGTAGTTTGGATGGTAAAAGTTAAAGGGTTGGCTGTGCTTTTATGTATTTCTCGCATACCTTTGAATGGGCAGTTGGGGTCCACATGAAATGATGAGGCTTGATGGACTTAAAAGCATAGATCAAGTGAAAAACATCAAATTAATGTAAGTAATTTGATGTCTATCTCATATAGCAACCCTATGACTTATATACTATTACTTTAATGTCCATTTTATTAATATCCAGCAAGGTTAAGTAACTTGCTCAGTTTACACCGTCTGGTCAGTTGTGGAGGCAAGAGTCGAAGGGAAGCAGTCTGCCTCCACAATCCATGCTCTTAAGCTCTCTCATATATTCTCCAGATGGACATGGGAGAGAGGGCGAAGAGTAACAAATGCATGTATGATATAGAGTGATACCTTTACTGCCACTGGTTTCAAATATCGACTGGAGGCATCCATGCCTGAGGTTACACTCTTGTTTAGAGTTTTGATAAACCGTGTAGATCATCTGAAGTAAAGAAGTGGCTTATCCCTATGTACCACACAGGGTCTTGGTAAGAAACAGATGGTACATGAATGAGGGTGATGGAGAGAGGTTAATGAATGGGGCTGTTCACAAAGGGGTAGGCACTAGTACAGGATTCAGCCAGAAATAGTGAAGCACCCAGGGACTAGGAGCAGTGGGAAGTCATGACAGCCTTGTGCTGGAGGGTGAGGAGGAGGGAATGGACTTTACTGATGAGAGCGCGAGGAGAGGGGCCAGTGGACGAGATTCAGAGCCCTGAGTGACTGAATGTAGTGACTACCAAAGCAGCAGCCTGCTGGGAGATTAGCGGTGGCAACAGATTTCCCACCTTCTCTCTTCCATTAGCTTGTGATCTCCTCCAGGTATCTCCTATTTGCTGAACCCAACTGGAAGCTAGAAGGCAAGGAAGCTTGGGTGATGTAGCTCACAGACTTGGGGTAGAGGTCTCTGGAGTGGAGGTCAGAACAGTTCAGGGAATGGATCTAGAGGGCAACAGGGATTAACCAGTTTGCCATTTATTGTGGGTCAAATTGTGTGTACTCGCCCCCCTCCCCCACTCCAAAACCTCATACATATTGAATTTTTAAACCTCAGTTTCTCAGAATGTGGATCTTTTGGGAAATAGGTAATCCTATAAACTGAGCTCATAAGGGTGATCCCTAATCCAATATGAGTGGTGTCTTTATAAAACGGGGAAATTTGAACGAACATACATAGAAGAAGATGATGTTGACACAGGGAGAAGATGGCTGTTTACAAGCCAAGTATTAATTGCATCTACTAGAAACTAGGCAAGATGCCTGGAGCAGATCTCTTCCTAGCCACTTGAGAGAGAATATGGCTATGCACACCCCTTCATTCACACTTCTGACCTCCATATCTGTGACACAATACATTGCCATTGCTCTCAGCCATTTAGTTCTTGGTACTTTGTGATAGCAGATCCAGGAAACTGATATACCATATATGGTGATGAAGTTTCTCATTGACCAACTGTTTTTAAAATTTTACTTTAAGCTTATATAGAATCATAGAGCCATAAAGAGTTTAGAAGTAAGAACTAGTGTAAAACACTGATTTTGGAGATGAGAGCCTTTCCCAGGGTCACAGAGCTTTAATGGCAGAGTCAGAGCTAGAGCCATACAGGTAAAACACGTATATAGACACTGCATTGCTCAACTTTTAGGTAAGAAAAGGCTTATCACTATAAGTTTTCAGATTTTTATATGTTAATAATTTGGGGGCATTAATTGTTGGTATGTTCCTAGTTTGTACTTGAACCAGCATTTTCTTGTTATATGAGGTAGCTTAAAAACCATATGATAAATATTCCTATAGATAAATAACTTAATTTTATTCTGCTTAAGATCATGTTTGCATGATAAACAACAAAGCATCAAAAAAGCAATTGCCAGTTTCCAGAGTAAAGTGAAAACTCAGCATCATATCTCAGTAGAAAAAAATTTCAGTAGGTTGGAGAGATGTGCCAAAGTCAATGTATAAACAAAGATTTCAAAGTTAAAGAGTACTTCACAATAAACCTTAAGCTATATGTTGGAAGTAAAAGTGATTACAGTCCTTGAGGGAAGCAATTTCACAATGTGCAGAGTCTTAACTTTCATCTTTGCTAGTATTATATAATGTTTGTGTATGTATATATATATATAAATATATATATATTTTTTTCTCCCTCAGGGCATTACCTGCTTTTTATTTTTGTTTGAACATACTGTTCTGGAAAATTTTAAATATATACAATCTTATTTCATCTGTAACTCTCATCCATTTTGCTATTCTGTATAATTTTGTTACAAATCCCAGACATCACATTGCCCTTTAACTTTGATTATTGTTTTTGATAAATAGTTCAATTTTGAGGATTATATTCCAAGGAAAGAATTTGAAATAATTGAAAACCTTTTTACCCAATATGTTCCTTACAGAATTATTTATAATGGTAAAAGAAATTGAAAGCAACTATCGAGCACTAAGGCAAAATATAATTTGTAAAATGTCCATTTGATGGAATGCTGTATTAAACCGAAGCCTATAAACAGTTGTAGGCAACATGAGTAAAAGCTTATGTTTAAATAATGAGAACTTAAAAGATGTATAGAATAAAATAAGCAAACAAAAGCTTGGCTTGGAGAAATCATGAGAAGGCAATCAACCAAAATATGAAATAATGATTTACTTGAATCACAGTATTGTGAGTTATTTTTCCTTTTGTCTGCTGTTCAATATGTTCCATATCATATATAGTTTTATGGTGGGAAAAATGCAATAAACTTGAATTATGATTAAAAACAAGGAACACGGTATTTGACTTTTGATAATCATACTACCTGGCTCTAGTCATTTATGGTAATTGTGGAACCTACTTAGAAGAATAACATCAAAGAAATAATAGGGTTTTCCTGAATTGCAATTGTACAACTGAATGCTCTCTTTCCGTCCTTTTCTTAGTTAGCTTTTCTACCATTACCACTTCAAAAAAAAAAAAAAAAAAAAGAAGGCAAACATTTACTTAAAAATCTCCCACAAATATCTTTACCTATGAAATACAAAGAAAAGCAATTATAAGTACCCCATTCTTCTCTCTAACTTTTGAAATGTTGATTGGCATTAAACTTGGTTCTCATTTCTGATTGGGCTTCCTTTAAAGTTCTTACTGGTCTTGAAATTTCCACTAAAACTCAGTAATCCCAATGTTTAGCTGTATTTGTAGAAGTATTCCTTAAGAATCTGCCTGCAATGCAGGAGACATAGGAGAGGTGGGTTCGATTCCTGGGTTGGGAAGATCCCGTGAAGGAAGAAATGGCCACCCACTCCAGTATTCTTGCCTGGAAAATCCCATGGACAGAGGAACCTGGTGGGCTACTGTTTATGGGGCTGCAGAGAGTCAGACATGACTGAGTACGTGGCAAGCAACTAAAGTGTCTTTAAAAACTAAATTTCTGTATGCACATCTTTATATGTGCATTTGCTTTGTTCTTTGCAATTCAGACATGTTGAGTTTGAATTACATTTTGTATCTGAGGCTCTGCCCGCCTTCTCTCCTTTATCACCCTGTCCTTATGCTAGGCTCGCATTTCAGCCCACACAGCTGAATGAAGCATTTTTCCTTGTTTCTAGATGCCTTTTTGGAGCCAGTAGAGCTGCAGTAAAACTCTCTTAGAGCTGTGCTATGAAGCATTTTTTTTTCCCTGAAATCTATCAAAATTTGATCTGAATTCTCTGAATTCAAATATTCTGTAATTTTTGAAGTCAGCTTGATTTCAATGACCCTTCTAGTTTTTAGCAATTTCCTTTATTGCTCCACATTTTATCTTAGAAGAGGGGACTGCACACCTGCAATCTTCCTGTCAAAGGGCCTCCTTGCATTGAACTTCTTGGTAGGAAGTTCCCTGTGACTTTCTGCTCAACAAAGAGGATATGTTTTAAGGAAGAAAACTGCATTTTACCATATGAAAATAATAATGATTCATTATAATAAAGTAATAGAAACTTTTTCCTGTCATTTTCAGTGCCCTAACAGAGGGAAAAATCTGATAAATGGTTCTTAAACTTTTGTCTAGAAGTATGGCAGGTAGCTTTTGCTCATATTTTATTAGTCAAAACAAATGACATGGTCACTGTTAAAGGTAAATGGAAAAGTATAGTGAGTATATAAAATAATGTTAAGTATTTGAGAGTATTTTCATAGATATGATTGGTTGATTAATTTGTTTAACTAAACCTGAGTCCTTTTTATTGTACATTGTTGTGTTATCATGCCTGCCATATATACAAAACAGTATATAGCTCTTCTGGAGCCAATCTTCTTGTGATAGCACTTTTTAGGAAATCAGCTTGTCAATATTAATTAAGAATCTTCATTATGAATATATCTTCTGGCCCCCATAATTCCACTTCTGAATTGCAACAGTAAAGCAATATTCTTAAATACAAAACTATGGGAAATGATAAACTTTATAATTTATTTTGTAATGCTGAAAAATTAGCAACAAATATCCAGTAGGGAAATTGCTATAATAAATTTGCTCATGGAATATTATGAACTTATGAGTTTCTACTGAAAGCAGTTGCTTCATTTGTAGTGGTGACTTAGTGACCATTATAGCATCTCTGATGAAATAAAGCAGGTAACAATAGTTGTATCTGAGCTTGGGGGCTAGCAAGATTATGAGGATTTTAAGTTTTTAGGATTACATAGACAAGTTAGATGTCTCCAAGTATGATTTAAAAGAGTCAGACATGACTGAGAGACTTCACTCAAGTATGACTAAGTGGATAGGAAGGTAAGGAGGATGGAGAGGAGGTTTTGAGTTTTGATAGGGTGTCAAGTCATTCAAGTAGACAGATCCTGTAGACAACTGGAAATAAGGGATCAGAGATTGGTTGGAGATGAGGGTTAAAAATGTTCTTTGGGGATTCGTCAGTCTAGAAATGTTAGTTGAACTTGGAAGTAGAAGAACTTCAAAGAAGTGAATTAAGAGGAAGAAGAATGCAGGCAGAAAATCAAAGAGGAGTGGTTGTGGGAGAAAGGATGAAAAGGATCCTGGCAAAAGTGATGAAAAGTTGAGAGGGACAGGAGAGCTAGAAAATTTGCAGTTTGGGGAAATTTTTGAGGAAAGAATTTTTTTATTGAAATAGAACTGAGACGCAAAGGAGAAAGATATTGGGGGAGTAATTTTATTGGTTATTTAAAGTAGTTTGTTTTTTTTGAACAGGCTAGTACAATGATAGGTAGCTTATTAAAATTGAAGCATATGATAGATATTGATGGTAATAATACCATTCCATAAAAACTGACAAGTTTTTTGGTCCATTTTAAAACCATTTTTAGTAAAAGGCTTAAGTGATAAGTGGAAATAATTTGTCTTAATAGAAATTTGCTCATACAAAGAGCATGTACTCATACAAGGAAAATGCATATAAAGTTACATGCTAACCAAGTAGTCAAAAATACCAACCTTATTCACTACTGTAAAGAAATTTATATCTCTGAGACTGAAGCAGATTAAGTGGTCTGAAGATGCAAAAGAGGAAGAGAAAAGATGGGAAATTTAAAAAATCATTTAGAAAAAAATATCTGGGTAGAATGGTTCTTTTCAACTCAGTGATTTATATACTATATCTTGAAGCAACTAGAGGACATGGTGACCAATTTTCATGTCACAGAATATTTTCTTTGTTTGCTTTAAGGGACAAATTGGTGATGTTTGAAGACTTTACAATAACTTTGTGGAAAGAACTAGGATATTTGCACTGAGAAAAGTGTAGTTTTGCCATGTCCAAAAAAATACTGTAAGCTAGTAAAATGTAACAGCTACTATATACCCAGAAGGACTGCGAGGCAGTTGAATCTATATAGATCTCTTTGATCCTCCAAATTTTCTAGTTTTAAATGAGTACCGCATCCTTAGTCAGGTGGTATGTTTGGTATATATTTAAGTTTTTGCCGATGGATTCCATGTTCTTCTCCCACAGTAGAGCATAACAATCAGGCTTTTATAGTTTCCCCCTTTCCTTTCAACACTACTGTTGTTGTTGTTCAGTTGCTAAGTCATGTCCATGTCTCTGTGATTCCATGGACTGCCTCATGTCACGCTTCCCTATCCTGCCCCATCTCCGAGTTGGCTCAGATTCATGTCCTCTGAGTCAGTGATGCTGTCTAATCATTCCATCTTTTGCCATCCTCTTTTTTTGCCTTCAGTCTTTCCCAGCATGAGTATTGGAGTTTCAGCATCAGTTCTTCCAATGAATATTCAGAATCGATTTTCTTTAGGATTGACTGGTTTGATTTCCTTGCTGTCCAAGGGACTCTCAAGAGTCTTCTCCAGCACCACAATTCAGTAGCATCAGTTCTTCGGCGCTCAGCCTTCCTTATGGCCCACTGTCACATCAGTACATGACTACTGGAAAAACCACAGCTTTGACTGTATGGACCTTTGTCGGCAAAGTGATGTCTTTACTTTTTAATATACTGTCTAGGTTTGTCATAGCTTTCCTTCCAAGGAGCAAGTGTCTTTTTAAATTTCATGGCTACAGGCACCATCCGTAATGATTTTGGAGCCCAAGAAATTAAAATCTGTCACTGCTTCCACTTTTCTTCCATCTGTTTGCCATGAAATGATGGGACTGGGTGCCATGATCTTAGTTTTTTGAATGTTGAGTTTTAAGCCAGCTTTTACACTTTCCTCTTTCACCTTGATCAAGAGTTCCTTTTCACTTTCTGCCATTAGAGTGGTATCACACTATGGAAGACTAAACATTAAGATGTAAAAATTAGCAGAATCTGATTAGTATCATCGAAAAGATTTAGAGTATTAGGTTTTTTAATTAGGGTAAGACTTAGATCATTTACATTTTACCTCACTTTAGCAAATGAAGAATTTGAGGCACAGGAAAATCAAGTGATCTAGTCCTACTAGAACCTGGCTTTACCTGTCAGGCTATTAGGTATTTCCTATAGTTTCTGCTGTACCTATTATAATATTAGTGCTAAAATACCCCTGTAACCAGGTGGAGAATTTCTTCATAAATAATGATAAGATCATTGATGTGGTTTCATTCAGTAACTGAGCAAGTCAGATCCAGACAGCAAATACCATTTGTTAAGTGAGAAAAGAGAGAGGGAGGGACAGCTCCTAGGCATGGGACGTTGAGTCTGTGATGGTAACATCAAGATAGTAAAAAACATTCAGGGCTTGGTGTCAGAGGGACTGGGGTTCAGTTTTGATGGTGCCACTTACATTAATTGTGTGACTTTGGGCAAAGTCCTAAACTCTCAAGTTTCTTTATGTATGAAATAGGAGTCATGATTAATCTGCTTCATAGATTAATTGTGAGAATCAATTAATCAAGCTATGGAGAGGAAGATTCAAAGTCGTTTACCAATATTTATGACAACTACTACCTTCTAGACATTACTGCAGATCCCAGTAATAAAGAGACAATTAGATTCTTTTTGTAAAACTCTATGAAAGGCCAGAAATTAAGTAAAATTTACCAGGAAATCTGATATAATTGATAAGTATTTAGAATAATAGGTTTGTAACTTGGAAGAAGTACCTGACTCTTCAGAACAGGACTTTGTCTTCTTTTATCCTCAAGGAGATTACAACTAGTTGAGATGATCTTTTAAGCAAAAAACCCATGTTTATGGAGGTCATTGTTATAATAAATCACTTTTGCAAACTGTTAATTCTAGATCGAAGATAGAAAAGGAATGTCAGCAGTATATCAAAAAGGAGGAGGAAGATTATTTGCTTAGAAAGCAAGGGGTAATATTTTTTTTCATTGTTTTACTTTAAACCACCCCCTTTTATTCTGTAACATCTTTCTTGTCCTCCTACTAGAGATCAAAGCACTATAATAACTCTTTGAGTCAGCAAGAGACTGAATATCTGTGTTTCAGTCAAAGACCCCATCTTTTATTTTTACCTCTAAAGGATAATTCGAATTCACTGAGATTTTTGGCCTCAATTTTAAGATTCGTACATGGCTGGCAATCTTTATGGAGTATTCTAACTTTTAATATTTAAGCAAATTATGACCATCTAGTGATTGGGTTTCCGACTGTAAGCTATTTGTCATTTATGACTGTGCTATGTATATCTACATTTATAAGTATTTTGTGACTTCTAAAATGTACATTTTTGTTCATATTTCAGTACGTCTTTAAATTGATACCTTCTTAAATTCCTTGTTGGCCAGGTGGTGATTTTGATGGAGTTATCATTGTCTGTGCATGTATGAATGTAGTCATAGTGTCAATGTTTTAATTGAGTTATGTGTATTTTAGGTACCACTATATTTCCCAGTAGAGTATGAAATGGCAACCCACTCCAATTTTCTTGCCTGGAAAATCCCATAGTCAGAGTAGCCTGGTGGGGTACAGTTCATGGGGTTGCAAAGAGTCGGACACAACTGAGCACACATGTGCACACGTACACACACACACACACACACGCGTGCACACTTATTTCCCTAATCCTAAGATTTGGCCTTGCAAAGATAAATTGTACGTATACAAAGGCATAGAAGCAGAGCAGTAAAACATATGACAGAGACAAAACTAACAAATCTTCAGTGATAAGCATTGTGTCATCATGGATTGCTTTTTTTCTTTCTTGGTGGTATGTGAATAATAAAGGTACATCATATAATCCAGTGTTTTGGGTTCACTGAAGCATTGGGTTCACTATATTATTTTAGCCTGAGTAATTTAAATGAGATGACTTACATTCTAGAGGATATGTTAAGGTGTGTTTATGGAAAGTGAATGTCATTTCAAAAGTCATGCTTTTACTTATAGACGCTCTTAAAGGTTACTTTTTAAAAAAACCATGAGTATTATTCAAATGTAAAATGAATGTGTCAAAGATTTTATTTAGTTCATTAATTAATGAGTGAACCAGTAAGATAACACAGCTTGTTCACAGGAGAGTTAAAAGAGCACGTGTGCAACCTCTACCTTCCATCCTGTGGACCATGATCTTTAGTGATTCCCCCCACTCCACACTGGGCACAGTTTGCACTTCTATGGGAAAAAGTCATTCGTATTAATATGTATTTTATAACTTAGAGTTGTGAAGCAGCTGAAAGATATTAAAGTGCTTAAAAAAAGTGAAAGTCGCTCAGTCACGTCCGACTCCTTGTGACTGTATGAACTGTAGCCTCCTCGACTCCTAGGCCAGAGTACCAGAGTGGGTAGCCGTCCCCTTCTCCTGGGGATCTTCCCAACGGGTCGAACCCAGGTCTCCCACATCGCAGGCTGTTTCTTTACCATCTGAGCCACCAGGGAAGCCCAAATGGCTTAAAAGCCCTGCTGTAATTGGATAATCTAGATGGGTACACTGACAGGATACCCAGTAATACTTTTTTGCATTTTTTAAAAGTCTTTCACATTTTCTGAGAAATCCTAGTGTTTGGAAGATTTCCCAACTGGCCTTTTACTGAATTTCATAGAAAGGATTGCATTTAGGCCATGCTAGAAAGATCAGTACCTTATCTTATGGCCTTTTCCTCCATCACTCATTATTCCACGTTACTTTTCTCTTTTTTCTTCTTTTTGCTCACCCTATGTAGCTTGCCAGATCTCATTTCCCTAACTAGAGTGTGAACCCAGGCTCTGGCAATGAGAGTGCAGATACTTAACTACTGGGCCACCAGAAAACTCCAGAATGTTACTAATTTTGAATTTCTCATATCTTGGGTCAGTAGATTGAATTTAGCCCAGATTATATTTTAGGGTAGAGAAAAAAATTAAAAAAAAAAAAAAAAAGAACTTACAAATTAAGAATTGGAACTTCCCTGTTGGGTTCAGTGGTTAAACTCTGTGCTTCCAAGTACAGGGGAAAAGAGTTTGATCCCTGATGGGGGAACTAGGATCCCACATGCTGCACAGTGTGGCCAAAAAAAAAAAAAAAGAAAAAAGAATACTTACTGATTGCATACCTTGTTAAAGCCCAGCAAATTAAGACAATTATATTTGTCCCAAGAATAATTATTAATAATGAAATTATCCAAAGTAAGAATTTCTAGCAATACTATCTAGAAATGTTTCTTTGAAACCATATAAACAACAGATTCTTAATGAACTTAGAAATATCTGAAAATGAGTCTTTGTATTTAATACCTTGTATACGTTAGTGAACTGAGAATAAAATGTTTCCATATTTTGTGTGATCTTCTTAAATATGGAAAAATAGGAAATTAAGAGTGCTTTGTAGAGAGCAAAATGAAAATTATTATAACAAAATATGTATTACTTCAAAATTGAGAATAAATTAGCAGTTTCTTACTGTTTTTGACTCATTACTTTTGGAAACAGATATTTCATTTTCTGGTAACTGTATGACTGAGCATAAATTGTCACTTGAGAATTACTTCAAATCAAAAGTGTCTCAATTTATTGTTACAAAACTGCCTGTGTTGAATATATGAATGCATAAAGATCTTATTGAGTATCCAGACACATTTTTTTCATCTGCTAATATGTTGGTAATACACATTTTTTAGACATAACCCTTTACATTAAAAAATTTGGCATTCAATTTGGGCTGAATTTCCCAAACCATAGGGAGGTACTCATTACTTTAGCAAACATTTGAGTGCCTTCTGTGTACTAATCATTTGTAACTTGCATGTTATTTTAAGGAGTTTTTAAGGAGTTTTTTCCTTTCCACAACTGAAAGAACAGGAATGATTGGGCTTAACTTTGTGGAAGTGATTTAGGGTCAGTTTGAGACTTCGGTAAGAGATAACTGGTAGCCAGTCAGTTAATAGCTGCACTGCTCAAAATCACCCTGTACACTAGTGGCAGCTCCCCTCCAGTCTTTTTTTCTTGTCCTTCACTGATTCAAGGACAGATTGTAGAGTCCATATTAATAGTAATGGTCATCTCTTTGTTTCATTCTGTCCTGTAGGTGACATTAACCTCTATATGTACTTAATTTAAGGCTAAAGTTGACATCAAATAAAACTATGACTTAATTTGAATACTTTTACAGTAATACATGTTACAACATCCATTTGTAAGTTAAATAGATTCACAAATGTGTCTATGAATCTATTACTAAGGAAATTTTTTTTCTTGATCTTAAACAACAGACATTATTTTCTCACAGTTCAAGAGGCTAGAAGTCTGAGATCCAAGTGTTAGCAAATGTTGGTTTCTTTTGAGGGCTCTCTGCTTGCCTTGTAGATGGTTGACCTCTTGTGTCTTCACATGGTCTCTCCTCTGTGCACAAGACTCTTCAGATTTCCTCTTCTTATAAGGATACTGGTCATATTAGATTTGGGTCCACCATAGTTATTTAATTTAATCATTACTATCTTTTTTTTATGTTAATGAGTTTTCATGGAGATTGTTGAGGGACTTTGTTGATCAAGGAAAACTCAGAGGAGTAAACCTATTGTAAAGGTTGGGGGAGGCATAAAGTAAACAAGCTAAAGTATTAGATGCTTCCATTTCTTAAGGCCATGAAATGAAATCAGCAGATAAGTATCCTTAAAGCTTTAATAAAAACTGATCTGTTCTGAAAGAGACATGTGCACCCCAATATTCATCGCAGCACTGTTTATCATAGCCAGGACATGGAAGCAACCTAGATGCCCATCAGCAGACGAATGGATAAGGAAGCTGTGGTACATATACACCATGGAATATTACTCAGCCATTAAAAAGAATTCATTTGAATCAGTTCTAATGAGATGGATGAAACTGGAGCCCATTATACAGAGTGAAGTAAGCCAGAAAGATAAAGACCATTACAGTATACTAACACATATATATGGAATTTAGAAGGATGGTAACGATACCCCTATATGCAAAACAGAAAAAGAGACACAGATGTATAGAACAGACTTTTGGACTCTGTGGGAGAAGGCGAGGGTGGGATGTTTCAAGAGAACAGCATCGAAACATGTATATTATCTAGGGTGAAACAGATCACCAGCCCAGGTTGGATGCATGAGACAAGTGCTCGGGCCTGGTGCACTGGGAAGACCCAGAGGGATTGGATAAAGAGGGAGGTGGGAGGGGGGATCGGGATGGGGAACACATGTAAATCCATGGCTGATTCATGTCAATGTATGACAAAACCCACTACAATACTGTAAAGTAATTAGCCTCCAACTAATAAAAAAAAAAAAAAAATTTAAAAAAAAGGAAAAAAAAAAAAGTAATACCCTCAAAAAAAAAAAACAAAAAACTGATCTGTACAGAGAACACTTCCAGTTGTTTTAGACTATTACCCATGATAATGACAATAGAGTGAGAAAAGTCAAATGCAAATTAAGTAACCAGAATGTATTTAGTTAGTGCAATCTCAGATGGGGAATTTGTTATAGATAGAGCCTCAGGCAAACTGATAGTCTCTTCCTTCATTTTTTTTTTTTTGAGTACCTATTATGTGGATCTGTTGTGGCTCAGAGGGTAAAGCGTCTGCCTGCAATGCGGGAGACACTGGTTCCATCCCTGGATTGGGAAGATCCCCTGGAGAAGGAAATGGCAACCCACTCCAGTATTCTTGCCTGGAGAATCCCATGGACCGAGGAGCCTGGTGGGCTACAGTCCACAGGGTCGCAAAGAGTTGGACATGACTGAGTGACTTCACTTTTCACTTTTTCACTTCTCGTTGTGTTTCTGGCACTGCTCTAGGTACTTGGGATAGGTGAGTGAACAAAAGGGTAGAGATCCTCCCTGTGAATAACATGAGTCTAGTATCTCCTAGAAGTATCTCTCTAACTCAGTTCCACTGCCTATTATTCTATTAGTGACTAAAATTGTTTTAAGTTTGTATGGAAAGACATTATTAGTTTTATATTTCCGATGATCTATATATTTTATCTTATGTTCTGCTTAAGCCTGCCTTTTAAAAAAAGTAGTTATTGATTTCTTATGTTATGAGTGCTATGTCCAGAAGAAATGAAGGATTTATTTCTTGACTAAGTAGCATTTGGGCATTTTGTTCTGCTAATAAGGTGTTTCAATCATTGATTAAGCTCTATTAATTTCTGGCCTTTGTGCAGTTGGTCTGTTTGATAAGATTTCATCCTTTAATACTACATTGTGTGCCTTTCATCCTTTTTTCTTTCCTACTTTGTTTTTTTGTCCCTCCCTTTTCTTCAGTTAATCCTATTTTCCAACCTTTACCCTTTCAACATTCCACAAAAAGGATCTTCTAATTTGAGCTTTAAAAAGTATTTGAAAATGCTCATATCTTGAGTGCACTTGAACTCCTTTTCTCTATTTGTACTTTAAATTATTCTCAGTCTTCAAACTGTGCTTCTTTTTATTCACCATAACCTTGTATGGTGGTGTTCCTCTGAAGCCTACAAGAGTTTAAACTGATGTGTGTGTGTGTGTGTGTGTGTGTGTGTGTGTGTGTGTGTGCGCGAGCACGTACACACACGTTTGCCAGTGCATTAGCTGAGCTACAATACAGATGTGTGTGTATACAATACAGATATATAAACATGCAGATTGTGTTAAAACATAAGAGAAAGTGATAGCTTACAGTGAACTATGTCAGATTCATGATCTCCGAGGATTTAGCTTCGGGACCAGGGACCAGGCTTGATCACTCAAAGGTTTCTGTGTAGCAGCATTTTATGAAAGTGTAAAAAGGGACAAGAGGGCTGGAGGACTGCAGTCCATGCGGTCCCAAACAGTGGGACACAGACTGCGACGAAGCACAAAAAGGGACAGAGAAAACTTCTGACAGACATCAGAAGGGGAGTCCTACTGTCTAGTCTTATCAAGGCCTTTTATACTTTTACCACATCCACTCCCACTACATACATCTTAAATTAACAAGATTAGAACTAACAGTAGAAAGGTCTTACCAGACCCACTCCTGTATAAGATAATCAGATTAATCAGAAGAGTCCTGTTAAGATGGAGAAACTTTTCCTTGAGCAAGATACTTGTTGTTATATGATTGTTAGTATAGAGCTTAAGGAAGAATACACCCTTGAGCAGGATGAGTTGTTTTGTTGTGTAATCATTAGCTCTGGGCTTAAAGAAAGTTAGTCTTAAAGATTGTTGTCATAACAACTCAGAGTTTAAGAAAAAATGTCTTATGTGACTAAGACAAAGCAATGTAGAAAAACAAATTCATGAGTCTGATAATAGGGAAACAGAGAAGTAAACAACAAGCTTACGTCTTCCAAAGGATAAGGGAACTGTTTTTTTTTTTTTTAATAAAAATACTGCATTTAAAAATTTCGTGGTAACTAAGGCTATACATTTAATGTTGTATGATTTATGGAGAAGTAATTTGAAATTCTGTTTAAACATTTTTGTTTTTCAAAATTGGATCCTGTCAAGATATATACACAATATTCTTTACACTTAAATTTTCACACATATAATGTATGTAAATTATATGTGTGATATAATGGATAGAAAATAAAAGTACTCCCTTTCTACCACATCCCCATTTCTTTTCACTGTGCCTCTGTAGAAAGAGTTGAAAATACAGTAAGTTTTAGAATGTTTACGGTGATCCACGTATTTAAAAATAGAGGGAAAATGGGTAGTAGCTGAACACATTTGAATTCAACAGAATAGCTTTTGCGATTTTATAATTTCAGCCTTTTCAATGTTTTGTCAGAGCATTTGAAAAAGTAGACTGTGAAGTCCCACTTAGATATTTTGAGGAGAATTCCGTTGTGTGAAGCTTGGCCTTGGAATGTAAAGCAGCACTCTAAAATGTCCGCATACTGAGAACTGTTCAGAGGCGCCTTGATACACATTTGAGTTC
Source organism: Odocoileus virginianus (assembly GCF_023699985.2). Lineage (NCBI taxonomy): Eukaryota > Metazoa > Chordata > Mammalia > Artiodactyla > Cervidae > Odocoileus > Odocoileus virginianus. The sequence goes on along the minus strand of NC_069674.1, from coordinate 58,997,786 downwards.
TATGTGCTTAGGTGAGCCAAGACACTTCCGGTTTCCTGGGATTAAGTTCTCACCATTGAGCACGTCTTGCTTGTGTTCTTTACCAGTCCTCTCAGGTTTCCTCCTCTGGTGACTGTAGTCATAATACTGTTTTGAAGGTAGCCTAGTGCTTGGATAGACTCACAAAATAACTCACTCTTGTATTTGAAGAAAGGGCTGTGTCATGGGGCACAGGAATTTTTGTTTAATATTTTGTGTGGTATTATGTGATTTATCTTTTCTAGGCTTCATTTTCTCACTTTTAAAAGGAAGAGGATTCATGAGATAATCTTGAAGTCTCCATCTTAAAAAGAAAAACAACTATGTTATTATATGTATGTTCACTGACTGATTTAAAAGTTTTGTTGGATATTCTGGGGGGAAAAAAGAAAAGTGGAGTGAACAACCCTCAGTATTTCTAAAGCAGTTGTGTAATTGAGACATTCTAGATTTTGTGTTGTGTTTCCCCTTTGATATTCTTGTCAACATAGAGGCTTTTATTCTGTTGTATTTAAATGGTAATTATAACTAGGACCAAGCCAGCTCAGTTTGGTTTTTGGATTCAAAGGACTTGCTTCGGTAGCAGCAGTTAATTATACGGGAAAATTTAAGGTTAAAAACAGTTTTCTTCCTATGATTTACAAGGAACCATCTCTCATGTAACTTTAGAAAATTTTGTTAGTATTTACATTCAGCATTGCAGTGATTTTTGCCTCATTAATTGCATCCAGTCCTACTTTATTTGTACCAGATTTTTTTGGTTGGTAGCTGGCAATCTTTTGAGGTAGCTCCACATACATTTCAATGAACACCTGGGCCTTCTCATTAGCACAGGCCATTACTGAAAGCTAGAGACATCCTTGTGTCCATCTTTAATCTGACACCTGGTTTCAGGGTTATTTTGTCCAATATCCTGGCTTTGATGAAAGTTTATATTGGGAGCAAAGGGTCATTAAAGGGGTAAAATCCAGCATTTGGAAAGTCTAGAAAATCAGTCAGCTGCAAATGATGAAGTTCTCAAATGTATGTCTCTAAAGCTACTTCCAGTGATTGAAACCAATTTTGAAAATGCAAAAACTTGAAATAGTTTCTGATAAAACTTCCTGTAGAAAAAGTGCAGTCAGACTATCTTGGGACTGATTTGTAGAACATGGTAGGTGGCTCCCAAGGGAATCTCCACTCTCCAGTGAACACTTACCTGTCCAGTGAACAGACATCTGTTTGGATGTTCCTGTGATGACCAGCTCAGATCACAGTACCTGCAAAGCTCTCATGCATTTTCACCCTGCCTTGTGTTCTAGGTAGCTCTGTACTTGACTTTCTCTGACATATGTGCAGAGACACGTTTGCTCTCTCCAGGTCATCAAGTCTGCAAGTGCAGTCCTGAGGAGGTGTGAGAATAATTGAGGCAGACAGAGTGCCTGAGATGGGGACCCTGGGTGGTAGAGTGGAGACTGGAAGGGTGATTGGGAAGAACCATTTCTGAAAAACAGAGATGAGAGCATTAGCTGTGGAGTATCTGGGTGGAATAGGTAGGCAAGGAAGTAAGTGCCGGAAGGAAGCAATTCTACAAGAGGAGTAGATACTGGGGTGCATGGTTTGAGATGAGTCTGTCCTGGGTCTGTGCATAGCCGGGCTGCTTCTAGTAGCTGGACCCCACCTTCTGATAGCTGGATTTGATACTGTGTCCATTGCTTCTTTGTTGCCAAATCATGCCTTCATATGAATGTGAAGCTTCTCTGGGGGCAGATAGTGTTTTCTAGTCTTATGTTATCCTATTGTTCCCTAGCACATAGTAGACACATTTTAAAAAAATACTGAATTTAGTTTATATTTTCTAAGTGGGTTGTAAAGGTTGTAATTCATATTTTATATGTGTGTGGAGATGAGAAAGTTATTATTTAGTAGCTGAAAGTCTTACTGATGAGCACATGTCTTCTAGGAAAGGTGAATGATCAAGCCTGCACATTCTTCTCACATTGACCTCTGTGTGCTTTCTTTTGGCTATCAGCTTCATCCAGGTTGTAAACAGCAGCCCAGAAGACAGTGGTTTTATATTCCATTATCATTTCTTCTAGCCAAACAATTGTGTGAATAGAACAGTCTAGTAAAGGAGAGGTTGTTTACCTTTAATTAGGCTTTCCCGGAAATAGTTCTAGCCTTTACCTTTTATTAAAATTGGAGTTTTTGTTTTCCAGAGTCTTTCCAGACATTATTATAAAAAGAACCATGTTTGGAAGCAGTATGGGGCTCCCAAATAAAATAATAATTTAAGACTACTTAGTCTTAGTAGTTCTATAAGTAGTTCTATACTTTTTAATGTAAAAAATCCCTTACGTGTTTACAGTTCAAGTGGGTTAGATTGTGGTGTATGTGTGTGTGTGTGTATGTATATATGTATGCATGTATAAGCAGTATTCTTTAAAACTACCTGGAGGTCATTTTAAAAATGAGATGTAGCCAGTAGTAAGAAACTGAGTAGTTTTGATTGAGAGATACTTTAAAAAATGTAGTGCTATCATAACTCATTATGGATGAACCTTTAATGGTGAAGGCATTGGTTCACCAATCTTGTGGATTGGTTTCTGCCTCAGGAATATTTTGCTTTTATAAATTTCATGGCCTAACAAGAAACAAATTCATACATGCTAATGTGAAAAAATATTAAAGAAAATTTAGGAGTTAAACTTTGAGGAACAGGTTTTTCTGGTATGCATGCTGAGAGTGTTGCATCATGAGAGACAATGACATTGTTAAGATTGTGGTGCTCTATGACATGTATATAATTAATCATTTGTAAGCAAGTCATATTCAGTTTTACAGGTTGTGCATTGCATAACTGTAGAGATGTATGTAGAGCTTACAAGCCTGTATGATGCAACTCTGGGGGTGAATGAGATGGAAAATACTCTTTTATTCTTGAGGTCTGTATTTCTGTATGCCAGGAGATCCAACCAGTCCATCCTAAAGGAGATCAGTCCTGGGTGTTCATTGGAAGGACTGATGTTGAAGCTGAAACTCCAATACTCTGGCCACCTGATGTGAAGAGCTGACTCATTTGAAAAGACCCTGATGCTGAGACAGATTGAGGGCAGGAGGAGAAGGGGACAACAGAGGATGAGATGGTTGGATGGCATCACCAACTCAATGGACATGAGTTTGGGTAAACTCCAGGAGTTGGTGATGGACAGGGAGGCCTGGCATGCTGCAGTCCAAGGGGTCGCAAAGAGTCGGACACTACTGAGCGACTGAACTGAACTGAGATAGTAAACAAGTAGATATTTCTGTCAAGTATATCAGATAAAAATAAGTGCTATACAAAAAAGTGTGATGTGATAGTGTCCCAATAGCTACTTTAGATTAGGTGGTCAGAAAGAAATAATATAATGAAAAAACAATGCAAAAACCTTTAAGTGGCACAATTAAAAGTATTTTATATACCTTTTTTAAGTTTGTCATTTTTATACTTTTGTTGCTAAGGATACTGAGTCTGACACAGTTCTTTGTTTCACTCTGGATTTTTTCAAACTGTTTTAGCAGTGGATATATTTTTTAAAAGATTTATTTTGGCTGGTTTTCATAAATAAAGAATAACTATATAATGTCAAATTCTTTGAGTTTAACTCAGTGACAAGATTCCAAGTATAAAACCGAGGTTTAAAAAATTTGAGTAACTTTGGTTTTATACAATGAGAAAAAAATTATTTAAGTTTTCAGTGATATGTATATCTAAGCTTGAAAAGACTCAGAAGATAAGTTAGTCTTCAGTTAAAAATGAGTCTTTATTTAACTTTTCTAATGTCTATGAAATGTTATGAGCAGTTTAGCTTTTGTGTTCTTACATTGTTTGCTTAAAAATGTTCAGTTTTTAGGAAATACTGTATTTTTTTCCAGCCTACTTTTTATCTCTCTTTTGTTTTTCACAAAGTGTTTCCATGTGGCTACTTGGATTTTATGTCAGTTATTTTAAATAGCTTCAAAACAGAAAAAGAAGATAAAGTAGGCATGTGGTTATTTATATACTCATTCTTTTTTTTATAATTTTAAAAATTATTACTGGAATTTCACTGTTATAAGTATTTCTGTGATAGACATTCTGTGGCTTACAGATTTTTTAATGCATGTTGGATATCTTAAGGGAGATTATACAAATGTGAATTTCTAAGTATTAATTCCTTTGTTGCTAAAAGAGTGTAATTCATGTCAATGTATGGCAAAACCCACTACAATATTGTAAGTGATCAGCCTCCAATTAAAATAAATAAATTTAAAAAAAATTTTAAAAAAGTGTAAACATTTTTTTACATAGAATTTAAGGAAGTTTTCATTTTATGGTTTTAAAAAAATTATGATTAGCCATTCTAAGAAGGTTTTAAATAGAAAAAACAAAGCAAAAATATCTGAAAGAGAAACTATACTTTGTAGAACAAAGGTTTAGAACTAGAATATTTGGTATAGTTTTGGTAAAGTCTGATGGAGGCAACGATTTACTCAAGTGGGTATTCAAAGCTTGCCACCAGTTATATTTTTCAAAAAACAATGTTAAAGTTTAACTGATATAATTTATCTTCTCATGTCTTAATTTCTGTCTTTGGGATCCTCTGAAAACTCTAGTTAACAAAAAAAGATAAAGGCAGATAATTCTTCAGCTAATCCTCAACTGTGCAGGTCATTTCTTTCTCTTACACTCTTCAGTTCAGTTCTACCATGCTTTTATGGATCTCCTGTCCTCTTATTTGTTTGATGACATTTTATGGACTTCCCACCAGACTTAAAAAATCTTTGAAAATTAAGTAGACTAGAGAGAACCTTGGTTGTTTGCAGCCTGAGCATTGTTTCTGTGGCCACTTCTGGGTGGATGGTTGTTAGGATTCTATGGTCTTTGCCAACAATCGGTTAACGGATTAATAAAACTAAGTAAAGTGCTCTATGAGAACTGGAGATCTGGTAGCCAAACAGCTTGCTTGTGAGTGTACAGCACTATCCTTCCTCATCGACCAGTGAATTCTTAAAGGTCTTAAGTGCATTACTGATGGATGTTACCTTGTCATGAATTGCATCTCTTCTTTTACTTATCTGGGTTTTATTATCTAACAGAAGCACTATAAATTCTGACCTTATACCATAGGAGTGCTGCACTTGTAGCATCTATTACTGAGACCGAGCACTTTTTGTCGTCAATGTAAAATAGGGCACAGTAATAATTAAATTTAATAGTGTGTATTGTTTGTTCACTTCCTGGAGTAAAAAAGAAAATAAAAATATTCATGAGCTGGTAAATATTCTTAGTTTTTGCGTACAGCATCCAGGAAAATACTTTGTTACCCTACTTAGATTCTTTAAAACAAAGTCCAGGGGTTAAGATTCCAACCTTCCAGCGCAGGGGCACAGGTTTGAAGTGTGGTCCAGCAACTAAGATCCCACATGCTATGCAACACAGTGTGGCCAAAAGAAAAGGTTCATTGTATTTGGTTTGCTTAACTAAGGCTTTTGGTTTGAGGATGCATTATCTGCTATATTAAGAAAATTGGGTGAAAAGTACAAAAATTTTATCCTCAGTTACTCATCTGTTCTATAAGCTAGTAGCAACAGATACTCTCCAGAATTATAGATCTGTTATAAACCCAGATTAAGAAAAAACTAGACAAGGTAAAAGGCAAGCTTGATATCTAACTTTCCCTAAAAATTTATATTTACGTGCTTTAAAAACTTCTGCCTGTGGTTTAGTTGCTAAGTTGTGTCTGACTCTTGTGACCCCATGGACTGGAGCCCTCTGGGCTCCTCTGTCCTTGGGACTTCCCAGGCAAGATTGCTGGAGTGGGTTGCCATTTCCTTCTCCAGGGGATCTTCCTGACCCAGGGGTCGAACCCAGGTCGCCTACGTTGCAGGCAGGTTCTTTACCAACTGAACCATCAGGGAAGCCTAAAAACTTCTTCCTACCAGGAATGAAAGAAGGAACAATATTTTAGTGTGTGTTATTTTTACATAAAATAGCAGTAGTTTTCAGACATGTCATTTATGTTATTCAGGAGGCATATTGCAGATATTGTGAAAATATTAAATATGTTTTTTCATTGTATTAATTTTCAGTATCCTGACCTTATTATATATTCTCAAAATTTACTTTTTTTCCTCCCAATTAGAATGTTCTAATTGGGACCTCAAACAGGGCTTTTTACATATGAGATAAAGCCAGCCAGACAGGAAGTAGAGTGACTTAAGTGTATAGTGTGTTACCTTGTGTTTGCTTTGTATACATGTGGCAGTAGCTACTTAAAGCCAGATGCATTATGACCATTCATGTCTAGGAATTCTCGTCCATCTAGTTTTAAAGCTAAAACCCTAAGCCTTCTGATGTAATTCTGGTCCCGCATGCTTTCCTCTCCTGCTGTGAATTTGATTCTTCAGTCTGTATTTCTCAAATTGTGAGCTGACATGTCCAGTAAAGAAACTTATGAAATTATTTGCCACAATGATAAATGTTTGTGAAAAGCTGGCAAAGATCCCTGAGAAGGTATCATTTCTCTGAAGTTCTGTTGCTATTGAAAGGCAAAATTTAGTGGAGGAAGTTTCAATTTAAGAAACACTGTTTCATCTGGGTTGGAGTTAAATTAGATGAGACTTTAAATTCTTAATTCTTCTTGGCCATTGTGAAAGGCTTGATAAATACGAAGGCAGGAATTTTAAAAAAAAATTTTACTTTTGTTTTTGGCTGACTTTCAGTGGCTTTGTTATCTATTGGGTAGACAGTATCCTGCTGCTGTCAATTCAGGACCCATGCCTGCACCATCTGTGAGCACCAGACCTGCCTAGTCTGTGCAGGGAAACTTCACTTGTAAAGGCTGCCTTGCCAGCCTCTTCACTCAGGTCTTGCTGCTTTTGGTGACAGATGAAAGACTCTGGTGAACTAGACTTTTAAGAAAGAGTGGGTTAATATGTTTCTGGGGACAGAAGAAGGGGCCTTTGGTGTATACTCTAATAATTAGAGAGATGGTTCCGTGTGTCTGTGTGTTCAGGGGCACTGTGGGAACTCAGGCCACACTGGAGAATTTTCCCTGCATAGAGTACTCAGTGCTGACACCTGAGAGCTTTTGTGTCCTAACATCAGTCTCATTAAAAGTAAGTTCCAAGAACATTAAAAGTGAGTTTTTGCCCATTTAGGCTTTTAATTTCACTTATTAAAAAGTGCTTTTTATGTTAAACAATACTATTTCCCACCTCTTAGGGTAGCCAACAACTCTGGTTAATGAGAGCCCTGCGTTTGAGGCTTTGTTTGCTTGAAATTCTTAGTGTGGCTCCCCAGCTTAAAGAAGACTGCCTAGTATTGCCCTACCATTTAATTAAACAAGCAAAACAATGTGCAGTTGTGGCCCTTTGTCTTCTTCTAGGTCACTATACCTTTTAGAAGCTCTTAATCTAATTCAGAAATACATGCATGAGTGGATGTCTACATACATTCACCTCTCCACCCCAGTTCATGTGTATACTCTTATCAACATGCATCCGCATCCTTCCTAGTTCCTGGAGGTTCATAAATCCCCTCTTGAAGTACATTGACAACCTCCAGTTTATGAACTTACACAAGTTTTAAGCAAAAGGAAGAAAGCAAGACGTTGTTCCCTCCCACCCCCACCCCACCCCGCCCCACTCTACACCTGGGTAAAAGGCAGCTTATTTATTTAATCACCTGTCATTCTTTAGCATCTGTTCATCCACCCACCCATCTATCCATGTTTTATCAGGTGCTTTTTTTGTTGTTGAAACACTTTATTTTCTGCTTTTCCTTTCTTTTCTTTCTTCTTAAATCAGGAACTAGACTGCTTTCTAAATACAGAAAATGGAAGAATGATTCATGGCAACTGTGAAGCTGTTCAAGTAGAGAATATACACATATTTGTTTTTGTATAATACTACAATTTGAAGCATTTATAACTCTGGGAAGGTTGTACAGATAGTCATTTTAGCTTGGCTTGGTTTACCCTCATCTCTTTTTTTTCTCCTTTGGCAAGTATTCCTTTGAACCTTTTGTTCTGCTCTAGTTTTAAAATAAAGTACATTGTCAGTAAAGCAGAATAGATTTTCTTTGGTAAAAATAAAATCACTAAGCATCTGATCATTTCTTCAGAAAAGTACTCAATCAGAGTATTTTTTAAAACGTTTTAAATGAAGATTTTACTCCTTTTACCAAAAGTTTCTTTTTTCTTTTTGAAGTTGTTTATTTCACATATGAATCATTTTGTGAAGATACTTTTAAGACTGTAGGGATTCACCTAAGTAATTTTAGACATGAAAAAATTTCATAGTACATTGTTTTCCTCCTAGTCCTTATTACCTTAAAAAATTACTGTTGAAACCTTATTTCTTTTTGATGTTTATTTTCAGTATTCATTTTTCTACTGCCCATGTCTTTCTCATTTAGATAAGAAATCAAGCATCTATTTTTTTATGTAGACAAGGAAGGCAAACTGACTTATTTGCTAAATAAGGTCCTCATTGCCCTATCATTTTCATGAAGACTGAGCTGTAAGATCAGGGAAGAAAGAGTCACTCTCAGCATACTGCACATGAGAAAAAGCAGTGTGTTCACATGTGTACAGCCTGCTGCAGAGTCTTAGCCAGTGAGCAGTGCAGCCTGAGTGGGTCCTCATAGCCAACAGTTGTATCAAGAGCATATCATGAAAAATGAAAAAATACAAATCAGCTTTGATAGCATTCAGGTTTTAAACAAATATAATATTCTAACAAAAAAGATTCATTGCTATATCTTAAATTCAACATATTTCATGAGAAGAAAATGTCAATGTTATGGACTTGCCTAATACAACTAAGCCTTAGGTTCTGTCTTTGCTCTTAGGGTATTAAGGAAAATTTAACTCTTTTGAAATATTTGATATATTGTGGTAGATTTGTAATTTAATGGTACATATGAAGAATATTTTTTTCCTAGTGGAAATAAAGCATGGAGATTAATAAGCTCATCAATAGAAAGGTCTTTTTCTGTCTCCAAGTGATAATGTAGTTTTATATTAAATAGTGTAAGTCATTGTTGTATGTACTAAAGGATGAAATCAGGCTTTCTGTTTCATTTTTTCTATCCTGGATATCTCTTTTCTTTAGACTTTCTGAATATTCTGACTCTCCGTTAATAATGCAGTGTTCAGTCTTAAGAACTCTCCACATATTACTTTTCCTACCTGACTTTTCCCCTCAGAACAAAAATGTCTCATTCAGCCCGGGGATCATTTGAAGGTACCTATAGAAAATGGTTTGAAACAAATTATAAAGCATCTTGAGTCTGAACCTCTGGCCCAACTCAGTCACTCAGTATTTTTTTAGAGGATTATTTGAGGTGAAGGTCCAGTGATATTTCTATTCTTGGCCACTAACAGATAAATGATAAAAGAATTTTAAGGTCTTTGCTAGTGAACTCTGTAGAGTGCCAGTCTTGGCTGAGCAGTGAAGTAAGGAGTTTGGATCTGAAAGGGAGCAAATGAAAAACTATTATGACTCTCAAGTGGTCAGTAATGCAGTAAGACTGAGAATTTGGACTTTGTAACTAAACAGAAAAGATATAATGAATTCTGGTTTACGTTTAATCTAGTTCATGACCCAGATTAAAAAGTGTCTGTGGAATTGCATGAATATGTATGGATAAACACTTTTTATTGTTAATTGTTATTTACTGAGCAGTAAGCACTAACTGCATTTATTTTTAAACAAAATATCATTTAATTCTCAAACATGTGAGTATTTTAGTGATACCTACATTTTGTAGATATGATACATTGAAGTAAACCCACATATGCTAGAATTTTGTCAGAGTTGGTTAGAGAGGTAGACTGCTCTTTAAAGTTAATGTGACTATCCATATGCCTTAAAAAAGGTTTAAAATATTTAAAATACCTAAGTAGATTGTATATAATCTAGACAGTACTTTGATGTTGATATTTGTCCTTTGTGCATTTTATAGTGGGCCAAGTTGCTGTGTGAGACAGTTATGTTTTTATTTGCTGCCTGGTCTAGAAAACCTTTCTAATTCCAGAATATATACTCTTGGAATTTTAAGACTTTAGAGCAAGTGTTTCATGTAGTGAGTACCAGGTAAAATTTGTAATAGAAAAAAAAAATCCCTAAAAAGTAATAAAATCAGATATGATATACTTTCAGTTAGGTTTCCCAAGTGGCTCAGTGAAAGAATCTGCCTGCCAAGCAGGAAATGTAGGTTTGATCCCTGGGTCAGGAAAATCCCCTGGGAAAGGAAATGGCTACCCACTCCAGTATTCTTGTCTGAGAAATCCAGTGGACACAGGAGCCTGGCAGGCTATGGTCCATGAGGTCATAAAAAAGAGTGAGACCTGACTTGGTGACATACAAACAGCAACATATTTTCAATTATTTAAAATTCATTATTTGCAGCTTGGGTTGAATGGTAAACAAGAGATGCCTGGATTATATTGGAGACTGAAAAGATTGAAGAGTTTTTCAATAGCAGTATATTAGATAGTAAAATAAGAGTCTAACATATATATATATATATATACATTTATTTATTTTTTTTATTTTAAATAGTTTGACATATTTAAGAAGCAACTACCATAAATGTGTTGCTTTTTGCTATAAAATAAAGTTTTTGTATTATATGCTTATGTACACATTTTTCTACAGTTTAGAATCAGCTTCCTTTATCTGGAAAAATTTCACTTATCCTTCATGGTCCTGAAAATGTCCTTCCAGCCGTATTCCTGAAACAGTAAAAATTATGATGTATTACAGTTAAATTGTCCTCCTTCTTTAGGACTTGGAGACATCTGGTACATAGAAGGTGATTGACAAGTATTTGCAGAATGAATGAAAGAATGGGTGAATAGGTTATACTTTTAATTAATTTAACAAAATTTTTAGCCAGTTTTAGCTCTTCAGATCAATTTATATAAACATCTGAAACATTCAAGTAAACGAGCAACTACCATCATAGTTCATTGTCTTTGGGAACACTTGCTGATTCCTCTTTCTTTACCCAGTGAGTTTTAAAGTAAAAAGGGTTATGAATAATGACAGTCTAAATTTTAAAACATTTTATTATGGAAGTTTTCATACATAGGGAAGTTGAAAGAAATTTAGTGAATACCAGTTTATCTACCACTCATTTTAGCAGTTGTTTTTGTTTAGTTGCTCAGTTGTGTCTGACTCCAGGGACTGCAGCCCACCAGGATTCTCTGTCCGTGGGATTTCCCAGGCAAGCATACAGGGGTGGGTTGCCATTTCCTTCCAGGGGTTGTTCCTGACCCTGGGATCAAACCTGTGTCTCCTGCATTGCAGGTGGATTCTTTACTCTGATCCACTGGGGGAGCAAACATTTGTCAATTATCTGGTCCATTTGTTCGTCCCTCTATTCCATCCATCTTATGATACATTTAAAGGTAAATGCTTTAGCATGCACATCATCATCTAGACTTCAGTAATAGTTTCCAGTTTTTTTTCTTCTTGAGGTAAATTGAAGTACAATGGACATGCATAGTCTTAAGTGAATGTTTGCTAATTTTGGCAGATGCTTGTATCTGTTAACCCAAACTTCTATCAAGATAACATTACCATCACCTCAGAAATTTCCTGCATGTCCATTCCCAGTCAGCCTTTACCCTCACACCTCATGGGAAACAATTTTTCTGATTTTTTTCTGTTCCTTGGTAAGTTTTGCCAAAACATGACATCTTTAAGAAGTCAAAGTATGTATATGTTTAGCTGGAAAACATAGGAAGGTGACAGATTGTCGTGTGAAATGATCTTAAGAATGACATCTGTAAAACCTGAGAGGGCAGTTGATGAAGGAAAACTAAAATGACTTCATGAGATGACTTATGACATGAATTCAGGGCAATGCCAGAAGTATACACAGGTAGCGGCCATTAAGTCTTGTAATAGATTATAATGGTATTGGACCATGTAAACCTGAAAGTCACTTGACAGATTTTTGTTTGGTGGTCAGCGAGAGTGACATAATTCTATGACCCAAATAAACGCATATCTTTACAAAGGTTGTAAAGTTGAAATATGGCATTTGTTTCAAGTGTTTTGCTTTTGTGATTGAGCTAGCTAATACTTGGCTTTTAAAATAATCTATTGTAAAATGTTAATGCAAATACAAAGTTTTAATTGTACAATGGAGAAAAATATTTTGGAATGTATAAAATCACTTAGTATCAAGAGTCTTTGTATTTAAAAATACAGTTGTAATAGTGTAGTTATACATCATATAGGGTTGTGCAAGTATAATGAATTAATCATGTCCTTTGTATCCGTCACTAATATGTTTAAATCCTGAACTTTAACCAATAGAAAAAGAAATCACCATTAAAATCTATGAAATAGTAGAACATAGTTTGGGAACCGATTTTCAATTTATCACTATTTCTAGTCTCTAACCTCTCTTTTCGCATAAAGGCTGAATATTAGCTGATGGTTTGTTAGAATGTACACCACCCCACCCCCACCCCCACCCACCTTTCTTCTCTTTCTTAATTCTCTCCTTCCCTTTCTCCTTCCTTTCCTGTTACTTAAAAATGTATTTATTGTGCACTGGCTATATAACATTGTATAAGATTCTGGAGATACTGTGAGTAGAAAGTATCTTAATGTAAATCAGATTCTAAAACTAGTACTTAGATTTGTAAACATTAAATTCTAATGAGTCAGAGCTCACTTTAAAAGCATCATGCATCTTAAAGTTTGTCAATAGTTTTTGTAGAAAACGAAATATGGTGGTATACATGATCTAAGTTGATAGAATGTTTGTGGTGTGGACATAATTCTTTTCTTTTCACAACTGAAACACTGGACCTGGTTTATCATTGACACCTGCTCTACCCATCAACTCTTCATGCTCAGTGTAGTCATCTGTATATTTAACTCTCTTTTACTTTAATAAAGATTCACTTGTGCCTCTGCTTCTACAGGTAGTTTTTTTAATTTGTTTTAAAAGAAAGAGACACAGATGTACAGAACAGACTTTTGGACTCTGTGGAAGAAGGCGAGGGTGGGATGTTCTGAGAGAATAGCATTGAAACAAGTATACTATCAAGGGTGAAACAGATCACCAGCCCAGGTTAGATGCATGAGACAAGTGCTCAGGGCTGGTGCACTGGGAAGACCCAGAGGGATGGGGTGGGGAGGGAGGCGGGAGGGGGGATCCGGATGGGGAACACGTGTAAATCCATGGCTGATTCATGTCAATGTTGGCAAAAACCACTACAATATTGTAAAGGAATTAGCCTCCAGCTAATAAAAATAAATGAAAAAAAAATAAAAGAACTGTTCTTAGAGAAGTCTGGAATTGCTTATGTGATCTCTCAATTTGCATAGTATTAGAGAACAAAGTTCACGAAGCTAGAAGTCAGGAAACTGATTTTCTCCATTTTATTAGCTATGACCTGGGACAACTTACGTGCTTAATTGCTGTTACTTACAATGAAGTACTTTCCAATTTAGGCTGCATCTCAGAAAAGAAAAAATATATGTATACAAAAATTGAAGTGTAATTACTTTAGAACTATTTTTTTTAGTAGGAAAATATCATAACATAGAATATATTATTTTAAGCATTTTCAGTACCTTAAACATATTCTCCTTGTTCTACCACCATCACCCCCATCCATCTCCAGAATTTTTCATCTTTTCCACACTGAAAGTCTGTACCTGTTGAATAGTAACTCAGTGACTCTGCATACCTCCCTCCCTGCCGCCTCTCAGTTCAGTTCTGTTCAGTTCAGTCACTCAGTTGTGTCCAATGTTTTGCGACCCCATGGACTACAGCATGCCAGGCCTCCCTGTCCATCATCAACTCCCAGAGTTTACTCAAACTCATGTCCATTGAGTTGGTGATGCCATCCAACCATCTAATCCTCTGTCGTCCCCTTCTCCTCCTGCCTTCAATCTTACTCATCATCAGGGTCTTTTCAAATGAGTCAGTTCTTCGCATCAGGTGGCCAAAGTATTGGAGTTTCAGCTTCAACATCAGTCCTTCCAATGAACACCCAGGACTGATCTCCTTTAGGATGGACTGGTTAGATCTCCTTGCAGTCCAAGGGACTCTCAAGAGTCTTCTCCAACACCACAGTTCAAAAGCATCAATTCTTTGACACTCAGCTTTCTTTATAGTCCAACTCTCACATCCATACATGACTACTGGAAAAAATATAGTCTTGACTAGATGGACCTTTGTTGGCAAGGGAATGTCTGTGCTTTTTAATATGCAGTCTAGGTTGGTCATAACTTTCCTTCCGAGGAGTAAGCGTCTTTTGATTTCATGGCTGCAATAACCATCTGCAGTGATTTTGGAGCCTCCCAAAATAAAGTCAGCCACTGTTTCCCCATCTATTTGCTATGAAGTGATGGGCCCAGATGCCATGATCTCAGTTTTCTGAATGTTGAGCTTTAAGCCAACTTTTTCACTCTCCTCTTTCACTTTCATCAAGAGGCTCTTTAGTTCTTCACTTTCTGCCGTAAGGGTGGGGTCATCTGCATATCTGAGGTTATTGATATTTCTCCCAGCAGTCTTGATTCCAGCTTTTGCTTCTTCCAGCCCAACGTTTCTCATGATGTACTCTGCATTTAAGTTAAATAAGCAGGGTGACAATATACAGCCTTGACGTACTCCTTTCCCTATTTAGAACCAGTCTGTTGTTCCATGTCCAGTTCTAACTGTTGCTTCCTGACCTGCATACAGGTTTCTCAAGAGGCAGGTCAGGTGGTCTGGTATTCCCATCTCTTTCAGAATTTTCCACAGTTTATTGTGATCCACACAGTCAGAGGCTTGGGCGTAGTTAATAAAGCAGAAATAGATGTTTTTCTGGAACTCTTTTGCTTTTTCGATGATCCAGCGGATGTTGGCAATTTGATCTCTGGTTCCTCTGCCTTTTCTAAAACCAACTTGAACATCTGGAAGTTCACGATTCACATATTGTTGAAGCCTGGCTTGGACAATTTTGAGCATCACTTTACCAACGTGTGAGATGAGTGCAATTGTGTGGTAGTTTGAGCATTCTTTAACATTGCCTTTCTTAGGGATTGGAATGACAACTGACCTTTTCCAGTCCTGTGGCCATTGCTGAGTTTTCCAAATTTTCCACCTCTGGACACCACCATATCTTTTGTCTTTAGGAATATAGACGGTTTTTTTTTTGGGGGGGGGGGAGAAGGTTAAGAGGGCTAAGTTTTCTCTTTCCTTCCACTCCTCTTAGTTTTAAGAAGTGTTTTTCTTTTTAGTAACTGTATTATTGAGGGTTAACTACTAGAATATGTATATTCCAAGCCTAAATTCAGTTCTTTAATTTTTTAACATATTCTCTAATTTTTATTCTATAGCCATGGAGGCAGCAAGAAAAGCACTTGGAAATAAATGTGCCTAGGCAATTGTATAAATGTAATAATTTAAACTAGCCATTTATATAATATTAGGCATTTCATTTGATTTCCACCTATGGCTATGGCTTTGAGAAGTTTGATTTACAATTTATTTGATGTGATTTCAGGTTGTGTATCTTTGCAATACATTAGAACTTAGGGTATTTGAAGTATGGCTTAATGAAGTGTAAAGGGTATGAAATGAAAGATAAATAACATGTAACCTAGAAATATTTGCATAAATGGCATTTAGCTGTTGGGAATTTTAAAATTTATACTGCAAGTGCTTTTTTATAATACATAAAAGTGGTTTTACTAATGTTGGTTTCATTTAGAACATTTTATAGAGGTAATTAGATGTTTGAAATTTTTGTTTTTTATTTTCAACGATTTGGTATTTTCAGGCCAGCATTTGGTTCAATATATTGTTTACTAAAAGAAAAGTCCTAGTCATTTGAATAGCCACAACTCTAATTGTATGAGGAATTTCACTGGTATAAGCAGTACAAAGCTTAAAGGTACTCAGTGTAACCTAGTTACCAGAAATGATGTTTGTTGAGTGCCAGTGAGATAGAATGATGTTTCTGTCTTTGCTTTTTTTTGGTACTGAAGGTTGAAGAGATACCAGAAAAGGTCCAGAGTGGGTGGGACACATGCTTTTCAAATTAACCTTTTTAAATCCTGGGATTCAATGACAGTGATGTAACTGAGTTATTACATGACTCCTGGAATGAAAAAACAAAAATGTAGATATTGCTAATTGGCAAATACTTTGATCAAGACAAAATTTCCTAGTTTCAGGGGCATGAAGGCTTTGTTGGTGACCTGAAATTTAGACATTTTTTGAGAAAAAAAAATACAAAATTGCAACTACAGATTAATGTATACAAGTTTAATACTTACAATGAGAAAAGAAAATGGATGACATGTTTTTAAAAAGATGGCCAATGACATAATCATCAGAATATTGAAAAATTGACATTTTCAAATTCCTGATCACACTTTAAACTACTAAAATTTAAAAATTGACACCTATAGGATGTGTAGTCTTTGAATGCCTCTTCCTATGGCATGATTATGCTACATGTTTGTGCTCTACAAAAGAAGAGTTTGAGAAATTCTATTTCAAGAGTCCTACAAAATGAAAAGGGAAATGTGTGCTGCATTTATAATTATATAAGACTTATCAAATATATTCCTAATAAAAGAAAATGCCTGATTTACTAGGCATTGGCTAAAGACTGAATTATCTGCTTATACTATTTCATATATCATGATTGGAAGAATTTACCACAGACTATCTTTTAGCTGTGTATGTTTCATACTTCCTCCCCGACTTACCACATACCTGTAGTTCTAGTTTCCATGGGACACATCATATGTCTCCTTAGACCTCTGTCTCTGAACTTGCATTTCAGAAAGTTTTCATGACTTCCGGGTAGTTGGTGCAATGGATAAAAAAGGTGTATTCCTAGAAGCTAGTCTTACAGTGGAATAGATAGCATTAATTAATTACACATGGAAATGAGTGAGACCCACATACATACGTCCTGCTAAACCCAAATTGACTGTCACCAATTCCCTCTCCTCTTTGTTGGAACCTCAAAGTGCCTGCTATGACTCACACCATTTGACATGAGAAAATAACCCTGAAACCTAAGCTTCATGAAGCAAAGTTATGGTAAATTCACCTCTGTGGATTCTGTAGTGCTGTTTCTATGGTGAGGGAAATCTGCTATCGAATATGGTTGACACTAGTCACTTGTGTTGAATACTTGAAATGTGATTAGTACCACTAAAGAAATGAATCTTTAATTTTATACTTTAAAATTAAGGAGATATTTGTGACTAATGTACTGTGTTGGACAGTATAGGTCTAGCATTTTTATTACTATTTTACATAAAATTAGTGCTCATGTAATTAGTGCTCATGTTAAAGATATTATGTATTGATGTATCATATTAGGCTTTACTTACTTTATTTAGATATAAACTCTCCATTGTAACCTGCATTCTTGATTACATGATACTGCCTATTGAGCAAAGTAGGGAATTCTCATAAACTAAAGAAGCCAAGATATATATATTTGAAGATCTATTTAAATTTAGCTGAAAGAAGTGTTTCTTCTTATGGGGATACTGTCTTGCTGGAAAGTTATCTTGAATCAGAAGTATTAAAATATTATGGGCTGAAATGTGTTTTCAAAGTAGGAGTTAAAGCCTTTTTGTATGAAGCATTTTATTTTTTTCTTTAGAAACCTAATGGAACATTTCCAGAGATAAGGGGCAAGTGTAATATTTGGTTGATGTGTTTAATATTATTTTTGGCTGATTAGTCTGCTAATTCAAGTGCTCCAAACAAGATTCCAAGATTTGGGCTAGATCTTGTTTTGCTATGACTTGGCATTTGACAGTAATTCATGAATATTTAAATTGGTCAAAGAAAAGGGGAAACATGAGTATTGCTTAGTAGAGTTCTGGGAACCACTTGTATGGCTTATCGTTACGTACAATTTTCTGAAACTTTACAAATTTTATTCATTATATGCCTCATGTAGAATGAAGCATTTTCATAATTATTAATGCAGTGTACAGGTGACCTTTCAAGATTTGTGTATAAAATTTCAGTGTGTATTTAAATGGGATAATTAATAATTTTCTGTTCATGTGCTGGTGATTTTTATTTGAACAGCTGAGTGTTGATAGAAATTGGAAATAGATGTTTTCTGTACATCTGCATGTAATAATTGTGATTAATATTTAGATTTACTGGATTGAATTTTTTAATTGAGGTAAAATTTAAATAATATAAAATTAACTGTTTTGAAGTATATAATAATTGACATTCACAATGTTGTTTTACCTCTGTTTAGTTCCGAAACATTTTCAACATCACTGAAGAAATCTCCCATATTCAAAATGGATATAGCTATTGCAAATATTTCATAGAAATGAAATAATACAGCACATGGACTTTGTTTCTTGGCTTCTTTCACATTTTAATATAATTTTTTCAAGACTTATCTCTGTATTAGTACTTTATTTTAAGTTTGAACATTATATTTTAAGGCTTAACTTGTGGCTCAGTGGTAGAGAATCTGCCTGCCAGTGAAGGAAATGCGTGTTCAATCCCAGGATTGGGAAGATCCCCTTGAGAAGGAAATGGCAATCCACTCTAGATTTCTTGCCTGGAGAATCTCTTGGACACAAGAGCCTGGTGGGCTACAGTCCATAGGTTTGCAAAAGATTTAGGCATGACTTAGTGACTAAACAACAAACAATAGCAATATTCTCTTATATAAATATACCACATTTTGTTTTTCTATTCATCAATTAGACTAAGTTTTAAGAAATTAAAAAAAATTTAAGTTGAAATAGAGTTGATTCATAATGCTATGTAGAATAGCTTTTAAATAAAATTAAAACTAGGTCCTCCAGTAATTTTTCTTAATCACTTCTAAGCCTTAATTGACCATGAACATTCTTGTTTATAGTTATTCAATACTCTTCAGGTTTAGCTTATTGAAATATGACCAGTGTTTCATTTTTTACCCTCAATCACATTCCCATTTGCTCATTTTTTAATGCTGTTTGTGCTAAACATTTTATATAAATCTCTCTTAAAATTATTTTTAAATGTTAGTGAGATAGCCTGATATAGTCTAATTTATTCTAAATCATAGAATGATAAAGCTGAAATAAAAATAAAATTTGATCTATGAGACTCATATTTTAAACTATAATTTGATAAGAAAATAAACAATAAAATCAAATATCCTTTTTATCCATTGAGGAAAGTCATTTGTAGGGCAGGAATAGAGATGTAGATGGAGAGAACAGATGTGTAGACATGGAGTAGGGGTTAGGGAGGTGGGATGAATTGAGAGATTGGGATTGACATGTATACACTACCATGTCTAAAACAGATAGCTAGTGGGAACCTGCTGTATATCACAGGAAGCTCAGCTTGGTTCTCTGTGGTCCCTAGATTGTGTGTGGTGATGTTTGAGAGAGAGATCCAAGAGGGAGAGGATATATGTACACATATGACTGATTCACTTCGTTGTATAGCAGAAACTAACACAGTAACACAATATTATAAAGTGGCTATACTCTAGTTTTTTTAAAAGGAAAGTCATAAGAAATCTTGAGATATTAAATTTTTAATATTCCCTTTCCTATCAGTGAATGTAGACTTCTTTAAAAACTGGTGAGCTTCACCATTTTGAATTTGTGATCTAAGCTGTATTGCATCATGTTGTCAGAGCTCTTTGTTTTTAATCTCTTGTTCCACGGGGCTGGGCCTCACTTTTCTAGAGACTGACACAGAGAGAGATATGAACATTGCTCATAGTAAATCTCTCTTCAGAAAGTCAGGACTCATGATATGTGTTATTTGCAGATTTTTAAAATTTTGTTTTCTCTTGGTATTTTTTGGAGGAGCAGAACCTGTCTATGTTTTTAAAAAATTATCACTTGGTAACCATTTGCAAAATTCTCAGTAGCATCTTAAAAAGTTGCTTCCTGATGGATTTATTCTTGCATTCTTTCTTGGTTGTGCACTTTAAAAAAAAAAAAAAAAAAAACAGGCTGTGGTTGTGTCATATATGCTCGTTGTAATTTGGCTTTTCAAAATGTCAAATGCCAGCCATATGCAAAATAAGGTAATTTACATTTTTATGACTGTGAAATTTAGCTCATTTTTCAGAATAAACAGAAACCTCAAATGACTTCTTTTAGTCTAATTTGTTGACTTTGGTGATTTGTCAGTGTGTGAGTAACAGACTGTATTAGTTTTCCATCCCTGAGTAACAAGTTACCACAAACATAGTGGCTTAAAACAACATAAGTAGCTGATCTTACAGTTTCTGTGGGTCAAGAGTACAGGATCAGAATAGTTGGATTCTGTGCTCAGGATCTCACAGGCTGAGTTCAAGGTCTTGGCTGGACTGAGGGCTCATGGGGTCTTCTTGCATATTTGTCTTGTTGTTGGAATAATTCATTTTCTTGAGGTTGTCTGATTGAGGCCCTAATTTTCTTTTTCTTTTTTTGGCTAACTGTTGACTGGAGACAGCTTTTAGTCTCTAGAGGCCCTTTTAGGGCCTTGCTACATGCCCCTCTTATGAGGCCTGTGCCTTTTTCCTAACGGCAGCAGGAGAATCCCTCCTAGGTTCTGAGGCTCTTCCTTCAGGAAAGGCCAAGTCTCTTCTGAGAGCTCCCCTGGTTAGCCCAGAATAATCTTCCTTTGACAGACTTAAAGTCAGCTAGTTTTTAACCTTAATTACAGCTGTAAAATCCTCTTACCTCTGTCATAGACTATCATCTAATACAGAGAATGAACCCTATCATATTTATAGTCCTGCGGTACTCAAGAGGAAGAGATTACGGAAACTCTACCCCAGGGAGCAGGCATCCTCTAAGATGGAAGCCAAATGGGAATACTGTCAACTACACAGAAGTTAGGTGATAATTTTAAATTGTATCTGTATATATTTTTAAAAATAACAGGCAATATATTCAAGAGCAACTTTAGGTTCACGGAAAAACAGAGCGTGAAGTATAGAGCTCCGTATACTCTTTCCCTCTGCACAGTTTGCTGGGTTTTTGTTGTTGTTGTTGTTGCATTAATGCAGTATGCTTGTTAAAATTGAGCCAGTACTGATACTATATTATTAACTCAAGTCCATAGTTTATGTTAGGTTTATGCTTCATATTGTTCTATGGGTTTTGACAGATGCATAATATCATATATGTACCATTACAGTATCGAACAAAATGATATCACTTTCCTAAAGAATCCCCTGTGCTCCATCTAGTCATCCTTCCCTCCTCCCTCCCCTGAGCCTTTGGCAACTTCTGGTCTTTTTACTATCTCTAATAGTACTGCTTTGCCAGAATATCATATAGGTGCGATCATAAAATATAGAGCCTTTCCAGACTGCTTTCTTTCAATTAATAATAGGCATTTAATGTTCTTTCATGTGTTTCTGTGACTTGATAGCTTATTCCTTTTTATTGCTGAAAAATACTACATTGTACAGTTGTACCACAGTTTGCTTAATCTGGTAGGCTGCTCTCTAGATCTTATTGAGCATTGCTGGGAAATGGTCTGTAGAGGTGAAACTCACTAGGAAGCCTTCTTTGGGATAGAAGGAAGGGGTTTCTCTTTCTGGTTCCAATGTACTTTACTCTCTTGCTCCTCCTCTGTTTGCGGTGGAAGGGTGTCTATGATTTTCTTTTTCTGTAATACCATTTGGTTTTGGAGGGTTTGGTGGCTTCGTAAAATAAGTTGGGAAGTATTCCTTCTTCCTCTCTTTTTGTGAACAAGTTTATATAGGATTTGTCTCAATTCTTCCTTAAATTTTTGATAGAATTTACCAGTGAAGCCTTTGGTCCTGGAAACTTCTTTGTGAGTATACATTTAGTTACAAATTCAATTTTTGAGATTGATTATGAGCTTCATCATTTTGAATCACTCATACTTTGCATCTGTCAAGCAATTTATCCATTTAAATTTCAAGGATATTGATATAAAACTATTCTTAATGTCCCCTAATTGTTTTAGTGTTAGAAGCATCTATAGAGTGTCTTTGTTTTTATTTCTTGTACTTGTTAATTTTACCTTCCCTATTTTATTCCCTTAGTCTCTAGGTAGAGGTTTATCACTTAAGTTCTTTTTTTCTTTAAAGCATCTTTAGTTAGTAAACTATATTCAAGTGAAAACGAAGTACTCAAGGTTTGATATTAGCTATGGTGCTGTGTATTATTGTGTGTGTGTTAAGAATAATGAATGAAAAGAATTTTGGAAAAAGTGATACAATGTAATTGAATGTTAAATACTATTTTTCAAAATTCAATTTTGTACTGGGGTGTACCTGATTAGCAGTGTTGTGATAGTTTCAGGTGAATCAATTCACTTTATGGTAAAAGTGAGGTTTTCATTAAACTCTGACATTTTATCAGGAACTATAATACTTCTTTTTTTCTATCTCATATACTTCTAATTCATCTTTCTATACCTGAGAGAGTCACTGAATCATAGTATGAAAGCATTTGCATTAAAAAAAATGCACCTTTGGCTTGTCTCTTTTCAATGTCTTTGCTTATTTGCTCTTAAAAACAATTTTCTCTCTTCTATTTACTTATTTTTTTAAGTTGCTTTGCTTTCTCTAATTTTTTATGGTAGAAATTTGACTTTTAAAGCTACAAATTTTCCTCTAAATCAGTGATCCCAAAGTTCTGTTGCAAATGAAAATGATCTAAGAAATTTTAAATATACTAGTGACTGTTTCCCAACACAAGACACTTGTGATTTAATTGTGGAAGTAGACATGGGCTACAATGGGATATTTAGAAATTCTTGATTCTGATGTGTAGCACATTCTGTGAAGCATTGCTCTGAACTTCACAATTTAGCTTCTCCCACAAAATTGGTAGTGTTTTCATTTTAATTCATTTCAAGATATTTAAAAATTTCCCTTGTGATTTCTCTCTTTTTTTCCATTGGTAATTTAGAAGCACATTGTTTGATTCTCAAATATTTCAGTTTCCCTTCTTTTTCTTTCTTTTTTCCTGATTTCCTGTGATCACAGTAAATATTGAGTGATTTTAACATTATAAAATTTATTGGACTTTTAACATTCAGGCCTGCCATGTGATGAATCCTGGCTGATGTTTCATGTGCACTGGGAAATTAATGTGTATTTTGCCATTGTTGGTTGGAGTATTCTGTAAATGGTATTAGATCAGGTGTATTGATGGTGTTAGTCAAGTATCCTATGTACCTATGTATGTTTTGGTCTTTTTGTTCTATGAATTACTGTGAGAAGTGTGCTAATCTCCACACTTTATTGATGTTTATTTCATCATTCAGTTTTGTTAATTGTTGCTTCATGTGTCCTGATAACTCTCTGTTATTAGGCACCTGTACATTAAGGGTTGTTAAGTATTCTTGATGAATTGACTCTTATCATAATAAAATGCCCATATTTATCTTTGGTAATATTACTTATTCTGAGATCTATGTTGCTATTAATGTAACTACTCAAGCTTTCTTATGATTAGTGTGTGCATGATAAATCTTAAAAAAATTTACTTTTAAAATGTTTTTATAATTAATCTGGATTTTACTTAGCATATATTTGGTCTAGTTTTACTTACAATCCAAACAATCTCTGCCTTTCAAATTGAATATGTACTAGCCTCACTCAGCTAGACTTCTGCAAGAGAAATAAGTCTGCAGAAAATGATTTAAATAGGTATTTTCCCAATTTTTCTGAGTGTGGGACTAAACATATCTCAATCTAGGTGCTTAGGGGAGAAGTTAATTTACTGTGTATAATAAATGCCTTAGACACTAGAACTTGATTCTTTTGGGGAGCCCCACTAGGCTGGGTTGAATTTCCATGTAATATAATTACTTAAATCTGTCATCTTTTTGTTTCTTTGTTTTTTCTTTCTTTCTCTTTTTTGGTGGCTGATGTAATTTCTTCTTTTGCTGCGGCCTTTTTGGATAACTGGGTGTATTTTATGTGCTATTTTATCTCTACTGTTGTTATATGTCGGTACTTTGCTTTGTATCAACCAACCAGTGGTTGCTTTGGACTTTACTGGCTGTGTTTATATATATTAGGGCTTCACAGGTAACACTAGTGGTAAAGAATTCTCCTGCAGTGCTGGAGATGCAGATTCAATCCCTGGGTTGCAAAGATTCCCTGAAGGAGGAAATGTCAGTCCACTCCAGTTTTCTTCCCTAGGAAATCCTATGGACTGAGGAGCATGGTGGACTACAGTCCATGGGGTTGCAAAAGAATTGGACGTGACTTAGTTACTAAACAACAGCAATTTATATATATTAGTACACAAGTACCTTATGTATAATATGTATTAGTAACACTTTATAGTATATCTTCAAATCATTTTATGCCTTTACACTTATAATTATCTTACAATTATGTACTTCCAGTAGCCCCTTCCATCTTTTGTACTATTGTGGTGATACATTTTACATCTACATGTGTTTGAACTCCACAATACATTATTTTTGCTGTATACAATATTTCTTAAAGATATTAAAAACTTTGTAATAAAGATAACTTTTTCCTCATATTCTTCACACTATTTTCTATTCATTTATGTAGATGCAAGTTTTTATCTTGGTATTATTTTTCTTTTAACTTGAAGAACTTCATTGTTTCCTCTAAATGTAAGTATGCTGATGACAATGTCTCTGCCTTTATTTTGTGTTTATTTTTGAGAGATACTTGGGCTGGACATAGAATTTTAGTTTCTTTCTTTCTTTTTTTTTTTTTTTGAGCTTCTTAAAAACGGTATTCCATTTCCTCTGACTTGCATAATCCTGATGAGACATCTGCTAGATTTTTATCTTTGTTCCTATATATATATATGTATGTATAATGTACTTTAATATTTTCCTTGCTGCTTTTAAAATTTTCTATTACTAGCTTAGAGCAATTTGGTTATAACATGTCTTGTGTGTGTGTTTTCTTTAGACTATTCTGCCTGGACTTTGTTGAATGTCTTAGGTTTGTAGGTAGATTTTTTTTTTAAAATTAAATTTAGAACATTTTTGGACATTGTTTTCTTTTCCTTCCCCTATTAGGACTTTAATTATACCAATATTAGATAATTGATATTGTCTTACATTTTATTGATGCTATATTCACTTCGTTGCCTTTTTTCCCCTCTATGCTTTGGTTAAGGCAATTTATGTTTTCATAATGTTTTATGTTTTCAAAACTGCTATGTTTTCAGTTCCCTGATTTTTTTTTCTTCTGTGCATAATCTGCTGATAATCTCATCCAGTGAAAGGTTTATGTTAAATACTATATATGTGTGTGTGTGTGTGTGTGTGTGTGTGTATATATATATATATATATATTTATCTTTAGACATTTTATCTGTTGTTTTTTGATATCTTTACTTTGTTTTCTCATTATATTCTTTTCTCATTATACTTGAAGTATTTTCCTTCAAGTCTTAATTTCATCAAACCTATTTTTAAAGTCCTTTTATGTTAACTTAATCTGTCTTAATTCTGGACCTATTTTCATTGATCAATATTTCTCTGGGTTATAGGTAACATTTTTCTTGCCTCTTTTTTGCCAGTTTCTTTCTTTCTTTTTTTCAATTAGGCATTGAGCATTAGGATTTATTGGACTCTAGAATTTACTTGCCAAAAGTTTCATTTAGGAAAGGAAAAATCCAAATGAATCTTTTGGCCAACCTAGTACATTTTTTAGCTGAATTTTATTATTTCCTTTAAGTAGGATTTAACCTTTTTTTATATATATCAATAACCTTTATTAAGGACTTCCCTGGTGGCTCAGACGGTAAAGCGTCTGCCTACAATGAGGGAGACCCAGGTTCGATCCCTGGGTCAGGAAGGTCCCCTGGAGAAGGAAATGGCAACCCACTCCAGTACTCTTGCCTGGAGAATCCCATGGATGGAGGAGGCTGGTGGGCTACAGTCCACAGGGTCGCAAAGAGTCGGACACAACTGAGCAACTTCACTTTCACTTTCAACCTTTATTTATCCTATTCAGAACACATGGATACTCAGAGCCTGTCTGGATTCCTATGCCAATTCCTTCAGCTTTTTTTCTGCATAGCTCTCCCCACCTATTTTTTTTCCCCCATCCCAACCATTAGTCTGCCCCAGACAGTAACTTTTGTTTCTTACATAGTCTGTGAAGTTTCTTTTTTTGGATTCCCCTTCTCTATACCTGGAGAAGGAAGTGGCAATCCACTCCAATATTCCTGCCTGATAAATCCTGTGGACAGAGGAGCTTCGTGGGTTACAGTCAGTCCATGGGGTAGCAAAGTGTACACAATTTAGTGACTAAAAAACAATCTCTATACCACAGATTGAACTTTGCCTTTAGAATGAAATATGGGAAGTCTTAGACCTGATTTGTTTCCCTTCTCTTAATTCACAGGGCTTATTGCCCTTTGTTCAGTATCTTAAATAGCTTTATATATTTTACTCATTTTGTAGTTATGTAGAGAATTGGGAGAGCACCCTTATAGCAGTCCAGCAAAGTCACTGTTTCCACTGAAATACATTGTGTTAAATGTAGTTGCTCTATACCTGAATATAGAATCTGGTTACTTTCAGAAGCAAGCTTTATGTTGTAGTACATTATTTTCAGGGATTTCAAAGAGTTGTTTTATAAAGACCAAAAGAGCATTTAATGAAAGTTGGACCAATATCTTAGAATAATATCCACAGAGATTTTTTCATAGAGGATAATACCCTTTAGGTCATCCATTCCCTCTTCTTGTTGCACATCAGTTATTTAACTCATTACATTGACAGTATCTACGGGTTCTTTTAAAACTGAGTTGGGACTCAGAATGAATACATGCTGTTGTAATTGTTCTTACGATAGTGTGCATTGAGTTATGAGAGTCACTCACGGTTGTTTGTTACCTAGGAGGACTACTAAATGTGCATGGTTATATAGATCTGCAAATTTTTAGGTCTAGGCTGATATCCATATTGAATCATAAATTCATTATTGATGCATTGCTTTCTAGGCAGACATGTTACACTTTAAGAGAATTAAGGATTAGAATTACATTTCTGTTATGGAATGGTTTCTTCAACTTTAAATGGATGGTTTAAATATCCACATTACTGATTTGTATAGTCAATACATAAAAATAGTTGATTAATTATTAGTTTGGAATACAAATTAATTGGAAAGTTTTTTAAAAAGAATAGTAGATGAAACATTTAGGGAAAAATATTTCCACACAAAAACAATTTAACTGACAGAAGCATGTCAGTGCTTAGAAACATTTATCCTCAGTTATAAATGGCATTTTTTAAAGCATCATTTTTATTCTAGCCTTCATCGATATATCATTTAGGCAGAAAGTGCTGATGTCGATTTTTGTCTTAAGTTGGAAAGGTATTGAAGGTGAATTTAGTTTTATTTACTCATTCTGTTTCTTCCACAGTCTGGGTATTGTGTTTTATTAGACTGTTTAAAATAAATTGTTTTGAAATGTATGGGCGTAGTGGTCATTTATACACAGTGCTTTAGTTTAAAAAAAATATCAACTACTTACCAGATAGTTCATTTATTAGCTTTCTTATCTAAATCTATACCTAAATTAAAGAGTATTTTTCTGGAAGATGCACAAAAAGTTATTGTCCCCAAGTTTTCCTTTCAAATTGGTTTACTGCCATGTGAAATTTATAACTAATTTTTTTTTCATATGAAAAAGACAAAACACATTGTCATCTCATCTTGTCTCATCATATATTTCAGTTATAGGAACAATGATATGCCTTCATTTTTGTGGCATGTGCTAGAAAAATTTTTATTATAGAGTGTATGTGACTCATTGTGTGTTTGTGTATGTTTATGTTTGATTCTAAGAGAATAAAGTTGTATTTACGTAAACTGTAGTGATATTTCTGTATCTGTATGAACATATTGATACAGTAGACAAAACCATAGATTTTTTTGTATTTGTTTACAGTAATTCTGTCACTGAATGTGCACCAGTTACTGACCAAAGTGTCCTGTAATAACATAGTTATTGCTGGTTTCAATGGCTAATAGAGATAATTAGATATGTTGCAAGGTGGTCACTTGGACCATCTTAAGTATGCTTTTTATGGTAAATTTGCCATGTTTATACACACATGTACCTATTTTGAGATTTTTCTGGTTTTACTGGTAATCTAGCGAAAGGCTATTAGTATTTCAAGGTAAAATGATTTATTTTTATGAGTAGGAGTCAATTAATATATTCTTAATATATTTTTTACTACTATATGAGCATGTTACTTAAATTTCCCTGAGCCTCAGTTATCTCACCTCTGAAATGAAGATGGGATTATAGTAAAAATTAAATGAGTTAATAAATACATGAGTTAATGCATGTGAAACCCAGACTAATTCTTGACCCCTAGCAAACTCAGTGAGTATCAGCTATCATTGTCATTATATTACTTTAGTTAATTCAAGAATCAGTCAACAATCTTTTTTGTCTTTTTCCTTTACATCTCATAAAATTCACCCATACTAAGACTGAAAGGCAATGATATTTTGAGAGTTGTGTAGTCATCACCTCAATCCAGTTTTAGAACATTTCTGTGAACTCCCAAATATTTCCTGTGCATGTTTGCAGACACTCCACCTTTCTACCCCCAGCTCCAGGTAACCAACAACCTGCTTCCTCCCTTTAATGGACATTTCATTTAAATGGGATCATAAATTGTCTTTTGTGTCTGGCTCCTTCTACTGAACATAATGTTTGTGAGGCTCATCCATATTCTAGCAGATACCAGTATTTCATTTACTTTTATTGCTGAAGAGTATGCCTCGTATGGATGTGGTCCATGTTTAAAATTTATTCACCATTTGATGGACCTTTGGTTTATTTGCATTTTTTACATATTATAGAGTGCTGCTATAAATATTCTTTACCAGTCTTTCAATATATGTATATTTCTGTTTCCTTTGGTAGATTCCTAGGTGTGTGATTGCTGGATTGTTTGATAAATTTGTGTTGAACCTTTAAAGAAACTTTTAACTGTTTTCCAAAGCAGCTGTAGTACATTTCCACCAGCAATGTATGAGTTTGTAGTTTCTCCACATCCTTGTCAACACTTGTTATTCTTTGCCTTTTAAATTATACTGTCACTGTGTAGAGCAGTATTGCATTTCCATAGTTTCCCTAAAGCAAGCTTTTATGTGTCTTATCCAAAATCATGCCCCCTCTCTGGGAGAACTCTGAGCCCACATATTGGTGCATTATAACATGCAAAGAACTCAGGTTCTTGGCTTAGTTGGGAAATTCTGAAGTGCCATTCCCACTCAAGGTTCCTGTGGCATTGACTGAAGTCTCTGTTATAACCTTACTGCAGTTCAGCCTCTCTGTCTACCTGTCCTGCTTCCTTCACTCCCTTCCAGGTCTCGTTCCTGAAAGTGCTCCCTTAAATGCATGTACATCTGAGTCTTGGGCTGTTTCCCAGGGAATCTGACTATAGCTGGGTTGTAGAGTTGACAGGAGTCAATAACTCAGAGTAATTGAGGAAGGTGGCCTCTAGCTTAACATAATATTTGAACAGAGACCTGAATAAAATGAAGACGCATGGCAACTTGGTATCTGGAGGGAAGAATTTTCGAGAGAGAACAGTAAGCGCAAAGAAACCGGGCAGGACAATACTTGAGAATCAGGAGGTCTATATGGAGAAAGCAAAGGAGCCAGATCCTGAAGGGCTGTGATGGTCACACCCTGTGTGGCCTTTGAAGTATTTTCAGCAGTGGGATTCCGTGATCATTCCAGGTGCTTCGTGATAATATAATGTAAGGGGTTGAGAGCAGCAACAGGGAGCCGGTCAGGAGTTATTGCAGTGGTCCAGGTGAGAAATGCTTGTGACTTGAGTTGGAGTGATAGCATTACAGTGGGCAGGAAGTGGCCAGATTTTGAATATATTTTGATAATATAATTTTTTGGTGGCTGGGATAAGGATATGAGAGAAATGTAAGAGAAAGAAAAGAATTAAAGATGTATCTGAAGACTTTGGCCTGAACAATTATATGAATTCTGATGGATGTATTGAGACATGAAAAGCTTAAGAGCAGGTCGGGGTGGGTAGAAATCAAGTTACCAGTTTTAGACATATCAAACTTGCATGCCTCCTAAAAATATGAGAGTAGATGGGCCCAAAAAGTTGGATGGCAATTCTGAGTCCATATTGAAGATAGAATTTGGGGAGCTCTCAGAGTATAGACAAAAAGCTGTGAATCTGAGTGAGTTCCTCTAGACAGGGGTTGGCAAACCTTTTCTGAAAAGTCAGAAGCACCAAGTTGTCTTTGTCGCAACCATTAAACTTTGCCCTTCTATTGGCATTTTCTGTGATGATAATTAAGTGGGTGTGGCTATGTGCTAATAAATTTTTATTTATAAAAATTAGTGTTGGTTGCAGTTGGCCTTCAGGTAGGTAATAGTTTGCTGATCTCTGAGTTGGATAGTGAATAGACAGTGAGAAGAGATCTTAGCTCTTCCCTTAACTGGGCCCTGGACTAGTATAATACATAGAACCAGGGAGATTGGAAGACAGTGATGTAGAAGGAAAGCTCAAAGAATGTGTTTAGGTTACAATTTATGCTTATCTTACATTTTTAATTGGGCAAATAATATAAAAACATAAATATGAAATATTCTAATACTTTTTGGTATTAGACATACTATTTTCTTAATATACTTTATTAATCATGCTCTAGAATGTATGGAGTGGTATCATGTAAAATGCTCAGAATTCTTTAGATATTTGGGTGTGAGGTTCTAATCACATTAGAATTAATGTATGTTAGTGCATTATTCCAAATACATTTTTTTTTTGTATACTCTAATGTGTGGCATTATTAAGATGATATAGTTGAAACTTTCTGTTCCTGAATTTTCAGCCATTCTTTTTGTTGGGGAGAGCTATGTATTCAGAAATAGTGAAATTAGAGGAAGAGACTTTGAAAATAACAGATAAATCCTTTAAATTTGAGTGTTTCTAATTTTTTAAGACCTTTGGAGTCTTGGAGAATGTTGTTGCACATTTCGTAATAAGTAACTGAAGAATGAATTGTGTAAGCAGGTGAGAAATCACCAAACTATAGTTGGTAAAAGGCATTTCACAGATGTGTGGTGGCTTAGCTTAGAAATATGACTGAGACATTATAAGAAATCTTGGTTAAACTCGCATTTAATTTGTAGGATTTGAGTTCTCACAAGCTATTCCTGGTGAAATTTTAATTTCTCTGACACTGTTATAAGCAGCAGCTGCAGCTGCAAGGTGAAGTAGGAATTAAGGAACTGCTTAGACATATCTTTTTGGAGCTTTGACACCAGAAGTGATTTTGAAATTTTTGCATTTCCTACTGATAGACATTATGTGTAGAGAACTCACATTATTATAGGTCACTGAATTAATTTTAGAAATACCAATTGGCATGATTCCTTCAGGGAATTGTGGTCTGCTTTTTGATGTTATTGTCTTTGTAAAATATGAAAGTGTGGAATGAATTTGTTTTTAGTGTGTAGGGACTTTAAGGAAGAGGTGAGTTTTCTCTCCAAATTGAATTTTTATTTTTTCAAATGGACCAGAAGTGAAGTTTATATAGATTTTCTTTCTACCTCTCTCCACTGAGATAGTTAAGTGCTTGAGTTTTCTATGAACTGTTTTATGTAGTTGATTATTTCTAAATGGGAAAAAAAAAGTTCCAAAAAGCATTAAAAACAGAGTAGTGCTCAAAAGTCATTTTTTACTTGTGGGTGAATGTGGTCGTAATTGGTATTCCTTATGTGCCTATTATATTTGATAGCACTTATGTGCTGTCAAATGTAATGTGTTACAGATGAGATCATTAAGAAAAATTTTTATTGTCATTACAATAGTGGTTGGGCAAGCCTTCTTTTGCTAAAAGGCTCTCAGTAAATCCTAATACTCCTAAGGCTCTCTATAATTTCTAACACTCCTAATATTTCAGCTCTTGGTATTTCAAACTGTGGTAACCAGTTTTAATTGTGTCACAATGAACCTGACTTTTTTGTATACTAGTCATCTTTAGATAAATTTGTGTCCTTTATTCCAAATATTTTAGAGAAAACAGTTGATTAGTGTGAGATTATGTGGTATTTTATGATAAAGTACTGTGAGCTAGGGCAAAAATAGGATGGGTAGGTCATGCTTCCATGGTAAAAAGTCCCTGTGTGTTACACTGTCATTTGGTATTAATTAGTGTATGTGTTTGGAGTTGCCAGAATAAGTTGGTTAAAAAAACACACACCCTTTAAGAGGCTTCAAAATAACTAATTTTTCCCAAATATTACTTTAAATTTTACTATGATAGTCATTTCACATTCTGAATTCAAAGTACTTTTTAAATCAGAGGATCCCAACTTTAACAATATTATATGAAAAGGAAGGGATCTTTGCTCATACCCTTTCAGGACACACTACAGGATTCTTGGCAACCTGAAGAATACAAAATTTTAGCTTTTGGACTTGATTCTTAAACTGTTTGTGGTTTGGAGCAGTTATTTAATGTTTTGTGGGGTTTTTTTTTGTTTTTTTTTCATTTGTGAAGAAATTTGTTAGACTAGATTTATTTTTTTTGATCCTTTTAAAATACCACATACATTTTGAATGTTTACTATCCAACAAGTGGTATACTAAGTATCCTAGGAGTTCAGTTCAGTTCAGTTCAGTTTAGTCACTCAGTCGTGTCTGACTCTTTGTGACCCCATGGACTGCAGCACTCCAGGCTTCCCTGTCCATCACCAATTCCTGGAACTTATTCAAACTCATGTCCATCAAGTCAATGATGCTATCCGCCCATCTCATCCTCTGGTGCCCCCTTCTCCTCCCACCTTCAATCTTTCCCAGCATCAGGGTCTTTTCCAATGAGTCAATTCTTCACATCAGGTGACCAAAGTATTGGAGCTTCAGCTTCAGCATCAGTCCTTCCAATGAACACCCAGGACTGATCTCCTTTAGGATGGACTGGTTGGATCTCCTTGCAGTCCAAGGGACTCTCAAGAGTCTTCTCCACCACAGTTCAAATCCTAGGAAGTACAAAATAAATAAATGACAAACCACCAGACTTTAAAAATGTTAACCTAGTTGGTATGAAAACAGCAGATAGTAATTTAAAATTAATAAGATTTGTTACCAAAATGAATGATACATGATAAGGAAGAAAGTAGTAGGGATTTGGATGATCCAAGAGGACTTTGTGGAAGAAACACTGCTTGAGTTGAGCTGGAAAAAGTTTGGATAGGAGGGAGAGGATTTGCTGTGTTAAGATGGCCATGGAAAAACAGATGTCAGTAGACATCAATGAAGATGATGTGCTTGTGGAACCAAGAGGACATTGAGGCTAGAACAGAAATTTCCTGTTGGGAAGGTAATAGGAAATGGATATTCAGAGAGATGGATGGTTTTTAATGTCTCCTTGTGAAATTTCAATTTGATTTGTAGTAAATGGAAGTTTAAGATTTGACTAATGTGAACAAAGCAGCATATTAAAGAAAAGGGTTACTTCATTTCATTATATGAATAATCTATGTGTGTGTGTTAGTTGCTGTCATGCCAAATTCTTTGCGACCCTATGGACTGTAGCCTACCAGGCTTCTCTGTCCATGGAATTCTCCAGACAAGAATACTGGAGTGGATCGCCTATCCCTTCTCCAGGTGATCTTACTGACCTGGGAATCGAACCAGGGTCTCTTGCATTGCTCTTATCTATATATCCTTTAAATGCTAAAACTCTTTTATGTAGCTACAGGATTCACTTTTCTTTAAAGAACCATTTTATTCTTCCTTGTGTTATTGTTAGTTGAGCATGCATCTCTCTATTTTACCAGAGTATACACTTAGGACAGAAAACTAGTTTTAATTGCTCTTGGTCCCCCATAACTCTCAGCACAGGTAAGCAATCAGAAAATATTTAACATACTCTACTATTCTTAATAATTATGCATATTCACTATTGTATAATAGTGTAAGTTGGAATTTTATTTTATTGACTTAATTTTAACTCATGTTATACCTTGGTATGTTACATTTGGAACATAGGCTAAATTTTATTACGTCTCAAAATAATCTCAACACATGTTACCAAATCCTTAGAAAATAAAAGCAAATTTGTCCAGTCCAAAATGAAATTATTGCATAAATTTATGTAAATATTTAAGAAAAACTAGACTAGAACAAGAAAATCTACAAATACAAAAAATCAAGACAGTTTCTTTTTGATATTTGGGGCAATGTGGATGGACCTTGAGGACATTTGTTTATCGAAGTAAATTGGGCAGAGAAATAGTGTATGCTCTCACTTATATGTGAAATCTCAAAAGAAAAAAACACAAAAAATACTAAACAAGTATAGATACAGAGAACAGATAGGTGGTTGCCCGAGGCTGGGAGTAGGGGGTAGGTGAAGCTCGTGAAGGTAATCAAAAGGTATAAACTTAGACTTATGAGTAAGTCCTGGAGATGTAATGTCTGCCATGGTGACTATACTTAATGCTATATACTATTTTGAAAGTTGCTAGGAGAGATCTTAAAAGTTCTTATAACTTGAAAAAATATTTTAACCATGGGTGAGTAACTAGACTTATGGTAATTATTTCACAATAGATGCAAATATTGAATTATTATGTCGTACAGCTGAAACTAATATAATATTAAGTGTCAATTACATCTCAATAAAAACATAACCAACTTCCCCCACAAACAAAATTTTCCTCATCAGAATACATTTGAAAACTTATCAGTATAATCTTTTTTTTTGGTGCAACTCTAAAAAAATCTGTTACTTTTATTGGTGATTATTATAGAAATGAGATTTGTAAAATTATGTTATTATTCAATCGGTCGGTTGTGTCCGACTCTTTGCGACCCCACGAACTGCAGCACATCAGGCTTCCCTGCCTTCACTATCTCCTAGAGTTTGCTTAAACTCATGTCCATTGAATCAGTGATGCTATCCAACCATCTCATCCTCTTTTGTCCTCTTCTCCTCTTGCTCTCAGTCTTTCCCAGCATCAGTATCTTTTCCAATGAGTCAGTTCTTTGCATCAGGTGACCAAAGTTTTGGAGCTTCAGCTTCAACATCAGTCCTTCCAATGAATATTCAGGATTGATTTCCTTTAGGATTGACTGGTTGGAAGGATACTAATAATCTTCACTTTGAAGACATTATATTTCAGTAGATATGCAGTCATACCTTATGCAGTATGCTTTTCAAAGATGTAAGCAGATAGGCTGAGAGCTCCTCCCCACCTTCCTTGTCTGAATATTCCATGCCACTAATATCTTCCCACTGAGCCAGGCAGTGTACTTGAATATAAACTGAGCATGAGGAAGGTACATTCAATTGTGTTGTCATTCAGACTACGTAT
Source organism: Odocoileus virginianus (assembly GCF_023699985.2). NCBI lineage: Eukaryota > Metazoa > Chordata > Mammalia > Artiodactyla > Cervidae > Odocoileus > Odocoileus virginianus. The sequence goes on along the minus strand of NC_069674.1, from coordinate 58,962,425 downwards.
ATAGATAGTTGATCACATAGAAAAGCCTTAAAGAGAACAGGGTAGGAACATTTTAAATGGACGGTGGGATGAAGTAGAGAAGGACAATTTTTTTTTTCTGTAGTCTTAAACATTATTATAAGAAAATTAACAATTGTAGACTGGTAACATATGTTGAGTGATAGTGTTTTTATACTAGTAATCTGCCAGCCAATATTTGTCTATATGATAGTCCGTGAGTTTGTGAAAATTGCTCACTTGTGTCCAACTCTTCGCGATACTCCTAAACCCATATTCCTAGTTTATCCCTTCTTGCCTCCTTTTCCCCTATGGTAACAAGATGTTGGTTTTCTATATCTGCGACCCTATTTCTGTTTAATATAGATTACTCTGTATTACTTTTTAGATTCCATATATAAGTGTATCATGTAATATTTGTCTTTTCTGTGTGACTTACTTCATTTAGTATGTTATTTTCTAGATCCATACATGTTTCTGCAAATGACAATATTTCATTTTTTATGGCTGAGAAATATTCCATTGTATATGGTATATATATATCTACATATATGGTATATATACATACACCATATCTTTTGAAGCCAGTCATCTATTGATGGACATTTGGGATGTGTCTGTGTCTTGGCTATTGCAAATATTTTTACTGTGAACATTGGGGTGCACATAACTTTTTGAACTAGTTTTCATCTTTTCGAAGTATATGCCCAGGAGTGGGATTGCTGGGTCATATGGTAGCTCTATTTTTAAGGTAAGGAACTTCCATACTGTTTTCTATAGGGGCTTCACCATTTACAGTCCCACCAACAGTGTAGGAAGGCATTCTTTTTTTCATACTCTATCTACGTGCATCTAAGTTGCTTCAGTCATGTCCAACTCTTTGCGACGCTATGGACTGTAGCCCACCAGGCTCCTCTGTCCATGAACTTTCCCAGGCAAAATACTGGAGTGGGTTGCCATTTCCTTCTCCAACCACCTCTCTAGTATTTATTATTGGTGGACTTTTTGATGATAACCATTCTGACTGGTGTAAAGTGATACCTCATTGTGGTTTTCATTTTCATTATTCTAATAATTACTGATGCTGAGCTTATTTTATTTTATTTTATTTTATTTATTATTTTTATTTTTTTTTATTAGTTGGAGGCTAATTACTTTACATCATTACAGTAGTTTTTGTCATACATTGAAATGAATTAGCCATGGATTTACATGTATTCCCCATCCCAGTCCCCCCTCCCACCTCCCTCTCCACCCGATCCCTCTGGGTCTTCCCAGTGCACCAGGCCCTAGCACTTGTCTCATGTACCCAACCTGGGCTGGTTATCTGTTTCACCCTAGATAATATACATGTTTCAATGCTGTTCTCTTGAAACATCCCACCCTCGCCTTCTCCCAGAGTCCACAAGTCTGTTCTATACATCTGAGTCTCTTTTTCTGTTTTGCATATAGGGTTATCATTACCATATTTCTAAAGTCCATATATATGTGTTAGTATACTGTAATGGTCTTTATCTTTCTGGCTTACTTCGCTCTGTATAATGGGCTCCAGTTTCATCCATCTCATTAGAACTGATTCAAATGAATTCTTTTTAATGGCTGAGTAATATTCCATGGTGTATATGTACCACAGCTTCCTCATCCATTCGTCTGCTGATGGGCATCTGGGTTGCTTCCATGTCCTGGCTATTATAAACAGTGCTGCAATGAACATTGGGGTGCACGTGTCTCTTTCAGATCTGGTTTCCTTGGTGTGTATGCCCAGAAGTGGGATTGCTGGGTCATATGGCAGTTCTATTTCCAGCTTTTTAAGAAATCTCCACACTGTTTTCCATAGTGGCTGTACTAGTTTGCATTCCCACCAACAGTGTAAGAGGGTTCCCTTTTCTCCACACCCTCTCCAGCATTTATTGCTTGTAGACTTTTGGATAGCAGCCATCCTGACTGGCGTATAATGGTACCTCATTGTGGTTTTGATTTGCATTTCTCTGATAATGAGTGATGTTGAGCATCTTTTCATGTGTTTGTTAGCCATCTGTATGTCTTCTTTGGAGAAATGTCTGTTGAGTTCTTTGGCCCATTTTTTGATTGGGTCATTTATTTTTCTGGAGTTGAGCTGGAGGAGTTGCTTGTATATTTTTGAGATTAATCCTTTGTCTGTTGCTTCGTTTGCTATTATTTTCTCCCAATCTGAGGGCTGTCTTTTCACCTTGCTTATAGTTTCCTTTGTTGTGCAAAAGCTTTTAAGTTTCATTAGGTCCCATTTGTTTATTTTTGCTTTTATTTCTGAAATTCTGGGATGTGGGTCATAGAGGATCCTGCTGTGATTTATGTCGGAGAGTGTTTTGCCTATGTTCTCCTCTAGGAGTTTGATAGTTTCTGGTCTTACATTTAGATCTTTAATCCATTTTGAGTTTATTTTTGTGTATGGTGTTAGAAAGTATTCTAGTTTCATTCTTTTACAGGTGGTTGACCAGTTTTCCCAGCACCACTTGTTAAAGAGGTTATCTTTTTTTCATTGTGAGCTTATTTTAAAATGTGGCATTTCTTATACTAGCACATCCTTTAATAAGAAGTAAAATGATTTTCCTGAAGTTACTATATGATACAGTATACAGTAAAAACAAGTAGAAGTAATAATAATATATAATTAGGAAAACAAAATTGGGCTGCAATTTGAAAATTTGACTGCTCTCTAACTGAATTAAAAATACATTTCAGCTGACTGTGTATGGAGACAGAAAAAAATGACAGTGTAGCAGAGTGATGTGGAAGGAAAATAACATATCATTTGAAATTATGACTTGGTACTTTTAGTTTTCCTGGCAGCTCTGATGGTAAAGAATCCGCCTGTAATGCAGGAGACCTGGGCTCTGTCCTTGAGTTGGGTAGATCTCCTGGAGAAGGGAATGGCTGCCCACTCCAGTATTCTGGCCTAGAAAATTCACAAAAGAATCACAAAGAGTCGGACACAACTGAGTGACTTTCACTTTCACTTTTAGTTAAAAAAAAAAAAAAAAGGGTTAGATCCATTTTCAAAGACTCCTAACTGCGGAATTGTCTTCTAGTCTGTTATCCAGTGAGATTTTTTTATAGTCCATTATACAAATAGTCTTTTGATTTGACAGCTAGTGAAAGGATCTTATTGGATCTCAAAGGATATTAAAAACCTTTGATATGAAAAGATGCTAATCTATTGGGTTTGGATACTCTCAGCCAGGTCATTTAGCATAACCTTTTAAAATTGCATCATATTTTTTACTGGAGTCACTTGTACATGGGGACAAATGAGAAATATATAAAATTAGGGCAGAAACACACAAAATGCATTCAGAGAAAAAGTTGAATAAGGAGAATGCATCAGATCTCTAACTTAATCTGTGTTTATTTTTGAATTTTCTGTTCTTTCATGTTTAGAAACATGATGAACACAGCAAAAAACATTTGAGTACTTTTCCTGTATTCCATATCCAATTCTAAGTGTTTTACATTGGTTATCTCTGGTGGCCAACCAGAGGCTGCTGGGAGAGGAACTTAAATTTTATCAAATCTGAGATGCATTCTTATTTTTATATACCACCAAGAAAGAAAAAGGTACTTAAACTATGCTGTCATTGACTGTAAAATAAATGCTGATTCTAGAGATGACAGAATATTTTAAAAATTGTATCCTAATAACCATAGTACATTGGTTGGCAGATGGGAGAGTGAACTAGCAGACTGATCAATTACTGTTCCCTCTCTCAAAGATCATTTTTACAAGGTTATCATCACTGAGAAAAAATTTTGAAAATGTGGCAAGATGGCAATGGAAAAAAAAATTGTGTTTCTGTTCAGAATGAAGTTCAGTAGTCTATCCTGTATCTCTTGGCTGTCTTTAGGCCTGTTTTTTTTTGGGGGGGGGGGAAGATACATGTATAGAACCCATTTATATGAGCATAGAATCAGAGAAAAAGGATTCTAAAGGGACTGCTTATCTTCAAGTAGGGATACATTTTTATGTAGGCAGAGACTAATCTTTAATTTAGACTCATATTAGACATTAGACTGCAAAGTTGTACTGTTGGCAGTTGGGAATGGCTGTGGGAGGATTTTAAAAGTAAAACAGTCAATGAACATTAAGCAATAGATATGTTCTTCCCAGAGGAATGGTGTTTCTAGAGACATTGAACCTGTAAGCAATTATTTCCTGCATAAAATGTCAGAAGTGAAATTAAACAGCTCCTCCTAGCATGCAGAGTATACACACAGCAGATAGTCTGAGCAGAGCAGATGAGAGATTAAGTCTAATCAAAAATGCATAATCTAAATCTTGGCTGTTACCTGGTACAGACTTGGGCAAGGAAGAGGGAAGGAAAGGATAAATGGGAGAAGTTTCTCCTAAGAGGCAGTGTGAGTGAGTGAGTGAGTGAGTGAGTGAGTGAAAGTCACTCAGTTGTGTTTGATTCTTTGTGACCCCATGGACTATATCCATGGAATTCTCCAGGCCAGAATACTGGAATAGGAAGCCTTTTCCTTCTCTAGGGAATCTTCCCAACCCAGGGATAGAACCCAGGTCTCCCACATTGCAGGCAGATTCTTTACCAGCTGAGCCACAAAAGAAGCTCAAGAGGTAGTGTGAGAGGAGCAGTTAAAGAGGCTAGGTCACAGAGAGCTATTATTTGTTGTCTATGGAAAAAGGAAGAAAGAGTTAACTTATTTTGGTCCTAGAGAGAGAGAGATTTGATCTCTGTTTCCACCTTCTGGCACAGAGCTCCTAAAACACTTTACATTTTCTCAGTGGTAAAAGTGGTATGAACATCTTTTGTTCTAGTAACAAGTCTTGATGGATCCCTAGATAGCTTTGGATAGGGCTGGTCACCAAAACACCACCTGCCTTGACTGGAAACTTATAACTTTGAGTCCCACCCAACAATCTCTGGCTAGTGGAGAGAGACTGGAGATGGAGTAGATCACCAATGACCAGTGATTTAATGAGTATTGTCTATGTAATGAAACCTCCATAAAATGCCCTAGATGACAGGGTTCAGGGAGCTTCAGAGTTGTTGAATGCATCCATGTGCTAGGAGGGGAGCAGACCCCAACTCCCAGGGGATGTATATTCTCATGTTTGGGATCTTTGGGGATCTCATCCTGTGTACCTCTTCATTTGGTTCTTCATTTGTGTCCATTGTAACGAGCTGGTAATAGTATATAAGTGTCTTCCAGAGTTGAATAAGCCATTCTGGTGAATTGTTGACTCCTGCAGTGAAAGTCAGTTGTGGGAACCCCTTGCCAAGTTGGACAGAAATGTGGATAACCTGGGGACTTGATACTTGTGACTGGCATTTATAGTTAAAGCATGTTGTAGGGAGTCTGAAGCTAACCCCGGGAACTCAGTGTCACAATTGACTGGATTATAGGACACCCAGAGGTATTAGAATTAGTTGGTGTCAGGGGGAGAAACACTTGTCTGATGTCAGAAGTTGTGTAGAGTAAAAATAGCTCAAGCATAATAGGAGAAGCACTGAGTTCATTGCCAAAACATTCAAGAAGGGAGGTAAGGATGTAATAGATTGACGGGAAATGAGGTGAGTGATAGCTCAGGAAGATGAGACAGTGGGCTGGAACAGAGTAAAAAGTAGTCAGACTAGGTGCTTTGGGATCTCAAGCTACAAATGCTGGGACCATGGCAGAAAACTGTTTATGATAGCTCTTGAGCATTTCCAGTGGGCAGGAAGCATTGACCACTAAAATGTGGCTAGAAGAATAAAAAGAGCCTTTAGTGGTTTAGGTACCCTTTTTCCTAGGTAGCCAATATAAGCAAGAGGGTTGGATATGTCTCTCATTAAGTAATGTGACTGTGGATCCAAGAATAAGTTCTTGTCTGAATTACATCTTGTGTAGCAGGTGTCCAAAGAGAAAATACAATTTTCAGATGTGATACACTGGACACAAATGAAGTCTAGTTGGTAATGAAGGATCCGTATATGCAAAACAAGGCCAGGACTGTGAAGCAAGCAGGGAAAAAACACTTGCTGAGCCTTCGCTGGAGACCAGGAAACATTAGCCTGAGATGCAGGCAATGCCTGTCGCAGATCAGGGATGAGGAGATGATGCTCAATGTCATCCTTAAGAACAGATGGCAGTAATCCCATCTAACGAGTGGAGTCAGATGAAAGAGAGGTGTGGTTGTATTGATAAATATTAAAGAATCTTCTCCAGGCTTCCTTGAATTCATACTCTTATCTCTATTTGCCAGTTTCTGTTGTAAGGCTGAAACTCTTTCCTGTAAAAACTGTGGAATTTTGCATAATCATTCTTGGGTAAGGCACAGACACTGTGTGTTATCTGCAATAAATTGGTTTGGTTTATTAAAAAAGAAAATTTAAGACACAGAGCATTCTAAGTGTGGAATCCTTTTAGATTTGAATAATTTCTAATTACCTAGTCTAGGCTTCTTCATACCCATTATGTTTATATTAATATCTTTGTGTGTGTGTGTGTGTGTGTGCTAAGTCACTTCAGTTGTGTCCAACCTTTTGCTACCCTATGGACTGTAGCCCACAAGGTTCCTCTCTTCATGGAATTCTGTAGGCAAGAATACTGGTTTAGGTTGACATGCCTGTCTCCAGGGGATTTTCCTGACCTGGGAATCGAACCTGTGTCTCTTATGTCTTCTGCATTGGAAGGCAAACTCTTTACCGTTAGCACCACCTGGGAAACCCCAGGTGATTTTTAGTGATTCATCTTTATTACATTTTAGTGACACAAAGTACTTGTTTTTCTTAGTTGCAATAATTCTTGCCTTTTTGCACTTTGATTTCATCAGCTTATGAGCAGTTTGCACAGCAACAAGAACAATTGATAATAAGTGTGGGAACAAAACAATCACCTTTGAGTGTACAACTCAGAGGGCTGGGAGGGAGAAGAGTGGTATGTGGTAAAGACTGGCTGCCCAAGGGCTCCAGCCTGCATGTTTCACAGGGGTGAATGGAGAGGGGGCTAACTGAGAGTCTGGTAAGAGATCTGCTACTGTATTTGTGATGCTCAGAAATGCTACAGTTCCTCTATTCCTTTGCTTTACAAAAGATTCTGTAGGTGTTTGAGAATCTTTCATTTACATATTATCCACAACCATACTTGTAATTATTAGTAAAAATGAACATAATGGGATATATTAGTAATTGGAACTGAAATTATAGTAGATAATAGAGTCTCAAATAAAAAGTATCAAATTTCTAAGTAAAATTTTTTGTGATAGTTGAATGTATCCTGGTAGTAATGGTAGGGAGTGATAATATACATTGATAATCGAGATGTATTTTTTAAACTTACCCTTTAATTAGAGTTTCACTCTTCCTAGTTTTGTGTGTATGAATTTGTCTGTTTTCTTTGTTTCAAATGTGATACTGGAAATACACACACAGAAATTGAACTTTAGTCCCATCACAGTCCCATAATCTTCTCGTATTTTGTTCTGTATCTAAGTCAGAATTCACATTTACTAGATTATTATCTATTGCCATGGAAATCATTTTGTTATATTTCAATTTCACTACAGGAACAGCCGCAGGAGCTAATGGACCATAAGAGGGAAATTTGTTGTTTAAACAATGATTATCTTTTATATTTGGCTAACGTGAAAAGGGGAAAGTACAATTCTGTCACACAGCATGAGAAGGTAAATGGATGGGAGTTACGGGCAGAATTCACCTTAAGAAAATCACAACTGTCTTATGAATCAGAAATAAGGTTGCCCGCTCAGAAGACAAAATTATAAAATGTGCCCATATTAAGCTATGTTTTTACAAACAGTATAGGAGGGCCTTGTTGTAGATTAGATTCCCCAGAAGTAATCATTTTGAGATGGAATGGGGGTGCATGGTATATGTCAGGGATCAACTACTGTGAAAGGAAGGGGAAGAAGATACAGGACTGGGCTGAAAAAGAGATGAAACTTGTATGCAAGAGGGACAAAGCCCCAGCCAGGCCAGTGGCAGGGCTCTGGAGGTGGTATTGACCTTGGCATTTTTTGGGTCACCCCTGCTCTGTGGAAGGATATGGAATGCCCAAGGAAGGGCTGCCCACTCTCTGTCTGCAGCTGAGGACGTCATTGCATCTGCGGACGTCATTGCATCTGCTGACCTGAAGACCCTCTACTGATCATACTCCTTAAAAGTTCATCCTTGAAGCAGAATCTGGGTGACACATTTCTTTGTCTACATAGGTCATCTTATTTCATGAGTATCAGGGATTTTCTGCAGTTTTATCCTTAAAATATTTGTAATGCCCAGAAAATATATCACCTTTAATCAGCGAAGTCTTGCATAAGAACTGCTGTTCACGTTTTTTTAGATTTTAGAGTTGACGAAGGCCATTTTAATGTCCTTATTGTGTTTGAGGGCTTTTAAGTATTATGTAAGCTCTCTTCTAGCTATAGCCACAGCATACCTTTTTTTTTTTTTTTAAATTCACAGCAGATTGTGACCCTTCATAGGAAGGTAAGGCTTTTCTTAATAGTATATGAACATTTATGACCAAACGTTCCTTTTTTGAACATTTAGTTTTACAATGATTTCAAACTTACAAAAACATTCCAAGAATAGGACAAAGAACTTTCATATGTTCTTTACTTCTGTTCCCCTAGTATTAACATTGATTACAATTGTCTTATCATATTCCCTCTCTTTTCTCTATCCCTTTACTCTCACACATTATTTTGAAGTGTTTTTTTTTTTGACTTGAGAGTAAAAGCTGCAGACATGATGCTCTAGTAAAATCCCTTAGGAATTCAGAAAGCGTTTCCTGAAAGCAAGGACATTCTCCCACATAACCTTAATGTAACCATCAAAATAGGAAATTCATATTGATACAATATTACCGTCTAACCCATGGATCCCATTCATAATTCATCAGTCACCCCAGTGATGTTCTTTATAGGTGCAGCACCCAGGACCGCGCCTTCTATCTATCATCCTGTGCTTTGGTCTCCTTCAACTGGAACTCTTCCTAAGTCTTTCCTTGTCTTATATCTTTGAAGAATACCACCAGATTATGCTTCTCTATTTGAGTTTGTCATGAAGAGTTTCAGGTGATGTGTTTTGGGCAGAAATATCACAGAACTGGTGCTATGTTCTCAATTCATCATGTTAAAATGTAGTCCAGGCTTATCTTATACTTTTTCTTCTCAAGCCTCAGAATTATTAGGACTCATCTGGTTCCTTTGGGTGGAAATGACATATATAAACCAAGGTGTTTCTAGAAGGTTCTAGAGGTGCTCATTGCTGTTAAGATATCTTTTTTTCCTAGATCTTAGTAAACATACTTAGGAAATAGAGGTTTGTTTGTATGTATGTATATGTATATATGTATGTATGCCTGTATATATCACATACCATATACAGTAGGTGTGTATATATCTATATATCTATAAGTTGAGCTGTCTAAAAATCTGTTCACACTAATATCTCCAATTCCAACCCCAAACAGCAGGGTTTTTTCTTTCTTCCACATTTTTATACTTATGGTTTCCTTTTGCGGTATTGAAAACCTTGGCTCCCATCATCCTCAGTATGTTTACTTATTTCTCAATTCCCCCTATAATGTAACCAGTCTTATATCAATTGGTCACCTCCTTGGCTTGGCTCTACTATCTTCAACCAGCCCTGTTGAACATTTGGTCTTGGCCTTGCTGGCCATGCCAGCTGATTCTTCTGCCTCAAACAAGGGGAAGAGGCCCTGATGCCTTTTGTGTTTCCTCACCGTATTATTATTGTTGATATTTGCCTTTCGGTATAAGTTACTGTAGGATCTCTAAATGTGAGTCTGCCTATCAGATAGCATTTGTTTTGGGTTATATAAAAAAAAGAAATTGCTAAGTTAAAAATGGAATTTTCTAGAATTTTAGTTTTTTTAATTGAAGTATAATTTATAATGTTAGTTTCAAGTGTAGACCAAAGTGAAGTGGTTATATGTATATACCTGTATATAAATATGTACTTATTTGTTATATGTGTATACCTATACATACCTATATATACATATGTATATACCTACATATACATATGTACACATACCTATATGTACTTTTCCCAGATTCTTTTACATTACAGGTTATTATAGGATATGTAGTCTAGTTCCCTGTCTTATATAGTAAGTCCTTGTTATTTTTCTAAAAATTATTTTTCTAAAGTATGAATGATGGGGTTTTAGTGCTTAGCTTGCAATTTTATTGTGGATGATACTGATAGCAGTGGGATTTGCGCTAGTGCTTTCTGATATAAAAGATAGTTTCTGAATAAGAAACCATCTATATTGCAGAGGCAGATCTTTCTTTGGTTTCTTTTGGATTTATTTCTTGTCAGCTCAATAAGAAGCAGCTGTTAGGAAAAATGTTTGAGCTTTGTTTATTGGTTTGCAATAATGAGAACAGTTACTGAGTCCTAATAATTTTGTGCTTTTATTTTCAAGTAAGAAAGCATTCTTGTATTGTGATGATACCAAGAGAAGGTAGTTTAAAAGCTAGTTTTAAAGGATCTGGAGCTTTGAGAGGTTATAATTTAGAATGGAGGCATGGTGGTCAGAGGAAATGAGCCAAAGTTAAAAGCCTTTTCTGTGCCATTGCATCTGTAACCATCCTCAAAGTACTGTGCACTTTATGTCACAAAAAAGCCTCAGATCCTGTGGGTAAATGTTATCTGTAGGAACCTCATCACTTCTAAAAACAGTTCTTTTATTCTTACAGTGTTTGAACAAAAATACAAATAATAGTGTTTTCTTTTTTCAGGGCAATATATGGATATAGGGTTTCTTCTAGTTTTGAATAAGTGTTTTGTGATATAAAAAGAAAAATCAAATTTAAAATTAATAGATGGTAAGACAGAATCTCCTTGCAGTCCAAGGGACTCTCACTGCAAGGACTGATGATGAACCTGAAACTCCAATACTTTAGCCACCTCATGCGAAGAGTTGACTCATTGGAAAAGACCCTGATGCTGGGAAGGATTGGGGACAGGAGGAGAAGGGGACGACAGAGGATGAGATGGCTGGATGGCATCATTGACTCGATGGGCATGAGTTTGAGTAAACTCCGGGAGTTGGTGATGGACAGGGAGGCCTGGCATGCTGCGATTCATGGGGTCGCAAAGATTCGGACATGACTGAGCGGCTGAACTGAACTGAAGACAGAATCTGAAGGTGTTCTCATGGTTAAATATTTCTCTTTTTGTCTCTTTTGTGAAGCAAGAATACTAGTTTTTATTTTTCTTGAGATTGTTTTTATGCCTGATTTTCTTTTAGAGGATAAAATATAATTACTCGTCAGCTAAAAGTTGATGGGATAGATATTTTTGCAAGTGGCTTTAGAGGTAGATCTTGGTTGTGTTTAACCTGTAAGGAACATAGGGAGCACGCAGGATGTGAGCAAAGCAGTTGATGCACAGTCAGTATGATTGCTGAGGGAAGATAAATGAGTGAAGGCTCAGTTCATTCTTGTACTTTAAACACATTTGCATTTTCTTATGAGTCTCGATTCTCCTGACCTCATCTAGTATAATTTTACTTGCTTCTTATCCCAGTCTCTTCTTTTTGTTTCTGCCTCTCTCTCTGACACAGAGTCATTCACACACATATAACATACCTTCAGGCTTGAATCTAAATAATTGACATGCATAAAAATATTCCCAAATGAAGGTCACACAGGACCTATGTATATAATTGGTGTGTTTTTGTGTAGATGTGTGTACACACTCATATAATATTTTTAAGTAGTTAATCACTCTGAGTACTTGGTTTATTGTAAATATCCAGCTCAGTTTATTAAGTGAATAAGTATGAGCCTAAAACCAGAAGTTATTTTTAAAAACTGGCACAAATTGGGCAAAGGAAAGGACAGTCTCGTGGAGATGTCATTCACGCCACAAAGATTTATTTGTTGTAGAGGTGATTATTTCCAGTCACTTAGTAATTGTGTGCAAAATTTGTTAGGTTATCTTCTCCTTTATGTCATCTTTCTGAATGATATTTTACTTGTGATTGGTAGGGAGTGATTAACTGGACTGGACAAACAGTTCCCTGGGAAAGGTAAACCATGTCTTGGGTGGAGACATGATATGGCACCAGGTATTTGTACTTTTTCCTGGTAGTTCAGATGGTAAAAAGTCTGCCTGCAGTGCAGGACACCCCAGTTCGATACCTGGGTTGGGAAGATCCCCTGGAGAAGGGAATGGAAACCCGCTCAAGCATTCTTGTCTAGAGAAATCATGGATAGACCATGGGGTTGCAAAGAGTTGGACCTGACTGAGCAACTGTCACACTCTGAATAAACTCTTCTATTGCAGCCCATTTCCTGTCTTGTGACAGCTGAGTAACTCAGAGTAAAGTCAAATGATTTCTGCATGATAGGAACCATAACAAAGTACTTAGGACATCAGCCTTTAAAAACAGCAATGAAAGATCAAACATTCTCTAGTTACAATTTTAATATTTTACAATTTGGAGTGGTTTGCTACTCCTGCCAATGAAAACGACTATGTGGCATCTTTTTGGAGCGTCTGACTCTGTGGTTGAGGACCCTGGTGGGCAGGGGATAGTGCTCTGTCTTGTTGGGAGTTTGGGAACTGCTTTCCTAATGTGCCCTAAGTGTCAAGAATAGGGCTCTTTCTCCTGCTATTTTCCTGAACATCAACATCTTCCTCTCCTAGAGGCAATTGCTTTAGTTTAAAGAGCATAAGCAATGGAAATCTAAGATTTGAATTACAGTTTACACTGGGACATAACCCACTTAGTTCTCTTCCTCCCCTTTCAGGTCTCTGCTCAAAGTTCATTTTGTCACTGAGGACTTCCTCAGCTACCAGAAACCCAACCTTCCACCTGTCCTGCCTGATTTTTCCATTAGCACCTCGTTCACATTGAGTCATGACTGGTTTCTACTCTTTGTGGATCTTCCTTTCAGCCTGATGATTTAAGAATTTCCAAAGCCCTGGGCCAAATGGAGTTATGATCCGCTGAGGCCGAACGTTGCTCCTTTAGCTCTTCCTGGTTGGGCAGTCAGATTAGTTCAGATTGCTTATCCATGATACAAAATCCTTCCAATCTCTCCATTTCTTCCAAAAAAATAAAGAAAAGGAGTTGGGGGGATAATGCTGATCGAGTGCTACTGGGCCGAGTAGGAGCCCCTCAAAGTGCTGTGGGAGTTCACAGGCGATGAGGTGTGCCTTATAGCATGGACCAACCTTGACAATGTGCTCAAGGCCAGAGATGCACAGCTGATTTAGTAGGGGAGCTATATTTAAATAACTAATTAAAATAAAGTGCTTAATAGAGATATAAATAAGGTACATGAGAGGATAGATGAGGCGGTGATGCTTAAATCTAACTGGGCAGGCCGGGAGGATTTCCTTGAGAAGATGACATATTGAAAATTCATGGATTTGAACATGTGCTAGTAGAAGGGGGGAGGACTTCGGGAGGGTCAGACTGAGGTCAAGACACATGAAAAAAGAGAAAGAAGAACTTAGTGCAAATTTTCCTTTGCCTGTTTCTGAGGGTTTTTGGATAAAGGGATTTCAAGGTGGGATTTTGACGTTTTTGTCTTTCACTTTTACCCCTTCTATGGGGTTCTGGACTGAAGAATGACTTGTTTCCCCACCAGCAGAGGAATGAAGTGCTGCTTCATAGCTGGATGAATGCTTGGTAACCCTCATTGTCTGGCTTTTCCAGTGAGGGATTTGAAGGCTAAACTGTGTTTTCTGTTCCAGGGAGCCTCAGTCACACTTACCTCCCCAGTTGTAGGTGGAGAATTGGAGCAGAGGGGAGATGAAGGCCAGATCAGATTTTTAAAAAAATTACACAGAGTGATCAGGCAGAGTGGTCTTGGAGGTCCAGATTCAGCAGGCATGCATGTGCACCTCCTTCAACGCCCCAAATGGGAGAGTAGAGGAAGGGAGAAGCTGGGTTCCTGTCTTGAAGGAACAGTAACTCCACTCAGAGGCTTAAAGTGTGACTCACTGTGGCAGCTGTGACTTTGCCCCAGGAAGGAGCTGCTGTGTGTTAGGCGTAGAGGATGGAACTTGTTCTTACTCTCCACTCCACATGTACAAAGCGGGGAACCCTAGAGGGACAGAAGGGTTCCCTGTCCCTCCAATCCTCTTGGAGCTTAAGGACAATCATTTCCCAGAGGTTTCTCGTACTAGACCCTATTAAGTTAATGGCTGTGGAGTAGACTGAAGTTGAGTTGGCTTGTGATAACTCTGTGCCCTTGACTTTAGAACATATTCTTTACAGAAGCATTCTCAGATACTTGGGTCTGTGGAGCTACATCTGTAGTTACCATTAAACCAGAGGAACCCAGTGAGTCCTTTATAACATGAAAGAAAGTGAAAGTCGCTCAGTCACGTTTGACTCTTTGCAACCCCATGGAACATTGCCTGCCAGGATCCTCTGTCTGTGGAATTCTCCAGGCAAGAATGCAGGAGTGGGTAGCCATTCCCTTCTCGATATTCCCAACCCAGAGATTGAAACCAGGTCTCCTGCACTGCAGGCAAGAGAGAGAGAGAGAATGACTCAGGCTCAGAAGAATTGTTCACATGTGTTCAAAGACAGTATTAAACCACCCAAATCCACTAGCTATATCAGCTTTAGAGTGTTGTTCCAGTGCTGGCTGACTGCTTCACAAGCACCTGGGTGAAAATATGCTTCTCTTATTGGCTTGTATCTGAACCAGGAGCTCAGATTTCTCTTGTTTCTGGCACTATGGAAAGTGGTTGGCAGTGAGAGCAGTTGATGACTTTCTCTTAGAATCACTCCCAGATACTTAAAAGAAACAGTTTCTTGTACTTTTTTGGAAAGAGATCTGAACTTAAGTTTGTTCTGAGGTTAGCAATTTACGCATGGTATTTTAAAAGATAGAATGATACAATCCCAAAGTATATCAGAGATAAGCCAGATGGCTTGTTTCTAGACTAGTCTTACTGGTGATTAAAGAGCTGATTTTTCTCTCACATACTCAAGAGCGTGGACGTATTTATTGTCAACATATTCAATAGCTAGACAAGTTAAATTGGTCCAGGAAAACCTAATTGGGTATTTTCCACCTTGCATAACTCTAGTGTTCCTATTTAAGAGAGCCTGGGGAATAGCTGTTAGTGAAGGTATTGATTATAAGTCTGCTGCTTTTTAATAGCTGTGCATTAGCTCCACTTACATTTCAAGGGGCTAAAATTTTAAACAAAAGTAAAAATCTAAGCAGTTTGAGCTAGTTCTGTCACTTGCACTTCGGCGAATAGTTTTGCTTTGATTACTTTCTGAGAGTTGCTGTCAGCCTGGGTGGAGAGGACCACATTACTGGATCGCTCTTATTTTGACAAATGATCATTATCTGGCTGGAACATGTCCTAGAAGCCAATAAATATATAATAGGCTATTTCAGATTCTTTGAAGATATTAAGCATAATCTCATTTTGACTATAGACTGTGTTTCTTAATAAATGTTTAAAAACTCTCCTGGCAGACCCTTGATATGACAACTAATAAATATACCATTGGATAAGTGATAACAAAAAAACACGAATTACAGTTGATATGTCTTCAAATTATTTAGGTGCAGTAATAAAATACCATTTTTTTCTTGACAAATATATTAGCCATGACTGAATTCTTTCATGTTACTTCATGTTGAGAAATATACACAGAAGTTTTTGCTGGGGAGTTACTTTTACTGACTGCTGGTAATTCACTTTTGATTTTTATTCAGGTAGTTTGTAATGATAAATTATTTATAGAAAACAGTTGCTCCTTGAAATATATGTGAATTTTATTTTTTGCTTAAACTTACTGTGTATTTATGAATCTTGTTGTTAATGTTAGGAAAAATCTAATCAAGATCTTGGCTTAGAAAGTTGCTCATGATTGCTCTTTCATCTAAAAATTCGACCTGAACTGACTTGCTACTTGTCTTAATCTTAAAATGATTTCCTGTTTATTTGATGAGCAGAGAGTTTGCAATTACCTGTTAAATAATTTTGTTATTTAGAGTTTCCTATGTGCCATTTTGATGTGTCTGGAGCTTTCTGTTCTTGAAGCTGAAAAGTGTTGAGATATATATTCGTTAGTATCACCATTATTCAAGGAAGTGACTGCACTTTATTTGCTGTTCAGCATGGTGTCTTACTACTATATGCATATGATTAGGGAACTGCTTTTTGGCTCATGAAGTATCAATAGGGTACTTCTGAGGTGCAGTAATCTAACATGAGGTTGTCTTAAAGTGCAGCATATGCAATTTTATTTCACCATGTGAGCATCATGGACTATCTTGCAATTAAAAAAAAAAGACTTGTATTTAAATACCGGTAACAATGGTATTCCTGAAAAAATGGATATATAGTTTACATAGTCTCATTATATATAATTTATACACTCTCCTTACATAAGTTCTTTGATTAGAATATAAATTTGCCTTTACCTATCAGTTTACAAGGGAAACTGACATTGTACATGGTCTTTCTTATCTCTGATACGACTTCTTTACTGTAAGGTTTATGAGATACTTTATTTTTAATTTCAGTTTTCTCTAACTGTGTACAGATGTCACATATCTTGTTCTTCAGTTAATAAACAGCTTGTATTCTACTATCTCATTAGCCTTTTAGTAAATGGGATTCAAAATGGTGTCATTAGCCTTTTGATAAATATCATTTTAATTAAATATGCATAAATATAGAAAGATTTACTGTGTAACAAATGCAGTAATTATGATGTGTTCTATACTATTTTGTATTTTTATTGAACTGTGTACCTATTTCTCATGGACAATAATTATACCATTAAGAGTCTATACTAACCTGTTTTCTGTATAAAGATCACAAGTCTGTTGAGTATGTAGCTTGAATTACTTTGATTTTGCCTTTATCATAATATTGAAGAAAATGATATTGTAACTTCTCATGTGCCAAGAAGTAAAGAATTCAGGTTTAGTAATTTTTTTGGCTGATTCAGAAAAGTAATTTGTTGCTTGCAGGATTTTTGTAAATAGAGATGTTTTAATGTAATTTAATATTATAAAAACACTTCAGCTCAATTTTTCAGCTGGTCATTAAAATCATTATGATATTACAGAAGTATTGTTAAGAAAGGAACTCTTGTGATAGAAAGATTTGACTTTGAATCTCAGATTTGCCAGTTAAAGTGATCATAATGCCCTTGGGTGATTATAATAACAATACCTGCCTCCTAGGATTGATTGAAGACATAAATGAGATAATAAGAGTTAGTAAGTACTAAAAAATGTAGATGATTTTTATAATCATAATTATCAGAAGGTTTTTGTCCTAAACATATTTAATTTTGCTGGAAATTTTATCAATCTTTGTGTATGTGACAGTTTCAAAGTATTGACTAATGGATGAGTATACCAAACTGTGAACTATTTTTCTGGATACCCTGAAGGATAATATAATCAGCACATTGAAAAATATTACATAGTTGATATTTAGTAGAATTGAATTGAATTTGAATAACTTCAACTGGTACAAGATGACTGTTGTGCAGTTTTCCTTATTTCCTGATACATAATTGTTTTGTAATTGTTATATAGTCTCTGTCAAACTAGATTGTAAACAAAAATTGATTAGAAATTATTTTTCACTTTCCTCTCATCTAAAAGTATGAAAAAAAATTTTTTCCCCATCCACCAAATATATTCAGTGAATGTTTATTGGATTTTAACCAGATATATTTTTGATGGATGTTCCCTACTCCCCTTGATGTTAAAAGAAAAATGGATAAGTAAGATAATGAACTGTTTGTAAAAGAATGACAAAATCAATTATCATGTAATCATGCTATACATACTATTGCACTGTTTAGACGTATTTATGTAGGTGGACAAGTAATGGTATAGCCATAGAAAAAGTTGTTAGGATGTATAGTCATGTTTATGAAATTCTAGAGAAGGGATTGGAAGAGTGTAGGTGCTGGTGCTGGTGCTCATTCGCTTCAGTCATATCCAACTCTTCGTGACCTATGGACTATAGCCTGCCAGGCTCCTCTGTCATGGGATTTGCCAAGCAAGAATACTGGAGGCGGGGGGGGGGGGGTGGTGTTTGCCATGCCCCCCTTCAAGGGATCTTCCCAACCCAGGGATCGAACCCGAGTCTCTTACGTCTCCTGCGTTGGCAGGTGGGTCCTGTACCACTAGCACCACTGGAAGAATGTATAGTATATACCAAATAGTGTGTTGTGATTACAAGCAACCTAAAATGAGAGATTATTTAAGCCTAGAAACCTGAGGGGTTTATTGGATAAAGTGTGAGTACATCACAGAATTGGAAACACAGTTTGAATAAGTAAGCCTCAGGAAGTATAGAAATAGAAACACCTCCAGAGTTAAGTGACAGAAATTTGTGAGCAGCTACTGTGGCTAGAGTGGCGTTTGGGGATGTCCTGCAGTTGACAGCCCACTAGAATGACAGGGAATGGGGGTGGTGGCAGTTCTCCAAAGGAAATGGTGCTGGGCATGGAGGTCATCATGGTGGGGTGTTTTCCTTATTATTTTAGGTAAATCTTTTTAAAGAGTAGCTTGAGATTTAATCTGTAAAACATATGATTCACCCACTTGAAATTTATAAGTCAGTGACTTAGTATATGAATTTGTGCATTTATCTGCATAATCAATATTGTATTACCCATGAAAGAAACCCTACTACCCTCAGCCATAATCAATACACCACCCCCACTTCTGCCCCTAGAAACCAGTAATATACTGTCTATAGATTTTCCTATTCTGAACATTTTCAGTTCAGTTTAGTCGCTCAGTTGTGTTCAACTCTTTGCGACCCCATGGACTGCAGCATGCCAGGCCTCCCTTCCAACACCAACTCCCGAAGTTTACACAAACTCATGTCCATTGAGTCAATGATGCCATCCAACCATCTGTCATCCCCTTCTTCTCCTGCCTGCAATCTTTCCCAGCATGGTCTCTTCAAATGAGTCAGTTCTTCGCATCAGGTAGCCAAAGTATTGGAGTTTCAGCTTCAACATCAGTCCTTCCAATGAACACCCAGGACTGATCTCCTTTAGGATGGACTGGTTGGATCTCTTTGCAGTCCAAGAGACTCTCAAGAGTCTTCTCCAACACCACAGTTCAAAAGCATCAATTCTTCTGTGCTCAGCTTTCTTTATAGTCCAACTCTCACATCCGTACAAGACTACTGGAAAAACCATAGCTTTGACTAGATGGACCTTTTTTGGCAAAGTAATGTCTCTGCTTTTTAATATGCTGTCTAGGTTAGTCATAACTTTTCTTCCAAGGAGTAAGCATCTTTTAATTTCATGACTGCAGTCACCATCTGCAGTGATTTCTGAGCCCCCCAAAATAAAGTCTGCCACTGTTTCCACTGTTTACCCATCTATTTGCCATGAAGTGATGAGGCCAGATACAATGATCTTGGTTTTCTGAACGTTGAGATTTAAGCTAACTTTTTCACTCTCCTCTTTCACTTTCATCAAGAGGCTCTTTAGTTCTTCTTCACTTTCTGCCATAAGGGTGGTGTCATCCGCATATCTGAGGTTATTGATATTTCTCCCGGCAATCTTGATTCCAGCTTGTGCTTCATCCAACCCAGCATTTCTCATGATGTACTCTGCATATAAGTTAAATAAGCAGGGTGACAATATACAGCCTTGACATACTCTTTTCCCAATTTGGACCAGTCTGTTGTTCCATGTCCAGTTCTAACTGTTGCTTCCTTACCTGCATACATATTTCTCAAGAGGCAGGTCAGGTGGTCTGGTATTCCCATCTGTTTCAGAATTTTCTGCAGTTTGTTGTGATTCACATAGTCTGAACATTTTATATCAATGGAATTAAGCAGCATATTGTCCTTTGTGATTTACTTCTTTTGCTTATCATAATATTTTCAAGGTTCATTAGGTTGTAGCTTGTGTCAATACTTCTATTTACAGCTGAATTATATTCCATCGTATGGATAATTCCACATCCTGTTTATCTACTCATCAGTTGATAGACATTTGAACTGTTTCCACCTTGTGATTCTTATGAAAAACATTGCTGTAAACATTTGTGTAGAAGTTTTTGTTTGAATACTTGTTTTCAGTTGACTTGTGTCTATAGCTTGGAGTAAAATTACTAGATCATATGATAATTCTTACATTTTAGCTTTTGAGGAACTGCCAAACTGTTTTTCAAATTGCACCCTTATTACCATCAAGTAGGGAGACTCACATTTCTCCAAATTGTAACATGTTAAATGTCTTGCTGTAGAACTATCCTAGAGGGTGTGATGTGGCATCTCATTGTTATTTTGATTTGTATTTCCTTGATGACTAATGATGTTTGTATTTTTATATTTGCTTATTGGCTATGTGTGTGTGTGTGTGGGGGTGTGGGTGTGTGTGTGTGTGCAAGTGCACGCACACATGCTCAGTCATGTCTGACTCTGCGACCCCATAGACTATACCCCTCCAGGCTCCTCTATCCATGGGGTTTTCCAGGCAAGAATACTGGAGTGGATTGCCATTTCCTTCTCCAGGAGATCTTCCTGACTGAGGAATGGAACCTGCATCTCTTACATCTCCAGGTGGCTCAGTGCTTTTACTTGTCTTCCTAATCTTGTAGAAACAAAGATTAAATATCAAAAGGACCTTATAGTCCATCAGCTGTTGCTTTTGACCATATTATAAATATGTCCACAGGTTTGCTAAGGTCTGGTTGTTTAGTATGGATTGTATGTTGTTTTCTACCTACATTTCCCTACATTTACATTCTACCTACATTTCAGAATCTGCTGTTTGTTAGAAGTGCACATTTCCAGGCTTCACCCCCAGTTTCATGAATGAGTCAGTTGAATAACAGGCCGAAGAGACAAAATTTTAAGCAAGTAGATGGAGAACTACTTTTTTGGTGGTAGACATCTCAATATCTCACAAGGCCATTATTTTGTTGGATGTTCCTTCATTTGTTCCCTGGTAACTTTTATCATTTGGCCTGTTTTGACTCTTTGCAGCAACATTCAACAATCCAGTTCCCTTGTGATGGTTGGCAAATATGGTCCTGTTGTGCATGAAGATGGGACATTTGGTCTTGCAGTTTGACCCTGCAAGTTCTGCTGATTTAATCATTGAGTTAAGAATGTCTTCCTCAGCACCATCTGAGTAGATGGGTGACAGCAGCTCCTATGTATGACCTTTGTTATAAAAGAGGCAAAACTGTGATAGGAATTTTAAGTGTTAACCAAAAATACTGAAGTCTTTGTAATAGATCATGGTACCGAATTCGAATGTATCTAATGTAAGAACTTCATAATTTCTTAGATAACAAAAGTCTAGTCTTGGTGATAATGGTAATTTTTTTGTTGTTCAGTTGCTTAGTCATGTCTGACTATTTTGTGAATCTGGGAACTGTAGCCCCCCAGGCTCCTTTGTCCATGGGATTGCCCAGGCTAGTATTCTGGAGTGGGTTGCCATTTCCCTCTCCAGGGGATCTTCCTGACCCAGAGATCGAATCTGTGTCTCCTTCATTGGCAGGCAGATTCTTTACCACTGAGCCATCAGGGAAGTCTGGTGACAGTTTTACCTGGTTTCATGTAAAAAGTTTTCTGAATAGTGTGATAGCTTCAGCTAATATCAAGTGCAGCATCCAGTGTCTTAGCACAAGCAATAACCCCTACACCTTTTCTCACTTGAGTTGTCAAGCTGGGAGAGAATGTTGTTAAAGGGTCAGACTCATGTGTTCAGGCCCTATTAGCTTTTGATTTATGACCAAAGCCATCTCACTTATGTCCTTACTTTGTTTGACTCTCAGGATTGGACTGTCCTTTGGTTTTAATTTGATAAGAGCTGTATGAATGACATTCTTGCCTTTAATACTGTGAAAAAATGCAAGGAGCCTGATGATAAGTTGTGCATCAGATGAGTTATGATTGTTAGATACGAGGGCAATAATAATGTGGGGTTAGCATGGACTTGGTAAAGCTCATCTTGTGAAGTTGTTAAGTCCTGCCACTTTTTTCTAGTGTTGGATTTTTTTTTTTTTCTTCCTGGGAACTGGCTCCTTATCACCAAGTTTTAACGCTTTTATTTAGTCATTCCCATAGAATGCATTTGTTTCCTTTCCAGTTTTTAACAAGTATCATTAGCCTCATTTAGGACCTTATCCACCAAAGGATGATCAATACTGGGAAAGGTTAAAAAGGTCAGATGTGAATTTATTACATGAATGTTCATTTGATTTACACAGATGCATTGTCAACTGGTTACCAATTTGCATTATTCAATATTCATTTATAGGCACTTACAATGCTGTCAAATTCTAGCGTGTGAGCAATTTTTAAAGATCTGCTTTGTGCTTAGTTAAAGCTTTAAATAGTTTGACGTAACTATGGTAAGGGTTTAGTTTTGTTCAGGAACTAGGTCTTTACTGAGACTTAAGTAGGAATAGTCAGAGCAAGCCAAGAATTAGAAAGAGGTATTAATGTTTTTTTTTCCTTCATGATTAAAAAAGCAGGGGACCAAAAGAAAAAAAGCATTTTGTAACTTCGATTTTATTTGAAGCAATATTTTTCAAAGTTTAAGCCATTCTTGTGATATGTGAGTGCCTTTTACTTTAAAAATGGGATCATTTGAATCTGATGTATTTTCCCAAGATCTCCATTCATGCTTAGGAAGTAGGTGATTGATGAGCTACTACTCAGCAGAGGAGAAATTAATTTGGCACAGAATAAGTGGAATCAGCTCTTAGCTTTCTTGGGGGCAGGGTAAGGATTTATTCTGCCTTATCACCTCATCCTTGAAGGCATTTTCCTTTAGTTCATAATCTTCCCTAACCAGTTTGTCTCCTGGAGGAACATATAAGCATCTTGCTCCTGCTGCTGCTAAGTCGCTTCAGTCGTGTCCGAATCTGTGCGACCCCATAGATGGCAGCCCACCAGGTTCCCCTGTCCCTGGTATTCTCCAGGCAAGAACACTGGAGTGGGTTGCCATTTCCTTCTCTAATGCACGAAAGTGAAAAGTGAAAGTGAAGTTGCTCAGTCGTATCTGACTCTTAGCGACTCCATGGACTGCAGCCCACCAGGCTCTTCTGTCCATGGGATTTTCCAGGCAAAAGAGTGGGGTGCCATTGCCTTCTTCTATAAGCATCTTAGCAATGCTTATAACCAAAGTGGTCAAGAAAAACGGACAAATATCAGTGCAGTTTTTCATGTGGCCACATGTGGAACACCAAGGGACCAGTGAAGGGATCCTAACCACATTGCTCGTTGTCGGCCTTGCCTTATTTGACAGCGCGGAAAGCCAGTTTTCTCTCCTTTAGTATTTTCCTCAGTTTTAACAGTTTTACTACCTGGCATTTTCCAAGTATATTTACAAATATCTCACCTAGTTCTCATAACACTGATGCTGGGCAGGTGGTGCCAGCCTTTGCTGCAGCATGCCATACCCCCTGTCCTCTATCCAAATAACCTTTCTGACCATCTTTGGTTTGTTTTTCCTTTTCATAGAAAATCTGATATATAATTTCAGTTAATATTAAGAAATGCTTATTTAAAAACTATTCTGTCAGAAGCTTTTGATCTCTTTTCCTCTGTAGTTAGTTTTTTTTTTTTTAATTTTTCCATTCATACCACTTTTAAGTGTTTTGGGGTAAGTCACTTAATTCTCTAAAATGAGAAAACTGTATAGTTTTGTAGGCCCCTTCCCTAATTAAGTAACAAAATAGATGGAATCAACTCTTGATTTTTCACTTTTGTCCTGACTAGATGTTCACCTTAAGTGTGTAGATATATGATATCTACATACATACATGTGTAGATACATATATATATGTATATTTATGAAATTGTTTTTGTGACCTCAAAACATTTGAATAGGAAAATGATTAGGAATTCTGACTGCTCATAATTTTTGTTGATTTGTTTATAGTCTTGTAAAACTCATGTTTCTTGCCATCCTCACTCATATATTACGTTCATGAGCTCTTGGGTAGACTTGTAGTGAAGAAGAGATATATTACACATAGCTTCAGCTTCCTTATCTGTCTGCTACTCTGCCCCCACCCTCACCATTTTCTTTATGAAACAGAATTAGCTTGTATTAAAAAATAAAAATAAAAAAACAAAAAATACCTCATCAGAAGACATGATGATGTCAGTGATCATTTGAAAGCTGGTAGACAATCTGTTTATGCCTTTATTCAATTTTAAAATAATAAACTTTATTTTTTAGAGCAGTTTTAGGTTTACAGAAAATTGATCAGGAAGAACAGAATTCCCATATGCCTCCCACCAGTGCGCACTTTGCACAGTTTCTCCTGTTACTAACAACCTGAATTAGTGTGGAACATTTGTTGTAATTGGTGAGCAAATATTGATGCATTATTATCAACTGTATTTGCAAGTAATCATGGAAAGATTAAAGCAGATATGAAAGGATGAGGAGTCCCTGGTGACTTTGGGGTTGCCTCACTACACTTGGAGCCTTTTGGGAATAGAGATGACCTGAGAATCAGAGACATCTTTGGGAGCTGATGAAAAGAGGGAATAAAGGACATAATAAGATTAGTTTTGATGATCTCAGAGATGATAAATTTGCCAAAAATGTGAATGTTGCTTGGGAGGAGTAAGGTTCTCAGTTTTCATTCCTGTCAATGGCTGTGTACACCCTGGAAGGACTGCTCCTGTCTGGAATTGCTGGGCCTCCCATTGATTTGTGCTGTGGAGGCCCAGGAGAAGGGAAGTGATGTCTTATCCCAAGTATGAAAGCCCCAAGGATCTTTAACAGATAAGTGAGAAGACTAGGCCTGGGACAGGTGTATGTGAGTCATGATCAGTGCCTTAACCACATCTGCAAACTCCCATTCCTGTAGCTCTTCGATGCCTTCTTTGGTGTCTTCTTCCCTGTGGCCAAGCATGTCACCTTACAGATGTGTTTTTTCTTGTCTTCCATCAGAAAGAGAAAAGAGATGGGTGTCCTTTTCTTTTATATTCCTCTGTTACTTTATTAAAATAATCATTATAAAGCAAATGATAGTAATAGTTGTTCCCATTGTTTAGCTTTATTGTGGCTTGCAGTTTTTATCCTTGAGGCCAGGACGGAGCCCTCTGGCTACGAGTTGTGCCGTGCTGGCTGCCCCTCACTGGTAATGGAGCGCTGAAGCAGGGGAACAGCTAGGCTGATTGCCCTCACCCAGTGTGGTGGCCGTTTGTTAATGTACTCTGAGCTGCACAATTTGGAGGATGTCAGTTATGGCTGAGTAGCTGAAATCTAAGACATGCCACTTTGCAGGGCATATTTGATGCTGACAGGCTCATCTTTAAAAATAGTGATTTTACAGTTTATTTTCTATGTTTATATGTTATGTTTTTGTTTTTCTTTAAAGAATAGTTTCCCAGGCTGAGTTTGTTTTTTCAGAAACACATACCCACTTCGTCACGCTTTTCTTTGAATTTTAAATTTCAAGTGTATATACTTGTTTCCTGTGCCTGTAAAGAAGTGGCCTTACTTTGTGAACATGACTTGTTCAGTCTCTAAACATAGAGTCTCTGTGGTGAGACTGTATCTTTACGTAGTGAATAGTCCGTTGCAGGTGCCTAGCAGTCACGCTGTGTCTTTCTTAGAAACTTCAAGGTACCCACTATGCCATAATCTTCTGAAGGGTACCTTATGTATATAATACCAAGTTGTCTGCCTCACCACTGTTGTTGTTCAGTTGCTAAGTCATGTCTGACTCTTTGTGACCTCATGAAGCACAACACAGCAGGCTTCCCTGTCCTTCAGTATCTCCCAGGGTATGCCCAAACTCATGGCCATTGAGTCAGTGATGCCATCCAACCATCTCATCCTCTGTCTCTCCCTTCTGTTCCTGCCCTCAATCTTTTCCAACATCTGGGTCTTTTCCAGTGAGTCTGCTCTTCACGTCAGGTGGCCAAAGTATCAGATCTTCAGCTTCAGCATCAGTCCTTCCAGTGGTTATTTAGGGTTGATTTCCTTTAGGATTGACTGGTTTGATATTGCTGTTCCAGGGACTCTCTAGTCTTCTCCAGCACCACAGCTCAAAAGCATCAATTCATTGGCACTCAGCCTTCTTTATGGTCCAGTTCTTACATCTGTCCATGACTATTGGAAAAACCACATCTTTGACTATACAGACCTTTGTCGGCAAAGTGATGTCTGCTTTTTTAATGCGCTGTCTAGATTTGTCATAGCGTTTCTTCCAAGAAGCAAGTGTCTTTCAATTTCATGGCTGCATTCACTGTCTGCAGTGATTTTGGAGCCCAAGAAAAAAAAATCTGTTGCTGTTTCCTCTTTTTCCCCATCTATTTGCCATGAGGTGTTGTGTCTTGCCATGTGACCCCATTATCCTGACCACTGACTACAGGAAGGCAGGCAGAGGCTGACATCATGGAAGGGGCTGGGCATGAGAACTCTGTTCCAGGGTGTACTGTCTACAGGAAAGTGACCACACCCCCTGTAGGATCGTTTCTCCTTAGAAGAGAGATGCAGTTAGAATGATGTAGGAGTACTCAGATTTTCTAAGAGAAAGTAGGCTGCAGAATCCAGGAGGCTAGAGCAGCCATAGAAACAACATTGCCATGAGATAACGGGAAGAGGCATACTAAAGAACTAATAGTTTGCAAAAGGCAAGAAGCAGACCCAGAAGAGGAGTCCAAACTGAGTTGCCCTGTGACTCCTCAAGTCACTGTGTGTTCTGAGGGCAGGTCAATTCAGCTCTTATCTCATCTTGTATCCTTTCAGCAATCCACACCCTCCACCTACCTCACCATCCAAATTCCCTGTCTTCTGACAAAATCTTGAGTTTCTGGAATTGCCTGATAATTCCTGAATTTTAAAATTACTTACCTAAGAATAAGTCAATTTTTGAAAACTGATAATATGATTCTTAAATAAAGACCTTGTATGATGACATAGATGGTCTAAAAGCCAGAAATACCAGATATAGACGTGAAATATCTGAAAAAGTGATATTGTAGATTTTTGTGTTTTCTTGCCATGTACAGATTTTATTTATCTTTAAATAAAACTTACCTGGTTATATCATAGTTCTTAAGAAACTATGTAATAGTTTAAATGAGGAAGAAAAGATGGCTGTATACTAAATTGGTTAGAGAGCTCATTAACATACTGTCTTTTTTTGTCAGGTTGCTAAGGCTCACTGATTGAATGTGAATTTAGAGAAACTATCATCTTGATGGCAGTGTTACTAACTATACTTCATCTTCATTTAAATTTCTCTTTTTGTGTTAATGTTTGTGTTTTTTCTTTTGTTTACCAGTGTTAACTGTTTTAAATACACATGTCATACTTACAGGGAAATGATTATGAACAAGGAGACAACAAAGCAAATAAATTATATAAATATAACTCAATGTCTATTGAATTATAAATTAATCAGTAGATATTTTCTGTAATTTTCTTGTGATTTTGGACTATTATATTCACTGGCATCTTCCATGTGCTAGAACACTGCCTGATATATTGTGGATACTTAGTTGTGCCCACATATTGTGGGTAAATAGTTGCTAAATGAACACATCCAACAGAGGATAGGAATTTCTATAATATATAATATAGACTCATGTTAGAATCAGAGGGGAAGTTAAAGATCTTAAAGCATGACTTCATGACTTCTTTCATAGATTAGGAAATTGATGCCTAGAGAGGTGAAGGGAATTGCCTAAGATCACAGTTAGTGGCAGAATGAGGCCTACTTTCTATATTTCTAAACAACTTGATCAATTTTACATGGCCAACAGGAGAGTAGAACTGGGGTGGAAACTCAGATGTAAAAGGCTTCAAGGTCCATTATAAACATAGGAGTTTATTATTCATATTTTGAGGTCAATTTCATATTTTTGAGGTTTTTATAAAGGCTTAATCTGTCACCTCTTCTCTGTAGCTCTTTCTATGCCCCCACACAGAATTAATTGCATCCTTGAGAGATAGCACTGAATACCATTTCTTTTCTATTATATATGACATTATCTTGAGTTGGAGTTCCTTGTTTGTTGAATTGTGTTAAGAGCTAGGAACAATTAATATACCTAAGATTAGGTTTAAGGAGATAAAACCTTCATGAGAGGAACAGAATCTCATAGCCTTTCAAATACAGTTACCCCTTGATAAATCAGTGTCAGTATTGAATTATCATGTTTCTTGTAGACATGACTTAATGATTGCTAGTCTCCTTGGTTGGAATGGCTTTTGAGGAAGACTTTACTCTGTAATTTTTATAAGATTCATAATAGTACTTTGCTATGTATGTAATGGTTTCAATACTAACACAATTTAAAACATTTTGGCTGACCAGTATTTTTAGATCTCTTTTAGAAGATTTTTAGAAAAGTTGAACTGATGGTACTGTTACCATCAGTTACTAAGGATATATTCCTTAGTAAGTGCACCAGTCAATTTTATACACGTTTAGCAGAACTTGGCTATCAAATCATCAACAAATTTTAAAAGGAATTATTATTTATTCTTTTGAACTTGAAACTTCTAGGTTACGTTGGTATTTATACAACATTTGAAAACATGAAGGAAAGCACACTTTAGGAGAATATTGTGATACTAGAAAATGTAAAAATTGATAGAAGCTGTATTGTTTTGCCTGTGGATATTAAAAATATAATAGTATTTACTGTGTAATAGTATTTCAAACCTATTTATTTTTTTATAGGTAGATCTTCTGAGATGTGATGTCATTCCCTTAGGGAAATAGTCTGAAATTATTTTATTCCTATTCTTTATGGCAGAACTGCTATAAATCTTACTTATATGAAAAACAATATTTAAAAATGAATAGAAAATACTAAAGTCAATAATTATAACCACATGCTAATTTCTATAAAGAAAGTCTGTATTATTGGAGTTGTCAGTAATACTCTGATCTTTTCTACAAAACATTAACATTTTATGAATGCAAGAAAACTTACAGTTCAAACCATCTTCATTCACAGATGAGAAAAAAAATCGAGAATGAATGAATTCACACTGGAAATGTTAAAGCCTGCTAATGAAAGTCTGGACTAGAATCTAGATCTTCCTATTCTTTGGCTAGCATACATACCAAACTAATGGAAAAGAGTAAAAGTCATCCAAAGAAATGCTAAATAAGATTATATAATTTCATCCCTTTATGGCTTTATATTCTGTATGTTTATTATCTTTTTTGTCATCTTTGCCAGCAAAAGACACAGACTGATTTAAAATCAAAAGAGGAATTTACCTAAAGTTTTTAGACTGAGGGAGGCTCTCAGTATTGAAGGGAAACTCCTCTCCTTGAAACAGGGAGGAATCAGCTAGATCTAAAGGTCGTGGTAACAGGAAAAGTCAACAAAATTGCCGAGGCTCTGTTGCTGACTTGGATCAATTTTGACCTAGTCTTTGGTATGTGCATGAGTTAGTAACTCAGTTGTATCCAACTCTTTGTAACCCTGTGGATGGTAGCCTGCCAGGCTCCTCTGTCTATGGGATTCTCCAGGCAGGAATGCTGGAGTGGGTGCCATTCTCTTCTCCATGGTATGTACATAGTCTATTTAATAAACCCAAGTCCCAAGAGATTGTGTTTTATTGACTAATCTTGTGTTTTGTGCTGACCAGCCGATACAGGAATTATATAGAAATGATCCCAGAGCAGCCTCTGAGGGACACCTTTGGTTTCTGTATTGGAGGGCATGCATCTAGATTTATGTTTCCATCAGGATGGTATAGTGAAGGAGAAGATTCCCTAAAAGAGAGTTGAAGTAACATCAGGAAAGGGGCTGGATGCCAGGCTGCCACTAAATGACATATGTTCACTTCACCTGTCAAGTGATCATATTATGCTGGAAAACTTGTTCTGCTGCTGCTGCTAAGTCACTTCAGTCGTGTCCGACTCTTTGCGACCCCATAGATGGCAGCCTGCCAGGCTCCCCTGTCCCTGGGATTCTCCAGGCAAGAACACTGGAGTGGGTTGCCATTTCCTTCTCCAGTGCATGAAAATGAAAAGTGAAAATGCAGTCGCCCAGTCGTGTCCGACTCCTAGTGACCCCATGGACTGCAGCCTACCAGGCTGCTCCGTCCATGGTATTTTCCAGGCAAGAGTACTGGAGTGGGGTGCCATTGCTCTCTCCGAAGCTGGTTCTATGTCCAGTAAAATCTGCCTTTTCTGAATAACATACTAAGTATTTTTAAGATATGAGTTACCTAGTGTATGTAGAATGAGACTATTTTAAAACTTTTTCTGTATTACTTTGTCTCTGGTAGTATTTTAATTACTCAACAATTTTTTCTTTTTTTCCACCATGAGGGGTCAGAGAAAAGAAGACACAGGGAAATTCAAATCTAAAATAGCATTGGGTTTTGAATTTTATATACAGAATTTGCTGCCCACAGTGAATAGAAATAATAGCTATAATTTATTTTCTACCTACTGGTTTAAAGTACTGGATTTAAAGTACTAGATGGTCATTTTAGCAATATATTCAGCACAAGAAAAATTTGAGGTCAGAAACTTAGGCTTAGGAAGGTAGCAAAAACACAGTGGAGCCTGGTGTCTAAAAGTATGGGGTCTAGAATGAAATTTCCTGGGTTCAGATTTTGAGTCTGACTCTTGATCACTGTATGACCTTGCGTGAGTTACCTAATCTTTCTGTTGCCGGTTTTTCTTTCTGAAGAGTGGTGAAAAAAATAGGATCTACGTCCTAAGAGTGATTATGATTGTTAAAAGATACAATCTATATTCAGCGCTTACTAGCATGGTAGCGTTAGTAGCCTGGCACTTAGTAAGCAATAAATGTTAGCAACTAATATAATGATTCACAGTAAACCTTGTTAACTGTACTATTTATTACACTACATGCACACACACACACACACACACACATTTTTTGTTGAGTGGAAAAGACTTACGAAATTGAAGAAGCAGAAGAATTAAACAACTGGACCTAAAATTAATACTATGCTTTTAACTCAGTGGAATAAAAACAAATTGATTACTTCAAAAATATTCATTAGTCTGTGGTGTGCTTCATTGTGAGGGCTTTTCATATTCTTTTTCTAAAAATTGAGGTATAATTGACATATTACATTAGTCTTAGGTGTACAACATAATGCTTCAGTATTTATCTGTAGTGTAAAATGATCACCACAATAAATCTAGTTAGTTTCCATCACCATTGAAAATTATGTTATTTTCCCTCTGATTAGAACTTTAACCCATTTTTAGTTAATTTTTATGAATTGTTTAAGATGTAATTGAGTTTTGTTCTTTTGCATGTGGCTGTTTAGTTTCCCCAACACCAGTTATTGAAGAGATTGTCTTTCCACATTGTATATTCTTGCTTCCTTTGATATAAATTAATTGACGGTATATGCTTGGGTTTATTTCTGGGCAATCTGTTCCATTGATCTGTGTGTCTGTTTTTATGCTATGGCCTACTGTTTTGTTTTCATAGCATGTAGTGTAGTTTGAAATCAGGGTGTGTGATGCATCCAACGTTTTCTTTCTCGAGCTTGCTTTGACTCTTTGGGTTCTGTTTTGATTTCATACAAATTTTAGGATTGTTTTTTCTATTCCTGTGAAGTATGCCATTGGCACTTTGACAGGGATTGCCTTGAATCTGTGGATTGCTTTTCATTGTATGGTCATTTTAGCAATGTTAGTTGTTACAGTCCTTGAACACAAAGTATCTTCTCATTTATTTGTGTCTTCTTCAGTTTCTTTCATTAATGTCTATAGTTTTCACTGTACAGGTCTTTAAACTCCCGAGTTAAATTTATTCCTAGATATTTTATTCTTTTTCATATAACTGTAAATGGGGTTATCCTCTGACTCTATTTCTGATAGCTTGCTATTGGTGTATAGGCATATAACAGATTTTATTCTTAATTAATTTATTTTATTATTGAAGGATAATTGCTTTACAGAATTTTGTTGTTTTCTGTCAAACCTCAACATGAATCAGCCATAGATATACATATATCCCCTCCGTTTTGAACCTCCCTCCTATCTCCCTCCCCATCCCACCCTTCTAGGTTGATACAGAGCCCCTGTTTGAATTACCTGTGCCATACAGCAAATTCCCATTGGCTCTCTATTTTACATGTGGTAATGTAAGTTTCCATGTTACTCTTTCCATACATCTCACCCTCTCCTCCCTTCTCCCCTTGTCCATAAGTCTATTCTTTATGTCTATTTCTCCACTGCTGCCCTGTAAATAAATTCTTCAGTACCATTTTTCTAGTTTTCATATATATGCATTAGAACATAATAGTTATATTTCTCTTTCTGTCTTACTTTACTCTGTATAATAGGTTCTAGGTTCATTCACCTCATTAGAACTGACTCAAATGCATTCATTTTTATTCAGCCATAAATGGATAACTTCTTTATCCATTTATCTGTCCATGGACGTCTGGGTTGCTTCCATGTTCTAACTATTATAAATAGTGCTGCAATGAACAATGAGATATATGTGTCTTTTTCAATTTTGGTTTCTTCAGGGTATATACCTAGTAGTGGGATTTCTGGGTCATCTGGTGGTTTTGGAGAAGGAAATGGCAACCCACTCTGGTACTCTTGCCTGGAAAATCCCATGGATGGAGGATCCTGGTAACCTACAGTCCATGGGGTCGTGAAGAGCTGGACACGACTGAGCGACTTCACTTTCACTTTTCACATTCATGCATTGGAGATGGAACTGGCAACCCACTCCAGTATTCTTGCCTGGAGAATCCCAGGGACAGAGGAGCCTGGTGGGCTGCCATCTATGGGGTTGCACAGAGTCAGACACAACTGAAGCAACTTAGCAGCAGCAACAGCATGCTGGTTTTATTCCTAGTGTTTTATGGAATGGAATGGAATGGAATGGATGGTATGGAATCTTCATACCATCTCAGAGAAGGCAATAGCAACCCACTCCAGTGTTCTTGCCTGGAGAATCCCAGGGATGGCAGAGCCTGATGGGCTGTTGTCTATGGAGCTGAACAGAGTTGGACATGACTGAGGCGACTTAGCAGCTGCAGGAGCAGCATACCATCTATCATAGTGGCTGTATCAATTTGCATTCCCACCAACAGTGCAAGAGCATTCCCTTTTCTCCACACCCTCTCCAGCATTTATTGTTTGTAGACTTTTTGATGATGGCCATTCTGACCAGTGTGAGATGATATCTCATTGTGGTTTTAATTTGCATTGCTCTAATAATGGGTGATGTTGAGCATCTTATGTGTTTGTTAGCCATCTGTATGTCTTCTGTGGAGAAATGTCTGTTATAGGTCTTTTCCCCACTTTTTGATTATGTTGTTTGCTTTTCTGGTATTGAGTTGTATGAGCTGCTTGTATATTTTGGAAATTAATCCTTTGTCAGTTGTTTCATTTACTATTATTTTCTCCCGTTCTGAGGGTTGTCTTTTCACCTTGCTTAGAGTTTCCTTTGCTGTGCAAAAGCTTTTAAGGACCCACTTTAAGGTCCCACTTCAATCAGGTCCCACTTGTTTACTTTTGTTTTGATTTCTGTTACACTAGGAGGTGGGTCATAGAAGATTTTTCTTTGATTTATGTCATCGAGTGTTCTGCCTATAGTTTTATAGTTTCTGGTCTTACATTTAGTTCTTTAATCCATTTTGAGTTTATCTTTGTGTATGGTGTTAGGAAGTGTTCTAATTTCCTTCTTTTACATGTAACTGTCCACATTTCGCAGCACCATTTATTGAAGAGGCTGTCTTTGCCCCAATGTATATTCTTGCCTCCTTTGTCAAAAATAAGGTACCCATAGGTGCATGGGTTTATTTCTGGGCTTTCTATCTTGTTCTGTTGGTCTATATTTCTGTTTTTTTGTGCCAGTACCATACTGTCTTGATGACTATGGCTTTGTAGTATAGTCTGAAGTCAGGAAGGTTGATTCCTCCAGCTCCATTCTTCTTTCTCAAGACTGTTTTGGCTATTTGGGGTCTTTTGTGTTTCCATATGTATTGTGAAATTTTTTGTTCTAGTTCTTTGAAAACTGTCATTGGTAATTTGATAGGGATCACATTAAATCTGTAGATTGCATTTGGTAGTATAGTCATTTTTACAATATTGATTCTTCCTACCCAGGAACATGTAATATCTCTCCACCTGTTTGTGTCATCTTTGATTTCTTTCATCAGTGTCTTATAATTTTCTGTGTACAGTTCTTTGGTGTCCTTCGGTAAGTTTATTCCTAGATATTTAATTCTTTCATGTTACAATGGTGAATGGAATTGATTCCTTAAGTTCCCTTTCTGACTTTTCATTGTTAGTATATAGAAATGCAAGCGATTTCTGTGTATTGATTTTGTATCCTGCAACTTTGCTAAATTCACTGATTAGTTCTACTAATTTTCTGATACTATCTTTAGGGTTTTCTATGTTTAGTATCATGTCATCTGCAAATGGAGAGAGCTTTTCTTCTTCTTTTCTGATCTGGATTCCTTTTATTTCTTTTTTTTCTCTGATTGCTGTAACTAGGATTTCTGGAACTTTGTTGAATAATAGTGGTGAAAGTGGACACCCTTGTCTTATTCCTGATCTTAGGGGGAATGCTTCCAGTTTTTCACCACTGAGAATAATGTTTGCAGTAGGCTTATCATACGTCGCCTTTACTGTGTTGATGTAGGTTCCTTCTATGCCCGTGTTTTGAAGAGTTTTAATCATAAATGGGTGTTGAATTTTGTCAAGGCTTTTTCTGCATCTACTGAGGTTATCATATGATTTTTATCTTTCAATTTGTTAATATAATGTATCACAATGATTGATTTGCGTATATTGAAGAACCCTTGCATCCCTGGAGTAAACTCAACTTGATCATGGTGTATGAGCTTTTTGAAGTGTTGCTGAATTCTGTTTGCTAAATTTTGTTGTGGATTTTTGCATCTATGTTCATCAGTGATATTGGTCTGTAGTTTTCTTTTTGTGTGTGTTGTCTTTGTCTGGTTTTGGTATCAGGGTGATTTTGGCCTTGTAGAATGAGTTTGGAAGTGTTCTTTCCTCTGCAATTTTTTGAAGGCATTTTAGAAGGATAAGCATTAACTCTTCTCTAAATGTTTGATAGAATTCTTCTGTGAAGCCATCTGGTCCTGGGCTTTTGTTTTTTGGGAGATATTTGATCATAGCTTCAATTTCAGGGCTTGCAATTGGGTTGTACATAATTTCTATTTCTTCCTGGTAAAGTCTTAGAAGATTAAACTTTTCTAGGTATCTGTCTATTTCTTCCAGGTTTTTCATTGTATTGCCATATAAGTTGTTCATAATAGTCTCTTATAATCCTTTGTATTTCCACATTGTCTGTTGTAACTTCTCCTTTTCCATTTCTAATTTTATTGATTTGATCCTTCTCTCTTTTTTTCTTGATGAGTCTGGCTAAAGGTTTGTCAATTTTGTTTATCTTCTCAAAGAACCAGCTTTTAGTTTTATTGATCTTTACTATTCTTTCTTTCTTTTCTTTTTCATTTATTTCTGCTCAGATCTTTATGATTCCTTTCCTTCTACTATTTTTTTTTCTTCTTTTTCCAGTTGTTTTAGGTGTAAAGTTAGGTTGTCTGTTCAGTGTTTTTCTTGTTTTGTTTCTTGAGGTAGGATTGTATTGCTATAACCTTGCCTCTTAGAACTTCTTTTGCTGTATTCCATAGGTTTTGAGTTATCATGTTTTCATTGTCATTTTTATTTCATTGTCATTTTTTTCTAGAAATATTTTGATTTTGCTTATGATTTCTTGAGTGACCTGTTGGTTATTTAGAAATGTGTTGTTTAATCTCCATGTGTTTGTGTTTCTTACAGTTTTTTCTTTTAATTGATATCTAGTTTCATAGCGTTGTGGTCAAAGAAGATGCTTGATATGATTTCAGTTTTCTTAAATTTACTCAGGTTTGATTTGTGACCCAAGATGTGGTCTATCCTGGAGAATGTTCCATGTGCACTTGAGAAGGTGTATTCTTCTGCATTTGAATGGAATGTCCTGAATATATCAATGAGATCCAGTTAATCTGATATTATCATTTAAGACTTGTGTTTCCTTATTAATTTTTTGTTTTGGCAATCTGTCCATTGGTGTGGGTGGGGTGTTAAAGTCTCCTACTATAATTGTGTTACTGTCAATTTCTCCTTTTTGTCTGTTAGTGTGTGTCTTATGTATTGAGGTGCTCCTATGTTGGGTGCATAGATATTTACAATTGTTATTTCTTACTCTTGGATTGATTCCCTTGGTCATTATGTAGTGCCCTTCCTTATCTCTTGTAATATTCTCTATTTTAAGGTCTACTTTGTGTGATACGAAGATTGTTACTCCAGCTTTCTTTTGCTTACCATTTGCCTGGAATATATTTTTCCATCCTCACACTTTCAGTCTATATGTGTCTTTAGGTCTGAAGTGAGTTTCCTGTAAGACAGCAGATATATGGGTCTTCTTTTTGTATCCATTCAGTCAGCCTGTGTCTTTTGTTTGGAGCATTTAATCCATTTATTTACATTTAAAGTATTTATTGATATATATGTTCCTATTGACATTTACTTAATTGTTTGGGGTTGATTTTGTAGATCTTTTTCCTTCTCTTGTATTTCTTGACTATACAAGTCCCTTTAACATTTGTTGTAAAGCTGCTTTGGTGGTACTGAATTCTCTGAACTTTTGCTTGTCTGAAAAGCTTTTTATTTTGCCATAATTTTGAA
Organism: Odocoileus virginianus; assembly: GCF_023699985.2. NCBI lineage: Eukaryota > Metazoa > Chordata > Mammalia > Artiodactyla > Cervidae > Odocoileus > Odocoileus virginianus. The sequence goes on along the minus strand of NC_069674.1, from coordinate 58,925,749 downwards.
TGAGATCTTAGCCAGGTACAGTAATCTTGGTTGTAGATTTTTCCCTTTCAGTACTTAAATATATTGTGCCATTCCCTTCTGGCCTGCAGAGTTTCTGCTGAAATATCAGCTGTTAAGCATATGGGGTTTCCCTTCTGTGTAATTTGTTGCTTTTCCCTTGCTGCTTTTAATGTTCTTTCTTTGTGTTTAGTCTTTGTTAGTTTGATTAATATGTGTCTTGGCATGTTTCTCCTTGGTTTATCCTGTATGGGACTCTTTGCACCTCTTGAATTTGATTGACTATTTCCTTTTCCATGCTGGGGAAATTTTCAACTATAATCTCTTCAAAAATTTTCTCATACCCTTTCTTTTTCTCTTCTTCTTCCGGGACCCATATAATTCAAATGTTGGTGAGTTTGATATTGTCCCAGAGGTCTCTGAGACCATGCTCAGTTCTTCTCATTGTTTTTACTTTATTCTGCTCTTCAGAAGGTATTTCCACCATTTTATCTTCCAGCTCATGGATTATTTCTTCTGCTTCAGATATTCTGCTATTGATATCTTCTAGAGTATTTTTAATTTAAGTAATTGGGCTGTTTGTCTCTGTATGTTTATTTTTTAATTCTTCTAGGTCTTTGTTAGATGATTCTTGCATTTTCTCCACTCTGTTTTCAAAGTTTTTAGTCGTCTTTACTATCATTATTCTGAATTCTTTTTCAGGTAGTTTGCTTATTTCCTCTTTATTTATTTGGACTTCTGTGTTTCTGGCTTGTTCCTTCATTTGTGTAGTATTTCTCTGCCTTTTCATTACTTTTTTTAAAACTTATTGTGTTTGAGGTCTCCTTTACCTAGGCTTCAAGTTTGAATACTTTCTTCCTTTTGGTTTCTGCCCTCCTAAGGTTTGTTCAGTGGTAAAAGCTTCGTGTAGAGTGAGATTTGTGTTATATTATTGTTGTTGTTGTTTGTTCTTCCTCTGATGGGCAAGGCCGAATGAGATGGTAATCCTGCCTGCTGATGACTGGGTTTGTATTTTTGTTTTGATTGTTGTTTAGATGAGGCGTCCTGCACAGGATGCTACTGGTGATTGCATGATGCCAGGTCTTGTATTCAAGTGGTTTCCTTTGTGTGAATTCTCACTATTTGGATACTCTCTAGGGTTAGTTCTCTGGTAGTCTAGGGTCTTGGAATCAGTGCTTCCACTCCAAAGGCTCAGGGCTTGATCTCTGTTCAGGAATGAAGAGTCCACAAGTGGTTTGTTTAGGCATTAGGTGAGATTAAAACAAATACCCAAGAACAACCAAAGATGAACGTTAGGCAAGTGGCAGTTCCAAAATCAGGCAAATAATAAATAAAATAATGGAATATATATATATTCATTATACACCCATAAGGAAAGTCAAAACAGCTCAACAAAAGTAAAGTACAATAGATTGACCCAGTGAACAAAGGAAATCAAAAATTATATTTACCAGTTAAGAACAAAACTAACTAAAGCACAAACTGGAAAAAAAATTAAGGCAAGGTGCCAAGTGGGGAATAGAGCAATGAAAACAAAACTAACAAATATGTTGAGAGGAAAGGAAAGAAAGAATAGAATTACAAAGTTAAATAGAGATAGATGAAGAAGATTTATATACACTAAAGGTTAACTGCAATGGAAAAGAACAATAGGAAAGGCAAACAAAGGAATAAATGTAGAAAAAACATAATAGGTTTAAAAAAATTATAAATAAAAAATAAATAATAAAAAAATTAAAAATTAAAATCATAAAAAAGAGAAAAGAAAAGAAAAAAGAGGGAAGAGGAAAGGAAAAAATAAAAAGATAACTGTAACAAATATGTTGAAGGTAAAGGAAAGAAAGAAAGAATAGATATGCAAAGTTAAGTAGAGGTAGGTAAAGAAAGTTTATATACATTAAGATTAACTGCAGGGGGTAAGGACAATAGGAAAAGCAAACAAATGTTACATGTAGAGAAAATAATAATAGGTTTAAAATTTTTTTAATTAAAAAAAGAGAAAGAAAAAAAAAGGAAAACTCCACAGAATTGCAAAAGCCCAATATAGAGGCAGAGGTCTATATCAACAATAAAAAGTGTGACTGAGAAAAATAAAAGCTCAAAAGCTTATTTAGATTTCAGAGTGCCAGTATAGTCAACAACTATAACAGAAGGAGGAAAAAAGGAAAAAGAAATACAAGAGAATTTACAAACAAGTCAAAACATAAGAATAATAGATGTTCTTCTTGAATCATTGCTCTCAGAGTCCTTTCCATTACGGGGAGTCACAGTCCACCTCACATCCCTCGGATGCCCTCCAACACTGTGCTGATCTGGACCTGCTGTGGGGGCAGCTCGGATTCTAATCTGCTCCTACACTCCTGTGTGTTCTTGCCTCCAATGTCCACAGCTATCAAAACTAGTGCATTTTCTTTTGTGGGATCTCTCAGTGTCCTTTTATATTCCATAGCCACAGAATCTGCCTAGTTGATCATGTGGATTTAATCTGCAGCTTGTACTGCTGTTGGGAAGGTTTTGGATCTTCTTCCTTAGCCACACTGCCCCTGGGTTACAATTGTGGTTTTATTTCCACCTCTGCCTGCTGGTCGTCCACTGGTGTTTGCTCCTGAGGCTGCCCTGGAGGGCTTGGGTCCGCCCCAGTGAGGGCCAGTTGCAGAGGTCGTGCAGCTGCTTGTGTTGCGGGGATTCTGGAAGCACCAGGTACTCAGGGGGTTTGTTGGCTAGGATAGCAGAAAATATAGTGCTGTAGAAGAGTATGGTAACCAGTATGGCCCAATTCACTGCAGTATGCTTGCCTGGAGAACTGCCATGACAGACAAGCCTGTCAGGCAACAGTCTACAGGGTCGCAAAGAGCTGAACATGACCGAAGCGACCCTGTGTGCCTAGATGCAAGACTCTTTTTTGCCTGTAGCTGCTCTGCCCCAGTGAGAGTTGGGCATGAAGGTGGCACAGCTGCTTGGTTTGCAGGGACTCTGGCAGTGCCAAGTGAACAGGGACATGGACTGCCTCCACCGTGGGAGCTTTGGCCCTATCAGTCTTTTTTCAAGCTTCTTGTAGCTGGTGATCAAAAGGCCTCTTTGGCCAGTCTTTCTCCATATCTCCACCTGTTCAGGTACTTAGAGGGCTCCCTTGTCTGGTGTTCTTCTCTGTTGTTTGGTGCATCAGGCACAGGACCCCTGGCTGGGGTCCTGCTCTGTGGCCTGGCGTGTCAGGCACTTAAAATGGCACCCTTACTGGGGTCCTGCTCTGTAGTTCAGTATGTCGGGAGTTTGATGGGCCAGCCTCTCTATTGTTCAGCTGCCAGTGCTGGCATGTGGGGAGAGAGAGGCTATGCTGATGGCTCCACCCCCTACGTGTGACTCAGCAGCGTCGTCTTGCTTCCATGGCTGCCAGGCTTTCCTCCATAGACGTTTCCCACCACAATCTCCTCTCTCAGATCCCCACCATCCGTCTCTCCATAGTCAACAGCAGCCCTCTCCCTGGGATTGCTCCACAGTCCCTAAACTCCAGCTCCCAGCTGCTGTACCTTCCAGGGCATCTGTGGCCTGTCTGGAGCATGTATGGCTGCCGCAAGGACTGTCTGATTCTCATTCCATTTAGGCTGCCACAAATCAGCTATTTTAGTCTCAGCCTTAAATGTTTCTCCTCTGACTCAGACAATTGCCCTGATTTAGTGATTGGACCCCTGCTTTAGTTCCCCCATCTGACTAGGGCAAGTCCAGTCCTACAAACACTCCTGTTTTCCCCCCTAGTTCCTTCATCCTACCGAGTTTTGCATGGATCCATATATTCTTTTCTGCTGGTCAGGTACTCTTGTCCACTCTCAGCTGGTTTTCTGCATTTACTTCTGTGTCTGATGGTGTATTTTTGATGTATCCGTGGAGAGAGATGTACTCCATGTCCACCTACTCCTCCACCATCTTGTTCCCTTCCAACAGATTTTTAAAATTGATTTCATACCCTGAAACTTTAATGAATTTGTTAATTCTCAGTTGTTATTTGTGTGTGTATAGTCTTCAGGATTTTGCATATTTGAAATAGTGTCATCTGCAAGTAGTGAGAGTTTCATGTCTTTCTTTCCAGTTTGGATGCCTTTGTTTGTTTTTCTGGCCTAATTGCTCTGACTAGGACTTCCAATACTATGTGGAATAAATGGTGAGAGTGGACATTCTTTTCTTTTTCTTGATCTTAGAGGAAAAGCTTTCATTTTTTTCACTGTTGAGTTTGATGTTATCTGTAGGCTTGTCGTATATAGCTTTTAGAATGTTGAGGTATGTTCCCATGTGGTGCTATTGGTAAAGACCCTGCCTGCCAATGCAACAGACATAAGAGACATGGGTTCGATCCCTGGGTTGGGAAGATAACCTGGAGGAGGGCGTGGCAACCCACATCCATTATCCTTGCCTGGAGAATCCCAAGACAGAGGAGCCTGGTAGACTACAGTTCATAGGGTTGCACAGAGTCAGACACGACTGAAGCGACTTAGTGTGTGTGCATGCACACACACAAACACACACACACACATTCCCTTCTTGGTCACTTTGTTGAGAGCTTTTTTAAAATCATAAATGTTTGTTGAATTTTGTGAAATGCTTTTTCTGAATATATTGGGATGACCACATGCTTTTTACCCTTTAGTTTTTTAATGTGGTTTATCAGATTGAATGATGTGCTTATGTTGAACCATCTTTGTATTCCTGAAAGAAATCTCAATCATAATATATGACTCTTTGAATGTTGTTGAATTCAGTTTGCTAATATTTTGTTGAGGATTTTTATATCTATGCTCATCTGTGTTATTTTTTAGTGGTGTCCTTGTGTTAGGTTTTCTTTTTTGGTGGTGTCCTTGTCTAGTTTTGGTATGAGTGTAATGCTGGTCTCCTAAAATGAGTTTGGAAGTGTTCTCTTAAATTTTTGTGAAGAGTTTGAGAAGGACAGGTATTAAATCTTCTTTGAATATTTGGTGGAATTCAAAGACATGATTTTGAAATCATGATACTATCTGGTCCTGTGATTTTTGTTGTTGTTATTTTTTGTTTTTAGCAGTGAGAAGGGGAAAGAGGTTTTTGATTACTATTTCAATCTCTTTACTAGTAATTGGTCTATTCAGATTTGCTATTTCTTCATATTCATTCTGGGAAGATTATACATTTCTAGTAATTAGTCTACTTTTTCTAAGTTCAACTTTTTGGCATACAATTTATAAAGTTCCTTAAGTGCCTATGTATTTCTGTGATATCAGTTGTAACTTCTCTTTCATTTCTAATTCTGTTTATTTAAGCCCCTTCTCTTTTTTTCTTGGTGACGCTAGATAAAGGTTTGCCAATTTTATTTATCTTCTCAAAGACCTATCAGTTTCATTTATATTTTCTGTTGTCTTTGTAGTCTCCATTTCCTTTACTTCCTTCTAGCAAGTTTGGAGAAGGAAATGGCAAACCTCTCCAGTATTCTTGCCTGGAAAATCCCCATTGACAGAGGAGTCTGGTGGCCTACAGTCGATAGGGTGGCAAAGAGTCGGACACGACTGAAGCAATTTAGCACTAAGCTTCGACTTTGTTTGTTCCTCTTATTCTTATAGTAGTTTTGAACGAATTATTAAAATAACTTAAAGAGCTTTATTGTACCTTTATTCTGCTTTGTAATATGCTACTTTACGTATGTGAGAATAAGTAACATATATGTAGTTACAAAATGTAGTAATAAGAAAACAGTCATGCATCTGTCATGGAAGATATTACACTTAACATCCACCTATCTGATTTCCCTGTCTGATTCTTCTGCCTCTCATGTTGTTTGGACTTTGTGTTTATCGTTCTTCTGCTTTTGTTTTTTTTAAAAAACTTTTTATTTGGGAATCATTTTAAATTACACAAAGTTGCAGGGGTAGTACAGAGAACATCTGAATACATCTGTGTTTAATGATACTTATGTATACACTGTACACACACATACAGAGTGGGCATTTACGTTCATGTTTTTCTTCAGAATTTTTTGAGAGTAAGTTGGTGATATCATTGCCTTCCTTTACTGTTAATTATTTTAATGTCATTTCCTAAGAATGAGGTGTATTTTAATGTGACCAAAATAACATAATATTAATTTTTATCTAACTTACTATATTTGAATTTTGTTAGTGCACCTGATAATGTACTTTGTAAATATTTGCTTTTTTCTCTTGTAGAAGATCCAGTATAGGGACACATACTGCATTTGGTTGTCATGTCTCTTTATAGTCTGAAACAATTCTTAGTGCTTTTTCCTCTTTTTTGTCTTTTTATATCATTGACATATTTGAAAAATACATAGTTCTGTTTTTTTTTTTTTAAATAGAATGATCCCCATTTAAGTCTGATGTTTCCTCACAGTTTAGTTTCAGATTTCACAGTCAAAGACAGAATATTACTAGAGTGATATTTCCTTTCCAGATATTACATCTGGAAGCACTCAGTGTTCACCTCGTCAGGGTATTTTCCAGTTTCTCCCCCTGTTGCTGGTGGGTAGGTTTTGGGGACATATTCTGAGACCATACATATATCCTATTCTTAATAAAAAACTTCTCCTCTTGACTTAGCATCTGTTGATAATTCTTGCCTGAACCCAGTGTTACTGTTGAGCTTGTAAAATAACATTCCAATGCCAGCAGCAATCCACTTCTGTCAGTCAGCTCTCAGCGTTCTATCAACCTTTTGAAAGATTCTATCAACCTTTCTTTCCCATTTCTATCTTTATGTTTTCCCTGTTTCTCCCCCAGTGATCTATAATCTTGAGTCCCTGTGACATGCCTTCTCATTCTTTAAGTATTTCTTTACTTTCTGGTGTAACAAGATGCTCCTGGCTCTTCCTCGTGTACCTTCTCTGCTCATCCCTGGAATCAGCTCTTTCTCCAAGGAGCTATGGTTCTTGAGTGAGAAACGGAATGTGGCATCTGGGTGCTAGGTTTATTGTCTTTGTAAGTTGATTAATTGTGGTTGTGGTTTTTAAGTCAGTTGGCAATTCTTCTTTTGTCTTTAAGCCAAGTGGTTATTTATTGAATTTCTCTGACTTAAGATACATCCTTCAAAATCTATGGCATTTCCATTCTCTTTGTGTTTTTTTATAGTCCTTCATGTATTTGTGACACTTTTCCTCATGAGTGTCAGGATTGGCTGCCACGTTGTAGGACATCCAGTAGCTGCCCTAGTGTGTGATGAAATGAACTGGATTAGTATTGATGCCTGTCTCAGGCAGGTGTTGAAAAGGATGAACGTGAAGTGTTTTCAACAAATGAAATACTCATTATAGCAGATTGTGTTTTAGAAGCTGAATAGCCTCACATTATCACTTAATTCTCTACATCCTTCTTGAAGTACAAGGAACTAAAGAAATAAAGAATTGTGTAAATGTCACTCCAGGATATTAATATTATACTAAATTACATATTTAAAGTTCAGCAGTATAAAGGTTAGGTAGGACCTTCTCATTTAAAGTTTATCTGTTTCTTGAGCAATTTCCTGTTGATTTAGCATTGTAACCAGTAGGATTTGGTATATTGGATATGATTTTTAATAGAAATAAATGCTATGTATATAATGTTTATAGTTTATATAAATATATACATTTTTAAAAGTTTATCTAAATACATACATGCTGCTGCTGCTGCTTACTCACTTCAGTCGTGTCCGACTCTGTGCTACCCCATGGACTGTAGCCCTCCAGGCTCCTCTGTAGATACATGTATATATACACATTTCATCCTAATTTGATACTTCCTATCTAATATGATCTTGCAATTATTGTTTAATCAATACAAAAAGTTGGGAATTCCCGGGCACTGATGTGTTAAGAATGACTCAGTGTTTTCATTGCCGGGGCTGGGTTCAATCTGTGGTCGAGGAGGTAGGAAACCATGTGGTATTGAAACTGTAACTGAGACAAATTATGTGATTTTGTTGAAGACACATAGCTGTGTTCTGTACATATATTCAAACCCGGCCAAGTTGATAAAAAGGAATTGAGGTAGATTATTTTTGAAAAATTGTTATGTACTGGTTTTTATTCTGTCAGATGCCTTAAAAATGCTGAGGCATAAGAGTGGAGAAAAACAAATATGCTAATTGCAGCAGCTATTACAGTGCTATGATTAAGAATTAAATTTCATTTTATTCATTTTGACTCTATCTTCACCACCTGTTTTATGCCATTAATTTTATTAGTCTTTGGAGGAAGTTATTGTCTATTTAGGGAGACATTATTTGACTATGAAAAGTGATGTGGGAGTACAAAGCAAATAAACTTTACCCATTGTGTGTGTGTGTGTGTGTGTGTGTGTGTGTGTGTGTGTGTGTGTGTGTGTTGGCACACAGGCAGGCTTCCTGGAGGAGTAGGTGCCTGAGTTGGGCCTTGAAGGACAGTGAAGAATTAGCCAGAGAATAAATAGGGCAAGGGTATTCTAGCCGGGGATAGCACCGTGGACAGTTACCACATGGTGTGTGCAGGGAGCTCGAATAATATGGTGGCGATGGATGGTGGCTGCATGATGAGGCTAGAAAGGGAAATAGGGGCCAAATAATCGTGTCCACATTTTTTTTTTATTGAGTTGGAGACAATTGAAGGGTTTTTAAGCAAGAAAGTGCCCTGTCAGATTTGTTATATAGCTTCTACTCTCTCTGCTGTGGAGAGGATAGATTGAAGGAGGTAAGGACACTCTTGCAGTCGAGGATAATGAGGAAGAAATGTGTTGCCAACATTTAGTTCGAGGCTTATGGTCTTAGAAAATCAACTGATGGTGCTAGTAAGGTGACAAAAATAGAAACATGAGGATTACCTAATTCTTAAGATCAGAAAGAAGTGGAGATTATTTCTTCAAAAGAAAAATAGTGTCTATATATTAAAAATTTCAAAGAAGCATTTCCCCCCTTCTTATGTCAGTGTTTATATGCTTATCTGTATATAAATTGGGGTGGATTTTATTAAATCAAATTCTGATTTAGTGGGCTTCTGATGGGGCCCCCCAATTTGCATTTCTCACAGGATCACAGATGATACTTCAACTGCTTTTCTGAGGACCATCCTTGGAGTAGCAAAGATTTAGATCTTATGTAGTGTTGTGATGTTTGTGCCACTGACAGTACTTTTATAATAAATACAGAGGTGATCTTCTTGTGATTATGAATTGGCTTTGGGTTGCCTTGAAGAGTGGCAAGAAAGAAGGGGAAGGAGTGGGGAGAATGGGGAAAAGGGGGTTAGTTTAAGATACTAAGATGAATGAAAGGATGATGTGTCCCTTCAACTTGAGGTCTTCAACTTTGGTACATGTTCATTTTGCAAGGGACACATAGTTGATTTTGAAGAAATCCATTTCTAAATCCTAGATCTCCATAGTCTTGCCTAAAACTGGTTTACCTGGGACAGTGTTTCTCTAGCATGTTCTCTTTTATTAACTACCTTCTCACAATTGCTCTTTAATGTAGCAGGAAGAAATGTGGATAGGCCTCACACATGCCTTTCTTACTTTGCTGCATTTTCCCAAAGTAGAAAGTATCCCTTGCATCAAGCAGAGGATCAGTCAGAAGTATTGGTATGGAGAAAATTAATGACTTAAAAACCCTAGGTAGCAGATTCTTTTGCAGCTCAGATGGTTTCCATTTTATTTTGTTGTTGTTGTTGTTGTTTTTAAGAAACTTGTAGGAAGATGTAATTATCAGCTGGTAACTTAAATATTCTTAAAAATATTTGTATGATTATGTGTTTTTGAAGAATTAATATTGCTATAATAAAAATGCTGCCTTTTCTCGCTATTTAAGTGAACAAGGTTTTTCCCATCCTTTCATAAAGAGAAAATGGAAAGAAAACTGATATGTAAGCTTGTTTCATACTAGCAATATTTAATATCCAGAGGCCTATAAATAATTTTAGAAAAAAAAAACAGTCCCATATATTTCATTAGGAAATGCATTTCCAATATATATCTTTAGTTTTAATTCAACAGTTTTAGGAAATAAAGTTAATAGATGTCCTGTGCCTGATTCATGTTGATATATGGCAGAAACCAACACAATACTGTAAAGCCATTATTCTCCAATTAAAAATAAATTTAAATAAAATTAATAGGCATAAGATTTTAAGATATTTTTATTATAGATAATATATATTTAACATAAGTATGAAGGGTGATCAATATAAACATTCAGAAATACAATGTATTACTTAAGGGTAAAATTTAGTGAGGAAGTGAGTATAAATGAAAGTGAAAGTCACTCAGTCGTGTCCGACTCTGCAACCCCATGGACTATGCAATCCGTGGAATTCTCTAGGCCAGAATACTGGAGTGGGTAGCCATTTCCTTCTCCAGGGGATCTTTCCAACCCAGAGATCAAACCCAGGTCTCCCACATTGCAGGTGGATTCTTTACCAGCTGAATCACCAGGGAAGCCCCAGAATACTGAAGTGGGTAGCCTATCCCTTCTCAGGGGATGTTCTTGACCCAGGAATTGAACCAGGGTCTCATGCATTGCAGGCGGATTCCTTACTAGCTAAGCTACTAGGGAGTATAAATGAGTTCAAGCAAAAATGTTAAACAGGTAAAATTTCATGTTATTAAATATTGTATTTTACAAGTGGATGATGGTATGTATCAAATAGCTGTAGAATTTAGATTTCTTTGGTACTCTTTAAGAGTGATGTGATGGTTTTGTTTAAAAAAGAGAATACTTTCAACATATTTGTAATTACATTCTTTGCCACTGTTCAGACTTGTAGTGAAACATTTTGAATGTCAACTGGAAAAGTGTACTTACTGCAAAATTTTAGAGAAATTCTTTTGGGAACATATGAGGGCAAAAATGAGGACTACCGCTTTGGAGCACATTTCTCATACTAACTTTCCTTAATAAGACTTTGTAAAATTTAGGTAGCAAAGTAACTGATCATATTCACTGAGAGCACATTAGATTGTTAGTAATGGAGAGTAGGTTTCTGGGCTTTGGATGCTTGGTGAACAGATGGTGAGCAAGTTGATCTTCTGCTGGCGAAGATGAGTGTCCTAGACGGCTCTCTTAGATGAACACTTGTCCACTGAAAGGTAGGAGTATGCCTAGACTACACAAACATTTTCTTGAGAAAGAAACCTTTGGATCACAGCATACATTTGAACACATAAGCATTTTGTAGAGACTCTATAAGATGGATGCTTTAGGAAAAATTTTGTGATGGCTTCAGCGCTGCTTAATTATGCTGCAACTGCCACTGCAGAATGTGTAACTCTGAACAGTGAGTTAGCTGTGGAATACACTCTCAGATAATTGAATTAATGTGTATGATTATATAGAAATCACTGTGTAATCCTGGGTAATTTAACATTCAAGAATGCTTGCAAAATGCAGTGATTTTAGTTTTGATATGCTTACTGTTGAGTTTGTCATGATGATATAAGTGAGAATGATAGGGACCAGATGTCCACACAGCTAATAAGTTGTGAAACTGGTATTTAAACTCATGTATTCAATACTACATGAATTCAATACTACTACAGGAATTAGAAAGGCTGCCTAGTATTTTATACATGCAGAAGGCTGGTTAAATTTAATACAGTGTATCATTTCTATAAAAATTTCTGGCAGTGTTATAGGATTTTACTAATTGGTTTACAGTTTAAAAAAAGAGTCTTTAATTGAGGGCCCCAAAGAGCTTTTGTTTACATGGGTTAGATTTATCAATATTTAGCATATTAGAAATTAAAATTGGAAAAATTAAAAATAAAAACATTAAAAATATTAAACCTATCATGTTAATATAAATATTTCTGTGAAACATAATTTTTTCCTAAAACAAAAACACTTAGAAGAGTGGAACTTTTTTACATTTTTGTAAATCTCTTTAATGCATAGCTTAATACACACAGCTGGGTTCCCACATCTGCTCTTGCCTTCATTCTGACATAATGTGTAGTTTTGTTTGAAGTGTATTTAGAAAATCTACCCTTGCACAGATACATACTTGGAAAACAGAGACCTTGTGGAACCTGTGACAGGTTCTTAAGGACCGCCAGAGATCTTTGAAGCACACTATTAGAAGTGCAGCTTTAAAACATTGTCATAAGCATTATATTACACCTTCATAATTTGTATGCACATAATAAAATAAGAGTACAGTTTTTGCATATGCATTATTTTGATGTTGTCTGCATTTAATTTTAGCTTCATGTACTATGAAAGTCTTTTCCCTTGTAGATATGTAATTAAATTTATGACAAAATTATAATCTTAACCTAAAAACATTTAACTAAAATTATGGGGTATATTACAATATAAGTTTCTATAGGATAGAAATTTTGAACAAGTGTTTATCTCAATCAGAAAAATCAGTAGAAAAGAAATTCAAATATATTATTTAATTAATGTGGTTGTAATAATACCAAAGATTTCTAAACCTAAGGAAAATGTGTATCCTGTAAATCCTTTAAAATCATCTAGATCTCCATCCATCTGTTCATCTTTTTCCATTCTTTCCAGCTTTTCCTCCCTGTTTTCTCTTCATTTCCAACTTCCTCTTCAAAATTCATTCAATAAATATTTGTTGGACTTTTTATACTTTAGGATAAGTATTAGTTTATGTATCAAAGAGGTGAAAATGTGTAGTGTTTCAGAAATTTATTTGTTGCTACATCCAAGGAGTGTGTTTCTGTTTGGGACAGGGGTTGCTTATTGCAAGAGCTGGCTGGTCAGCTGGGAAACTTCAATTTGTGCCCTGTTTAGCAACTGTCTCACAACTGCTGGCTCTAGGACCACATGGTCTCAGCCATGATTCACACTGGTTAAATGTATGACTGACCTGGCTCTTGACACTCCTGAAAATAGGAACTAGACATTAGGATTTATCCTGCAGAAAAATCAAACTTCTCTCTGACTGATTCTGCAAGTAAAAACAGCAGAAGCCACAGTAGTCAGCTTGGGCTCTGCCTTGCTGTGTTCTGACTCTGACTTCAAGTCCTGTTAGTGCATCTGCTTGGCACGAGCTGGATTATGTGCCAAAGTCTAGCTCTCAGGGAGTATAGGAAGTGAGCTCTAGCTTCCTAGCTTGGCTTTCTTGTTTGGCATTCATTAAAGAATGCAGCTACATTTGGAGTTGAGGGACCCAGTGGAGTGGGTTGCCATTTCCTTCTCAAGGGGTCTTCCCAATCCTGGGATTGAACCTGGGTCTCTTGCATCTGCTGCATTGGCAGGAGGATTCTTTACTGCTAGTGCCACCTGGGAAGCCTGCAAGAAGAAAAGACTAAAATAAATAGAAGAAAAAGACATAGAAGAAAAAACTAAAATGAAATGTTTTAAAACATTGACAACAAACATCTCTGGGTTATTAAAATCACAGCACCTTCTCCTTCCTTTACTGTCTTGATTTCTGTCCTTATGCATGTTAATCTTCCACATTTTAAAAGAACTTTGCCCTTTTCCCCTGGTTTTACTGTATCTACCCTTCTTGCTATAAGACCATAAGACTAACTGTTAGAATCGGTCATTTCCAGTGGCTACAAGAAGAATACTCCGAGTCTGAGAACTTCTCATTGATCTTGTGGGGATAGGAGCACATAGTGAACTGACTGACTGACCCTTTCAGTGCAACTGCTGCATGAGTTAAAATGAGTCCGTCTAGATCATTCTCACTTTGCTACCTGGTGTGGATGCTTTGGGTTTCTCACTCCTGACTGAGCTTGGGCATTAATGGGAACCAAAGTGTATCATGTCATGGAGGAAACCAAGATGATTTTACGCTTTGTGGTTTTTCCTTGAGTGGGTCAGAATTTCTTTTATCTCTTTTGCTCCGCCACATGTTGAAGACTCTATATGGCAGATAATAGGAAAAGATACTTTGATTAATGCTTGAGAGTTACCAAATAACTTGTGGAGTTAAGAATCTGTCCTCAACTGTGAGTGGTATCTTGGTCTTTGAGGGACAAGAGAATAGAGGGTAATAAGGTAAGGCCTTATGGTGTAGTTTTTGCTGTATGTGCTCAGTCACTCAGTTGTGTCTGACTCTGCGACCCTGTGGACTGTAGCCCACCAGGCTCCTCTGTCCATGGGATTCTCCAGGCAAAAATGCTGGAGTGGATTGCTATGCCCTCCTCCAGGGGATCTTCCTGATCCCGGGACTAAACCCACATCTCTTGCATCTCCTGCTTTGGCAAGCTGGTTCTTTACCACTAGCGCCACTTGGGAAGCCCGTGATGTCAGTTAGGGAAGATGAAATGGTAGTAGATGAAATGGCAGAAAGGAAATCACATTCAAACTAGCTGGGTCTTCAAATCAAATGATTCTTTCTAGAGTTTGAGACCCCTAGAGGGTGTAACAACAAGAAGCCAAATGTTTCTGTGTGTGCTCATCATTCAGGCAAACTCTTTGTGACCCCGTGGACTCCCTCCATGTTCCTCTGTCTATGACATTTCCCAGGCAAAAATACTGGGATGGGTTGCCATTTCCCTCTCTAAAATGGTCTGTACTCTGAATCAAATAGTAACTGGTTGGTAGGCCAGGGAAAAAGGGTATACAGAGCTGAGGTAGGGTGTCTAAATGGTCTGGGCTGCCTGGGGTGAAAAGCTTAGGGTTTTTATGGCTGTGGGGACTAGTGAGTATGGGGGTGGGAAGTGTGTGGTGTGGAATGGTAAAGCAGTACTCCCAACACTGGCTAGTGCCTTTGCTTATCTTCAGTTTCCTAGTTCCTAAGAAGATGAGTATGTCCAACGTGGTTAAAGATTGCTGTTCAGTCACTAAGCTGTCTGAGTCTTTGCAACCCCATGGACTGCAGCACACCAGACTCCTCTGTCCTTCACCATCTCCTGGAGTTCACTCAGATTCATGTGCTTTGAGTCAGTGATGCTATCTAACCATCTCATCGTCTGCTGCCTGCTTCTCCTTTTGCCTTCAGTCTTTCCCAACATCAGGGTCTTTTCCATCATATAGAAACGGACAACAGCTTTATGTATATCTTTTCTATAAATTCTTCATGATGACTCATGTTGTAGAAGGTCGAGTCTTTTTTTTTTTTAACACGTTCACCTCATTAGGAGAATCAGTTTGATGGATTTAATTACATTAATTTGTTTAATAAAAATATTTAGACACAATAGCTAGAGCTAGTGAATGTTCCCAGTAATATAAGATAAAAAACCAAATGTAACATTTAGACAAAGCGAGTTAATTTAGTTGACACGATTCTGAGTTGTAAAAGCACAGACCAGCATCCGAAGGGAATGCATTTCGGATTTTTAATGTGGCAATTAAACATAGTTAGGGGGGCTATGTAAATTAGCATGTTTTAAACTGCATTTATGGTCATCTTAATCTGATATGGCTGACTTAATTTCATAGTCATTTGAGGATAGTTAATTCTACTTTATAGTTGCTTACCAGAAAATTATACTTCATGCTGTGTGGTGAGGTTTTGTAAATGAATCTAAAGAAAATTGTTACTGTTGAAAAAAAAGAAAAAAGAATTCATTGTTTAAGTACCATCTAACATTGCTGCCTCAAAGGGATTGTTTCCGCATAGTATTTAAAAAAGATTTTAAATGTGTTTTATATCTAGTCAGTTTTTGAGTAGAAAAACATAGATGTGTGCTTAGCAAAAAACTTAAGTACCACTTCGGGGCCAGTCTGTGTCCACATCTTCCTGAGGTATTAGTGATAAATCTCATGGCATAGATGAGCTTACAGAGATGAGTTTACAGTTTATGAAGTACTGTACCAGTTGAGAGTAATCTTCTGGTTTCTGCTTTTTAAGTCTTTCAAATAAGTTATCTGTTAAAATGTCAAATCTTTCCTTTTTTTTTTAAAGTCAAGATTTTTAACCCCAGCTAATAGAGAAAGATAACTAATTTACTCATAAATAGTATTACATGAGAGAGACCTGTAAATTTTCAATTCTGTGTTTAAAAAGTGAGCATTCTGGGTTTGATATCAAATATCAACATAAAGATGTTGAATTAATTATCATAAAAAGGAATCTGGGTCTATTTAGTTTATAGCTGATTATACTTTGTTTAATACATGGCTTTGTATATTTGTGTAGTGTGTCCAATTTTCTAAATTCTGTGATCAACCCATGTGGCTTAATTATTGTCTTTGTGAGTTTGTTTTTCAGATAATCACTGTATATTCATGGAAACAAATATTTTAAGAATTGTAAGGTTTTCTGACAGAATTCAGTATTTTCAGATGATCTAAAGACCTATTCATAGAAATATAACATAAAGTACTATTAATTAAGCTTAAATACAAATCTTTGAAATATAAAGGAACATTAAAACAGATTACACTATGTGAAGGTGTTAGTCACTCAGTCCTGTCTGACTTTGCGACTGTAGTCCCCATGGACTGTAGCCCACTAGGCTCCTCTGTCCATGCTCCAGGTAAAGATACTGGAGTGGGTAGCCATTCGCTTTTCCAGGGGATCTTCCCTACCCAGTAATATACTTTGGAAACTGGGATTCTCAAAATGTATTTGAGGGAATGCTGATGGATCCCTGAAATCCTTTTGGGGGGAGGGGCCTATGAGGTCAAAACAATTAGCATAATAATACTAAGAATTTGCTTTTTAAAAAAAACTCATTCTCACATCAATGTACAGGGCAATTTTGCTGAAACTATGAGAGACATCAGAACATTAAGAGATATGAGAATCCAGCTGTCTCCTGAGATTCACAAAAATGTAAAGCAATGTCACTCTTTAAACTATTTTTGGGAAAATATTGTTAAACAAAACATGTTATTTGTGTTAACATGTAATGAGTGGTATTATTTTCAAATGAATTAACAAAAGTTCTATGTTGTCAAATTTAGTTTCTAATATGTTATAACTTCATGGATACAATCCATATAAAGAAATGACTTTGGGAGAACTTAAAATGTTGTTTACTGTTTAGTTACTAAGTCATGTCTGACTCTTTTGAGACTCCATGGACTGTAACTGCCAGGCTTCTCTGCCCATGGGATTTTAAAATGTTAAGGGTTCCTAAATACAAAATGTTTGAGAATTATTGACTTAGACTAAGTCTAAGCACCTGATTTGGAGGCTGGAAAGTAAATGTAGAGGTTGGAACTTGTCTGATACCTGAATAACATTGAGTATGTTTATCAAATTTTGAGTCTCACTTCCCTTAGCTATAAAATCAGAATAATGTTTAATATGTAAGATTAGAGACAATACATATGTACATTGTTCACTCTAATACTCTGTCCATATTAAGTGCCTAACACTTTTTGAATAGGTGGCTGATTCAAGGGATAGTTATATTACAGATATCATTGGGGATGTTTATATGTAAACAGCCTATAGTTTTCTTTTCTTTTATTCTATCTTGAAATTCATTCAAGAATAAGACTAAGAAAAAGATTGAGAAGATTATTAATTTTCTTTCCCAAGGTAAAGTAAGCACATTTATAGATACAGATATGTCTATCTTACCCCAGCATTTTTGAGTCATTCATTCATCAAATGTTAAGTTTCCCTATGCCATGTATTTTTATTTCTTTATTCTACATTTTCTTCTCTAACTGCATGTCCAGATTTTTGTCACCTCTACACTGTGCATATGCTTTTTTTGGTCTTGTTTTTAAACTCTTCTCCCACAGCCTGCCAACCATTGCAATTCACGTGGGCATTGTCATGACTAAGGTGTTGGTGCTTGTGATTGCAAACAACTAGCTGACTGATTGCATTTATACCTTTTGCTCTTGGTGATATGGACACATTTGTTGTCTTAATGACAGACAGTCTGATAAAAAATGCTTCTTTAAAAAAATGACACTGGAAAAGAAATATTCCCAGTCAAGTGTCATGTTTAAATAAGTGAATGTCATTTCACTGAAAAGCTGCAGCCTAATCAGATTCAGGTTTATATTAATAAATCATATGAACTATTTTGAGGTACTCTGAAATATTTTGAGCAGCTGTCTTGAAATACACAAGTCAGAACCTACCTAAAGGGAGGTTCACTGGATGTGTGGTACAATATGGATGAAACTGAGATGGACAGTGTGTCTGCATTTACTCATTTCAAAAGGAAAGGTTACAGCTTAATATCATTATGAAATAACTAGATAAATGCTAAAATATAGTGAGCAAATGACTTTATTTTTGCAGTTTCATGTTATGCTAGCCACTCATTTAGCAATTTTTATCTGCGGTACCTGTTTAAAATCTATATATGTCAAAAGTAACAGGTTTTTTTTTTTTTTTTTTTTTGGTTAGAAATGGAAGCAGAATTTGTTGACAAAATGATCTTGGTGATTGATGAATTGCTCCCATTGTTAGTTATCTTCTTGTATTGGGGGTTATCTACAATGCAGTAGAAGAAAAATAGATGCCACCCTTATTCATTTTAGCTTAATGGGTTGGTATAGAATACAAGATAGCATTTTCCCCCAGCATACATGCAATAGTGAATTGAGTAAAAAATGTATTAAGTAAGCTTTTTAGTTTTATATCAAAATCAATACCAGACTGTTGTTGAAAATTTTAAGATTATGATTTCCTCATCAATTTATGTTGTACTTTAATCTCTTACAGTGTAGTAGTTGGCCATCTAATCTAATAATATTTAATGTAATGATTTGAAAATGCAGTCAATTTTTCACCTATCTCATCATCCTGAACAATTACAGTGTTCATCATTTTGTTGTAAGTCACTGTTACCTATGTGAGGAAATTAGTCTAGTGTGGAGACTCAAAATTAAAAATAGATCAAAGGTGTAGAAGGTGAAAATCTTCATATTGACTGTGAATAAACTGTTACATGTTTTGGATTATTTTTGGAGAAGTGTTAAATTCTGTTTCCATTTACTATAAAATATTCTGCAGAGAGAAGGTAAAAGAGTAGTGTTCATGGTAAAGTGAAGCTGAAATCTCTCCTAATCAACTAGCCACTTCATATAGAATCTTCTGTTGTATGATTACTTATGGAGAATAATAGTAAAATTCAGATTATTAGTAGTCTTGACCCTCCTAATTGTGCGAGGAATATTGTCTTTTAGTAATGTATTGAGAATCTGCTATGTACTTCTAGACAGTGGGAATGCTAAAATGACCTTGCCCTCAAGAGTTCATTGCCTAATAATTTATAATATTAACAGTGCATGACTTCCCAGATGGTGCTGGTGGTAAGGAACCTGACTGCCAATGCAGGAGATGTAAGAGAAACAGGTTTGACTTCTGGGTTGGGAAAATCCCCTGGAGGAGGGTATGGCAACCAACTCCAGTATTCTTGCCTGGAAAAGCCCACAGACAGAGGAGCCTGGTGGGCTACAGTACATAGGGTCACAAAGAGTCAGACATGCCTGAGGCGACTTAGCATGCACAGTAAGTACAAAATAGTAGTAAGTCCAACGATATATCTATATATGCAAATTTACTGATACGGAATATATTTTATTACTTTAACAATTGATATCAGGATTTCCTGTTATGAAGGAAATATCTTTGAGTAAATAACATCATCAGTTCGCATGGAGTAGATGAGAACTATGACATTGGAGGGCAATTAGGTGCAGAAACTTTTCTGCATTAGGGAAGAAGGAGCATTCATTTTGATTTGGACAGGGAGCACGTTCTGTGTGACAGGCGGAGAGGAGGGAGAGGCCCAGGACTGGATTTGGGAGTGTGTAAGAGTCTGGCCTTGCCTGGGGAAAGACCCACATGTTTCCCTGGTCTGCCTCTCCCTCTGTTTCCCTGAGAGGCGGTTTGGCGCTTCTCTCTCCTTAACTCAAGGTCCCCCCCTCTGCTCCCCTCACCGACACCACGTGGCCACCCTTCTAGATACATTGTTAGTTAAAGCTTGTTGTAGAGGGTTATCGGTTAATGTTTTGTCACCTGTGTAAGACTCATATGGCGCTATGGAAGCCAAGACAAATTTATTTGCTTTACTAAAGTTAAGTGAGAAAAGCTGATCTTTAATTTTAGAAATTGAAAAAGGAAGACACCTTGTTGTAAATGAACTGGCTGCATTTGTTGACTTCCTGCTCAAAACTCTTTTTAAACTATTTTGTTCTCTCATGTACTTTCTATCCCACTTGCCTGTACAACTCCTGGAGGGTGGGAATAACATTTCCTGAGGCTTGGTTACCATCCCAATACCTCACATAGCTGCTGCCCAATATACGTGCTCATTCATATTTTTAACCTAACATTGTTCTCAATATTAGCAGTTAGTCTTTTTTTCCCCTTAAATATTAGAGAAAACTATAATGGAGATAGTCATTCTCTGTTCTGATTCTGGTAATTAGGGCTCTAGGAGGCTCCTCTGTTTTGATAATGTGGTTGTAGCTCAAAAATCATTCTTTTCCTTATGGTGTACTACTAAAATTGCAGGAAAATTGAATCTGGGGGTGAGGGGGGAAAGCCTCTGGTGTGTTCAGCATGGAAGACCAAGCTTATTAAGCTATTAACTAGTACACACCAAAATCAGTCTACTTTGGAAGAAAATAAATGAAAGGATTTTTGATGAAGAAAAGATTTCTTTGCTAGTTTAGATTAATTCTAGGCAGGTCCTTAGGAATTTATGCAAAAAGTTGGCTTAAAGCTCAACATTCAGAAAACTAAGATCATGGCATCTGGTCCCATCACTTCATGGGAAATAGACAGGGAAACAGTGGAAACAGTGTCAGACTTTATTTTGGGGGGCTCCAAAATCACTGCAGATGGTGACTGCAGCCATGAAATTAAAAGACGCTTACTCCTTGGAAGGAAAGTTATGACCAACCTAGACAGCATATTAAAAAGCAGAGACACTACTTTGCCAACAAAGGTCCTTCTAGTCAAGGCTATGGTTTTTCCAGTGGTCATGTATGGATGTGAGAGTTGGACTGTGAAGAAAGCTGAGCACCGAAAAATTGACGCTTTTGAACTGTGGTGTTGGAGAAGACTCTTGAGAGTCCCTTGGACTGCAAGGAGATCCAGCCAGTCCATCCTAGAGGAGATCAGTCTTGGGTGTTCCCTGGAAGGACTGATGCTGAAGCTGAAACTCCAGTACTTTGGCCACCTGATGCAAAGAGTTGACTCATTGGAAAAGACCCTGATGCTGGGAGGGATTGGGGGCAGGAGGAGAAGGGGATGACAGAGGATGAGATGGCTGGATGACATCATTGACTCGATGAACATGAGTTTGAGTAAACTCCGAGAGTTGATGATGGACAGGGAGGCCTGGCGTGCTGCGATTCATGGGGTCGCAAAGAGTCGGACACAACTGAGCAACTGAACTGAACTGAACTGATACATAAAAAGGACAGAAAAATAAATATTCTTTTCTTTCAGATATCACAACCCTTAGAAGGCAAGTCAGCCAGTAAGTAGATGGCAGAAGCTCAGTTTCTACAAGGAGGACAACTAGGGCCAATGATGCATAGTTTAATGCTAATTTCATAGTTTCTAAAGACTATCCCAGAATTCTGTTTCTGTTAATGGTACTAATGATGTCATACGGGTATATGGAGAAAAAATTGTAAGGACATAATGGCCTTTTTGTAGGGCAGATTCATGTGAACTATTTGCTATTATTAGAAAAAGATTTTACAAACATTCTGTATTTTACTTATGAAAAAAATCTACTTTGTTCGACTTCTAACATGGAGAAGTGTGGGACTGCAGTATAATTAGATGAATCAATAACTGGCTCCCTTTTTTACATAAAAAGAGCATCTGCTATGTTTTAGAGAATGATTAGGAATTTAGCATTGAAGGAAACATGATCTAGTTTCAAAATAAATGTGCAACTATTTTATCATAATAAATGCTTTAATAGGATTTTTAGATCAAATGTAGTATGAGAGAAAAAGTTCTATTTTTGAGAAGAAAGTAGTGGGGGGATATCACAGGCAACAAATGAACTGGCCTCAGAAAGTTAAGTTTGTCATAGGAATGCCTTCCCTTGTCATTCTCACTCCATTACCTTCAAATATTATTCTAAAGCTTTGCTGGCATTCTAAAGTTCAGCTTCCTACTCCCCCCACCACCCTCTGCTCCCATGGAATTGATCTAATTATTATAAAATATGAAACTGGAAAAAAAACTTCCTCAGTCTCTTACTATAAACATATCTACCTCTGTTTCTATACATTAAAAATATTTAAAGTACAATTGATTTACAATATTAGTTTCAGATGTACAGCATAATGATTCAATATTTTTATAGGTTAGGTTCCATTTATAATTTTTTAATAAAATATTGGCTATATTCCCTGTGCTATATAATACAGTCTTGTAGCATTTTTATGTTAAGGGTAGAGGATTAAGAGATACAAACTACTACCTTGCCACTTCTGCCTTACCTCTTGCTACCAGGGGTTTGTTCTCTCTATTTGTGAGTCTATTTCTGTTTTTTTATTCATTCACTTGTTTTATTTTTTAGATTCCACATACAAGTGATAGCATAGAGTATTTGTCTTTCTCTGCCTTATTTCACTAAGGATAATATCCTTCAGGCTCATCAATGGTGTTGGAAATGGCAGAATTTCTTTTTTTTTTAAGTGGCTGAGTGATATTCTGTGGTATATATATATATACCATGTCTTCTTTATCCATTCATCTGTTGATGGACACTTAAGTTGCCTCTGTACCTTGGCTATTATAAAAACTGTTGCTATGAACATTGTAGTGCATGTATATTTTTAAACTAATGTTTTCATTTTCTTCAGATATATGCCCAGAAGTGGAATTGCTGGTTAATACAGTATTCCTGTTTTTAGATTTTTTGAGGAACCTCCATAATACTTTCCCTCATGCTTCACCAGTTTACATTCCCACCAACAGTATAAGTGGAATCCCTTTTCTCCGGCCTCACAAATATTTATTTGTGTCCTTTTTCATGATGACCATTCTGACAGCTCTCCTGGTGGCCCAGATGGTAAAGAATCTGCCTGCAATTGGGAATTTCGATCCCTGGATTGGGAAGATCCCTTTGAGAAGGGAGTGGCTACCCACTCCAGTATTTTTGCCTGGAGAATCCATGCAAACAGGAGTCTGATAGACTATATAGTACATGGGGTCGCAAAGAGTTGGACATGACTTAGTGACCAACACTTTTCACTTTCCTTCTGGCGGATGTGAGATTATATTTCATTATGGTTTTGATTTGCATTTCTCTGATTAGTGATGTTGAGCATTTTTTTCATGGACCTATTGGCTATCTGCATTTTTTCTTGGGAAAAATGTCTATTCGGTTCTTCTGCCCTTTCTCTAAGCAAATTTTTTTTATGTTGAATTGTATGAGCTATTTATTTTGAATATTAATATGTTACTGGTTATATCTTTTGAAAAATTTTCTCCCATCCTATAGGTTGTCTTCATGTTTTGAACTCATATACCTTGTTCCAACTCCTTGTGATGTTATCTAGTTTAGACTTTTGTGAAGAGTTCATTTGGACTGTTGGGAGAGTTACTTTACTGCTCTCAGTCTCCAGTATGGCTTTCTTTCTATCCATCCACACATATCAATCATTAGAGTTAAATGTAAAGTTAATTCAGTAAATGTATAATTCTATCACTTAAAATATCCAGTGGTCTTGTAACTATGGTAAGTTGAGACTTCTTCCTGAGATATTGGACAACTCCATCCTCAACTTTGCCTGGCTTAGCCCTTTTTTTTTTTTTTTTCCAATTACTTGGAGAAGAGTTGTTACACTGAACACATAGGTGGCTCAAGTCAGTTTATATAGAAAATAACATAATTAGGATTTAACAGTTGCTCAGAAACTTCTCTTACCCCTTCTCTTACCTCCCCTGCTCAGATCTTGCCAGAAGCTTGTAAGTAGTCTCGGACAGGGGTCAGGCTTTGCAGTCAGCCATGTATTAAATTCCTGTACTTGTCTCTAACTATACAGCCTCTAGCAGGAATTTCTATTTCTGTAGTCCTCAATATCTTCATTCTAAAATGGTGCTTATGATTCTTCCCTTATTAGGATTTGATGGCATAAGACATGCAAAACACTTAGTATATATGTTGGCTTTTAATGTTAGGTTAGTGCACTTGGCTTTGATTGTTGAAATATAGTGATAACAGTATACTGAGAAGATAGTGGTTAGATCATTAAAGTGACTCAACACCATGCCCTACAATCAAGGTTACAGTTGAATAAGTGACTGCAGTTTAATCTGAAGATAAGGAAAATGAGCATATGCACTGAGCAAATGAACAAAAAGTTCATTCAGGTTTTTCCGTAAGATGTTGCAGATGGACTTTTGGCCCACCCAATAATAGCTTTCTCTAAATGTTTGTAGGAATGTAGAAGACAATTTTGATTTATTCTGTTGGCTCTAGGGATTATAGATTATTTATACTGAATGGGTACAAATAGTTGAGGTAGATTTTCAGTTAATATAAAGAATTCTATAACAGAGCTGCCTTAAAAAAAATCTACCCAATGTAGCAGGTGTTCCAAGGGAGGCCAGGGTTGTCAAATGGGACATTAGTGCTTTGACTAGACATTCAGACCTGTTAACTATTACCCAGAACTGCCACCAGGTAATCCCCCTGGTGCCTCTCATCTCTGTTGTTCAGTGAGTCAATTCAGTTTTTGCACAACATACAATTTTTCAGCATTTCCCATCAGGGCCATTTACAGATCATAGTTTCTGTGGTAACCAATGCCTATAATAAGTTGCAGTTGTCAAATAATCAAACACCATGTATTACTTCTCCTTCTGTAGTTGCTTGCTGGCTTTTATATTCCCCTGAAGTGTTAAATCTGGCCTTTAGGAATCAACATTCTGTAAACCCCAGGAGATGGTCTAACGTCGTCTGTGACATGGGGCTTATTGCAAACAGCTGCTTATTGCTGAGTGGTGGGAGAAAATTATACCTCAGGTGACCAATGTAAAATGAACCTGAGTGCATCCAGCTCTCATGAAGCACAGTGGAAACATTTTCCTCGGAGTAGATCTACTTGGCATTTTTATCCGACCTCACATTAGTAATATTACACATTCAGCAATATTAGACTGGCCTAGGAGTTATAAAAGAATTGGTTGACTCATAAAATTTGGATTGCATTCTAGGTCATCCTGTATGAAATTTCCAATTTTCATGCTGAGTATTTCTGTACAGGGAAAATGCTAGGAAAAAAAACCTTATGTGAAATGTGAAATAATCAGGGTTTATCTTTGCTCCTCTGTCTATCCCCATTAGTATTATTCCTGTTTATAGTCATGTGTTTCTGGGACGCAAATGTTGTTGTTGCCTCATTTTTTTTTTTTCCTCCAAAGCCTTATCACAAGGTGGCTTCCTAATGCCACCACCCTTAAGTGGCACTTCATTTTCAGAACTTTCTGGATTTGTTTCTCTTACCAAAACTGTCAAGCATTTTATTTTCCATTTCCCCATGATCATATCTCATCCTTTCTGAGGTAATAGCTATCTACTTAAATTGACTGAATTACATCAACCCTTGCCTTATCTCAGGTAACTTATGCAATAACAGTAGTAGTCAGAACAGAAGGCGTTTATCCAGCTTAACTAATGGATGTCAGACTGAAGGTGAATTTTAGAGAAAACAGGGAACCTGTGCTCACATCAAAATAGACTGCATATGTTCTGCCCATGTATAGCTTCCCTTCTTTTCTTTTTTCCTTGTAACATCTAAAGAAAATAGTCAGTTGCTGTGTACCAAGGCGTGCCTCTGTACATGAGAATATGCTGAATACAAAGAAGGAAAGCATGATAATAGAGAATAACAGGAATGCAAGCTGAGGGACCAATTTAGATACCATGTTCAGGGAAAATGTCTCTCAAGAGAAGTAACATTGAAGCTGAAGGAAGTAAAGGAACCAGCTTTACAACAGATGAAGGGAACAGTGTGCTAGGCAGAGAGAACAGCATATGCAAATGCTCTGAGGCAGCACAAAGCTTGATATGATGCAAAATGTGGAAGGCGGCCAGTATGTCTAGAATTTTGTTTGGGTATAGTTGGATAAGATGAATTTGGAGATATTGTTAAGGGCTCATTATTTAATAGGGCAGTGGGGCGTTATTGAGGGAGATTAAGTAGAGAAACAGTTAAATTTATAGTTTGATAAAGGTTTTCTGACTGCTCTGTGACAAATAACTTGGATGGTGGCAAGAATGGGAAAATATACCTGAAAGTCCAATAGAAAAGTTGGATTATCTGTGAGGAAAGAAGAAAAGAAATAGGGAACAGTGGATGGATTGCAATATCTCTTTTTAGGTAGGTACAGACTTTTGGATTGGATTAGGTATGATGGCAGGTTTTCTGGTTTTATCAGTGAGTGGATAGTTACACCACAGGATGAAATGGTGAATGTTCCCCAGTTTACAGTAGCAGGAGTTAAAGCTTGAAGAGAAAAAGTAATTTGGTCATGGTCACCTACTCTTCTACTCAACTTTTTCAAATTTAAGCAAATGCCCAAACTAGGAAGTTATTTGGGTGGGAAATATATTCTTATTCTGGGTAGTGTTCCAAGAACCCAGTACCGATATTGTATCAACAGCTGACATTTATATCATTCACTCATACAACAGATAATGAATTTTCTAGTTGTCATTGGGCACAGAGCAGTGACAGAGAAATGGTCCCTGTCTTGCTGATGGTGAGGAAGGTAGGCGACTAAGTGCTATAACCCACCATGAAATGGCTGGAGAGGTGAAGCACTGGTATGTGGGGAGCCAAGAAGGTCTTCTCCTTGAAGATCTTTCCTTCTTGCAAGTGAATATTGAATACCGAGCAGAAGTTAGGATGAAAGATCAGGAAATAGTGTTCTAGGCAGAAGTGACAGCTCATGTTTAGAGATGAGAATCCAAAAAGTTCAGAGAACCTGAAATTAGAGCCATGTGGTTGCAAAACTAAGTCCAGATGGAGTAAGGTCGCACAAGTAACCAGGGTGTGTGAGCCAAAGAGTCCTTTGCAGGAACTAATATGTGATCCTGTGGTAGAAGGGAAAGCATTTATGACTTTTTGAAGGGGCGTGACTTGATAAAGTTATCATTTTAGGAAGACCGTTGTAACTGTAGTGTGGAGAATGGATTAGAACAAGCTATAGCTACACAATAAGTAATTGTTGGTAATATTCTATAAATGTCTAGTGTGTATAATAGGCAGTTGCAAGGATTTTCAGCTTGGTTGGGTTTAACTGATGAAAGATAATTTGCAGCCACAAGGGAGTGGCAGAAACAGAGCAGCCTTAATGAGTTTCATTGCTGTTTTATTCTGTTATTTGAATTTTTAGGCGATTTGATTTTAGTATACCCATACATAAGTTTTTTTTTTTTTTTTAGTTTGCTTGTGTTTTGCACTTTTGTCCTAGAAGGTTATTTAAATAGATTTTAAGAAATAATGTTGCCTTTTTAGAAATTTATATATATATTGCTATTTAAGAATGGTATATTTACTGATACAAACATTCTTATTAACCTAGCTAGAATTATAGTAAAAATTGACATATTAAAAATACTTAGATATATGCTCAGTAAAAAAGGAATATAAAATTTAATTTTTGTTATACCATATATGTATAATTATAATAGCATTTTAAGATCTATGATAGAGTAGTTTAAATATCAATTTATTATGAATGTAATTTTGTGTATGCCTTTTATTGTTTACATGCAATAAACTTTAAAAATATGTCATATTTTAATATATTTTCAAAGCTCCTCATTGATAATTTCTATTCTTTGAATTCAATCATAGAGAAGTCTTGTAGGTCAAGTCCCTCCCAAATACAAATTCTTGCTTCTTTACAATCCAGTATCAAGTTTCTCTTTTAACAGTGCTTTTTAAAATATTTTGGTTGTTTAAAATTCCTTCCTAATTATTGACCTAATCTCTTTGTTTGAAAAATCTGCCTCTTTGGTTCCAGTTCTGTCCTCTGTGATTTTAAGGAAATGCTTAAATATTTCATATGTTATCAAGACTTATGAGGATTTATACTGGAGTGTTAACCCAGGAGAAGATTTACTTCACAGCATAATGAAATAGTTACTGAAAGCAAGGTTCCCTTCTGTGTTTGCGTGTTCAGATGTGTTTATACTGGATTGAAAATTTCATTTGGTGTGTGTATATCTATACTTTTCTAATTCAGGGGAGCCTGGCGGACTACAGTCCGTGGGTTCACAAAGAGTAGGACATGAAGGAGGACTAAGAACTCATACTTTCCAATTACTAATTGCAGTTTATGTCTTCCTTCTGCCCTTCTCATGTTTTCTGCATATTTTCTAATTTCTTTCCACTAGAGTAAAAGCGACAAGTTTCTACAACGGTGTCTTATATATATTGGGTGAGCCAAAACGTTTGTTTAGGTTTTCCCATACATCTCTATAGAAACCTGGACAACCGTTTTGGTCAACCCAACAGGAAGTTCACATAAATATTTGTTAAATAAATTAAAATGATTTAATATTTAAAAAAAAAAATCTCCAGAAGATCTGATATTTGTTTGACTATTAGAATTACCACTGAGGGGTTAAATTATATTAAAAATCATGTGATTAGTTAGTAGAAAGTCATGATAGAAGCTGATGACTCTGATAACTATTGCTAGGATGAATTCGTTAACACCAGGATGCAGTCTTAGGAAAATTGTACTGTATGATTAATGTTTGAAGTGATGGTATTAAGTCAAAGTATTAATATAACAGGCAAGCAGAAATGAGCATGCATTGTAAGAGTACTGCTTGGTGAACTTTTGCAAGGTGGTTGCCAGGTAACCACCACACAGATGAATGCAGAGAACGTCATCTTCCTCAGGCCCCCTTCTGGTCACTATCTCACCCAAGTGATTATTAGCTCCATAGATTAGTTTTGCTTGTTTTTAAAGGTGTATGTAAATTGAATTAGCTAATACATACTCTTTTGTGTCTGAATTCTTTCACTCAACAATATGTCAATGACTTCATCCCCACTATGTGTAGGGAAAGTTCATTTTTACTGCTATGAAGTGTTTCTCTGTAAGATTACTGCACAGTTTATATTTCAGCTCTACTGTTAGTAGACATTTGGGTTGTTACTGATTTTTTGGAAACTACAGATACAGGTTACATTTTCTTATATATAAATGTCTCTTGGCTTTTGATCTAAGAATAGAATTGCTTGGGACATAGGGTATATGTATGTCTAGCTCTCAAAGATATAGCTAAAGATTATTCTAAAGTGGTTGTATTATATTTTATGTATTAGAATATGGTTAACATTAGGGATATGTTTTGATAAAATAGGAATCATAGTGGCAGAAAATACTCAGTTTTAAAATTTAAGAAATGTAAATAGTATGTAATTAAAAAAACAATTAAAATAATGTTTTTTATACTCTCTTGTTCCAGCTTTTTAATTTGATATGGAGAGGACTTGATAAATATATTATTTTGCAATAGTAACCTTAATGTACAAAGAGGTCTGTAACAGGATTTAAAAAATTTAATGTCTAGGGCACATATTAAATTAACAGAGATGTACTTGATCCCTAGTACTAATAATTTTTCCTGTGTATTTTATAAAAAGTGAGTCTTGGCATTGAAATCAGAAAAAGACAAATTTGCAGATTTCAGTTCATGTGACATCCAATAAATTTTTCTTTCTGTTTCTTTCCCTCTACTAGAGTTTGTTGGTTATGTATACAGTATTCTGTATACAGAGTGGTAGGATCAGTGGTCAATGTATGCTCTTTGGCAATTATAATTGCTTTTTAATCCCAAATTAGCATTTTGGAGTATATATGCAGGTCTTATCAATCATTTTAAAACAGGCATCCTTATCTTAACATGATTATTGAATGCTATTTCAGGTTCACTCACATTAAGTGTAGAGTTAGGAAAGTTATTTTGATGTATTGCAAACGCTAATGACTCAATTTTCACCAAATTCCTTTACTCTGCAAGTGTAGAATCCAGAAGAAAAAGCTGAAGTTTTTAAATGACATGGATGAAAATATCACTAACTTTCTTATCTTTGTTACATATTTTGTTATACCCAATCGAGCAGAGAGCAGTAGTGTAATATTGTTACCCCCTTTACTTGTGGTTCTTTCAATCATCATTTGATTGGATAAACCCTTTACTGAGTCTTAGTTTCATTATTAAATCAGGGTTTGGGAGTTAGCCGGCTCCTCCTTAAGCTGATTTCTGGGTACAGGCTCTATATATTTATGTAGGGTATTAGATTTATATTTAATAAAGTGTTGCTTAGAGAGGCCTCTCTGGTTTTCTCTCTTCTTTACAAGTGAAAGGAAATGTTTCAGGGAGAGAATAACTGTCCTCCCCCTTGCAGATCTTCATAACTGGTGCTAAATAAATCAGGAAAGA
This sequence comes from Odocoileus virginianus, assembly GCF_023699985.2. Taxonomy (NCBI): domain Eukaryota; kingdom Metazoa; phylum Chordata; class Mammalia; order Artiodactyla; family Cervidae; genus Odocoileus; species Odocoileus virginianus. The sequence goes on along the minus strand of NC_069674.1, from coordinate 58,895,483 downwards.
GAGAGATCTGCTGAATCATGGCATTGAAGTTGGTGTTTCAAGCATTGTAATTTCTGATGAATGGTGTCTCAGGAGGCTTCTGTAAAATGATGCATCCTGACATCCAGTGACCTTTTAAACTAATATTTCTATTATGTAATTCAGTTGCTTCTGTTTCCTGGAGGTAATAGCATTAGTTTGTACTGAGGTAGATAATGATTTTGTTAGCAATTTCCTTTGTGGTAAGTGTTTTTGCTGTAATGTAGTTTGAAGGAAGAATTGTTTGTACAAATAAAATCTAGAGGAACTCACCAACTAGTAGTGCGCTGTGATCCAGAAAAAGGTGGGCCATGACTTCTGGGACAGTATTCTCGACACTCTGGGTAAATACAGTCACATTGGCTCAATTTTGGGGAAAGATTGTTGCCAAGTACTAATTTTTAAAAGTCATATAACACACACAATGCTAATGACAAAGTAATGGGGCTATGAAATCAAACCTATTTCTAATTCTCTCATTGATGAGTAAGCAGTGTTACAAACTTGAATTTCTTTATTTATAAAACAAGAGTAATAATACTTCACAAGAGTGCACAGTAAGTGTTAAGTGAAGTGTTAACCAGAAGCGTACCTTATAATACCTGACATGCATTGGCATTTAATATATATTATTAATAACAGTTTTTCTTTCCTTCATGGGTGCTGTAAGGTCCTAAATGAGCCTAATTTATCAAAGATGTTTAAGATGTGCTTACTCACCTTTTACGGTTTTGTTTTTAATATATTTTGATTCATGTTATATCTATTAACTTTTTACCAGCAATTGACTATTTGGAATACCTGCTCCCGTTTGTTATGCCTGATAACAATTTACTGTAGGTAGAACGAGGAGGATGGGTTAGACAGTTGAACTGTTATTCTCGTATTTTTATTTAAAATGTTTACAGTCATAGCAGAACAAGGATGTGGTTAAACGGAAGAACATGTGTTTTCTTGCACAGTTCGCTTCTGTTCTTAGTCATGCATAACCTCCACACGTCTCTCCTGTTCTAAGCTGATGTCACTGTGGCCCACAGGTGCTCATCTCTGCCACTGTGCGTTTGACTGTAAAACCTGCTCCTCTACCTCAGTTGAGGCTTGCCTCCTCCACGAGGTGCTTTTACTGTGCTTCCGCTCTTGACTTCTTCCATTTTCTCACCTCGTTCTGTCTCCTAGTTGCCACTTGGTTTTGCCGTTTCTCTGCTCATAACTTGGTCACACTAGGTTTGACTAATTTGAGATCAGATTGGTTCTTTCTGCTGAATAGTTGATTCATTTCCATTCATCTGTTTATCTGTCCATCTATCTATCCATCTATCTGAATAGTTTATTTATGACCTTCATTTAGATAGTGCAGAGTATGTGTTAGGAGGTATGGAAAACAGAAATAAATTAATAATAGAGGATGATTATACTAATTACTTTTATTATTCATGCATTCATGCTCAGTGGCTAAGTCCTTTCCAACTCTTTGCGACCCCATAACCCACCAGGCTCCTCTGTCTATGGGATTTTCTAGGCAAGAATACTGGAATGGGTATTAGCTATTCCTAAATAGTTGTTTTGTATCTTTAAATAACATCAAAAGATTGACAAATCAATGTTTATTTATATTTCTAAGTTAAAATGAACTATTTAATATCTTGTATTTCTCTTTATGATCCCTTGCTTAAAAAGAACCCATTTCACTTGACTGACAACTGCTGATCCTTGTTGCATTATTTAGCATTTTAATCCTAATATAAAAATCTTAACTGAATAAAGAAAGTACTGCAGAATTTCTGAAGCCTGAATATCCAAACTTAAGTAATACTGGAGTGGGTAACCTTTCTCTTCTCCAGGGGATCTTCCCAACCTAGGGATCGAGCCCAGGTCTCCAGCATTGCAGGTGGATTCTTTACCAGCTGAGCCACAAGGGAAGCAATAAGCATGTAGGCTTGCTTTTTTTTTTGTTGTTCATTTATTTTTATTAGTTGGAGGCTAATTACTTTACAATATTGTAGTGGGTTTTGTCATACATTGACATGAATCATCCATGGAGTTACATGTATTCCCCATCCTGATCCCCCCTCCCACCTCCCTCTCTACCTGATCCCTCTGGGTCTTCCCAGTGCACCAGGCCCGAGCACTTGTCTCATGCATCCAACCTGGGCTGGTGATGTTTCACCCTAGATAATATACATGTTTTGATGCTGTTCTCTCGAAACATCCCACCCTCGCCTTCTCTCACAGAGTCCAAAAGTCTGTTCTATACATCTGAGTCTCTTTTTCTGTTTTGCATATAGGGTTATCGTTACCATCTTTCTAAATTCCATATATATGTGTTAGTATACTGTAATGGTCTTTATCTTTCTGGCTTACTTCACTCTGTATAATGGGCTCCAGTTTCATCCATCTCATTAGAACTGATTCAAATGAATTCTTTTTAATGGCTGAGTAATATTCCATGGTGTATATGTACCACAGCTTCCATGCTTTTAAATAACTTCATGAAAATTTAAAGATGGAGTTGAAGCAAGATTGGAACAATGAAAATTAAACATTTATGATACTTGCTGATCTGTTTTTGGCACCATTCTCAGTTATTTGGTCTAACTCATCAGATATAGTATCTGCAGGGCCACTTTACCATATCCACTATAAATGACATAAAAACATGAAGAAATCTACCTTTGAGAAAGACAGCTTTATCAATTGCACAAACATGAATTTGCTTTATACATTAATAAAATTAGTTTAATGTATGGATCTGTTAAAAATTTTTAAATAAATATCCTTTTTTTCCCTATAGGGTAAGTGATAAAATAACTTTCATTGGACTAGGGTGAGAAATTATGTAGTCAGACAGGTGGAACCAAATAAGAATGTGTGGATATTAAAAAGAAAAAAAACACTAATTAGAAATTGTGGAAATGAAAAATGTTGTCACTAAAAGTAAAATGCCATTATAGATAGGATAAATTTTTAGACAATTTACTGTTAGAATTTTTGAACTGGAAGATATTATTGTGGAATCCATACCAAAATCAAAGATAGATTACAAAAATAGGAAAGTACAAAGGAAAGTATAATAACACTGAGACTAAAGAATAGCAAATAGGCAAAAACAAACAAATAACAAAAAGAAAAACAAATAGACAAAAATAACAAAAAGACTAAAGAATATGTTGAAAAGTGTCATTATAACTAAAAGTATCTGAAATATTCTAATCACACAGTATCTTCATTTTGTAATTTACTGTGGCCGTTTTAAAAAAACTTAGGAAATTATAAAAGTATGCATGAAACCATTCTTGACATAAAAATTCAAACGTTGGGTAAGAATATATTGAATGAAAAACTGCAAGTCCCTCTTTCCTCTTTTTATTCACGCACAGTTCCTTTCCCATAGGAAACCACTATCCATTTGCTGTGTATTATTCCAGACCTTCATTCCTCTATTTATATGAAAATTTACAAGTGTGATTGTTTAGAATAAAAGCAAGTTAGATATGGAAATTAAATGGTATGTAGATCTTTAATTTTGGTGGGCATTGGCTGTGTTGCCCTCTAGTAAAGTTGTTAACTTTTACATTCTCACCAACATCTTAAGAGAATGATTCTTTCTCCATACTCTCACTAGTAACAGATATTACACAATTCTTCAATTTGTAATTTCATGGCAAGAGTATCTTGATTTTATTTATATTTCTTAAATTATTTGTGATGTTGGACATTTTTTTTAAATTTGTTTTTGTGTTAGTTGATATTGATAAATCTCTACCTGTTTTTATTTGAGTTGTTCTATATAATAAATATTAATCTTTATCTGCTGCATCTGCTCTAAATGTTTTCTTCCTGTCCATTTGCCATTTAGCTTGGTGTTTTTCTACTCTGTAGACATTTTGCCTTTCTTGCTGTCCATTGGGTTTTTAGAACTCCCCAGGGTTATATCACAATTTAGATACTTATTTATCCTTAAAATTGTTCTTATATAAGAATGTGTATCATTTTATCAAATATTTTAAATATTTAAGATATCCATTAAAAAGAGAAGGTAAGGGAAGCTAAAATACTGCTCTAGTTTTCTCATTTTCTGTAAGAAGGCCATTTTTGTCTCCTTTACTTCTTGTACAAGTGTTAAAAACTTAAATAGCAGAAGAACATTAGTAAATGTGAATCTCTGCTGAGCTCATAGGAGCTGGCTGATAACCTGCTCCTGCCACAGGGTGAAAGGCCAAGGAAAGCTGCTTGTCAGAGGTCTGTATGGGATGAATAAAAATACAAGAGGGATGTGACTGGAGACAAAATAGGTGTGTCTCAAACTTTGGTTTCCATAGGAACCTGACCTATTTTACCTGAAACTGACCTACTTTTTTCTTCTGTTTTTCTGTGTATTAAGAGGTGATGAAAAAGAGGGAATGGAATAAATAAAAATGAAGCAAAATGGAGTAAGTAAATGAAGTATGAAAAATCAGACCTGTCTAGTAGTCTGGTGTCTCTGACACTAGGCCATATATTAATACCTCCAGGGAGTTCAATTCCCAGGAACTCTTTTGCCTTATTTGTACCAAATAGAAAGAACAATGAGAACCTGCAACATAGCTGGGCAATGTCTTTCTTTAGTTGCACATGTATGAATCACCATGTTATATAAAATTTTATTTCAAACACCTTTATGAGCTGATATTTTAATACATATATATCACATGAGTCTTTAAAAGTGCAAAACCTTTTCTGACTGAGTCAGAGCTGGAATAGAAAAAGAGAGAGATGGAGAGTGTTAGAGACTTGGGCTGCCATTTCTGGCTCTGAAGATAATTCATTTGTTTTTGTACTTTCAGTTTCATTGAAAGGGATGTTTAAGGCTATGAGTTTTCCTTTGACCAGTCCTATAAAAATATCTGATATGCAGGATTTTCATTATCATTTTTAAAAGACAGTTTTTTGTTTGTATTTGCCCTTTTATCCAAAACTGGCTTAAAATTTTTTTTAAATGTCCAGTTAGGAGAGGCCTTCCACAAATCTGCTTAGATGATTTCTAGTTTTGTTTCACTGAAACAAGAGTGATATTTATATCTATTTTATAGAACTTACTGATACTTTCCTTGTGACATAATACATGATTCATTTTGTGATGTTTCATACAGAAAAAGGTTTATTTTCCATTTTGCAGATGTAAAATTTAATATACATAGAATCTTTATTACTAATTATATTTTCAGGATTAAAAATCTTTATAAATTTTAGTCTACCTCATCTATCAGCAATATGTTAAAGTCTCCTACTGGTTTTGCCCCACCTATGCCTTTGGCCTCTCTGAGTTCTTTATTTTTGTTTAAGCAGTCACATTTGTAATTTTGTGTTTATTCTCAATTTAAAATTTTAACTTTTTCATGTCTGATTTGTCAACTTTTAGTGGTATACCTGCCTGTTTCCTATGCAAAAAGCTTATTCTACTTTATTCTTTCCCTTTCTTTCTTATCCCATTGTTTTATCAGCAGCATTCTTTCTACTTTGTGAGAACATTCATTACATAGTATATTGTGTATATCATGCAGCATATTATTTCCTGTGTTTAACCTGTCTTTGTGTCTTATGTCTGCAAATAAATATGTAAATGCACACTTAACTTTTGACTTAACTTCCCCAGTAATTGCTTAGTTGGGTGAAGTTCATCTTCTAATAGATTTCTCAAGGCCTTATGGACATGGAACTCCTTGAACCATTACATGTTTAAAACAGTTTTTTCTGTAGGTTTGATACTCAAAGGTAGATTAGCTATATGTAAATCTTTAGGGTCAACTTTATTTCCTGGAATTTTGTGAAAATGCCATCAGTATTTTGCTTTGAGTTTTGTATTTGATAAACTTTGCTAGTTTCTCTTTTTGTTTTCTTTGTACATTATTATTAGTAATTTTTTTTTTTTTTGGCCTGGAAACCCTGAGAATTTTTTCCTTTTAATATTTACTAGTTTTACTAGGACTTGATCATTGAAAGTCTTTTTTCCTTGATGGCAAGTGGTCCTTTTCAGTGTATAGATTTAGGTCTTTCATAATGAATACCTTATTTAAGTAGTATTTCAAATATTATTTCTATTCCATTAAAATATTCATTAGAAATTTGATTTCCATGTAAATTGAATTACCTTTTGCCTGTCTTCTATTTCAACCACTTTGTCTGTGACCCTTTGTATTTTTGTGTCAATTTCATTTTATTCACTTAGTTCTTTCTCTGTTATTTTTGTACTATCGCTTGTTATATTTTCATTGAAACCTTTTTGTTTATTATTTTGTAGTTTAGTGTCCACTGTGGTATGACTAACAGTTGTTCTATTTTTTCTGAGTTCAATCAATTTTTATTTCTTTTTCTGATCATGCATTTGCTCTTATTTTTAAATTTATTTTTCATCTACCTAATGTCAGTTTGAGGGTATTTAACCTTTGAGTGTTACATTACAGTTTCCCTTTGTTTTGAAAAATTTTGGGAATGGGGTAGAATTTTTATTAGATGAATTGTTTGGGTTATCATTCTCAATTTTATTTTTATAGGAGTTTTTTGTTGTCTGTTTGTTTTTTCAGTGTGCTGGGGTGGTTATGATGTTCCTAGTTGAAGTGCACTCTATTCTATTACTGCAGGCGAAGTATTGCTTCTTTACTGGATGGCATGGCTTAGGAATAGTCATGTTTCCTTTGATTTTTAAATTTTCTTTTGTCTTATGGGATGCTATATTTCCTTTTGTTTCTTTACTTCTCTGTGTATAATTTCCAAAGAAACTCTCTTTTCTTTCCAACATGAAAGCTTGCTGAGATTGCCTTGTCATCTCCAATGTATCTTTTCCAGCCCCTTCTCTATGTCAGTGCTCATATCAAACTGTTGACTTTTCACTATTTTTACATATCGGATTGACTTTCTAGAAGTGGTTGTAAATCACGTTCAGATCTGCCATCAGTCCCCTCTTGTTTCTCTATAAATTCTCTTTGTGAAAGCTAGTGGCAAGAGCTCCAGTGAGAGCGTGCTCTAATTTAATGTTTACATTTTTACTTGCAAGTAATTTAAAGTTGAAAAATTTCTGTTTTCCAGCTATTCTGAGTCATGAGTTTCTATAATTTATTGCTCCTGATTGTTTGTTTTTGTTTGCTTTTTCTAGGGTATGTTGAGACTTTGAGATTTACACCACTCCCTTTGTTTTGGCTACCCAGAATCTTCTGTAGCCATTGATTTCAGACAACATCCTATAGCAACTTAGATTTTTAAAATTTTGCTTAGTATGAAATTCAAATGTTGAATATATAACAGTTTTCCAAAAGAAGAGAAGATATTTTAAATAATTAAATTTATATATAGTAAGTTTTATCATGCGTGTAGTCTGTGCAGGTTAGAAAAAAGTGGGTTCTGAGGTCTTATCAAGGTCTTACTAATATAAAAATCAATGGCTTTTTATCTCTCTGTTATTAATGTTTAGAGTCCCTAAAGTGTTTTGTGAGACTAAATAATAAAACAATGATTTTCTTTTGAAGTGTGATGCATCATTCACTGCTGATTCTTTTTGCTAAAATTATCTGAGACAACTATGTATGTTTAGCAAGTCCAAGGACATGTTGAGATTTCATGTGGAATAGTTACGTGGGAATATGCTGAAGCAATTACTCTGCTGTTTAATGACAAGTAATTATCCACATCACTTCCCAAGCTATACATCTCTCTCTCTTGCCCTTCAGCATTATGAACATCTCACCCATTGGTGTGCACATTTATTGTGTACGGTATCCATCTGTTACCTACTCTAAGACGTAACACACCTCTAATTAATATAGCTAAATCTTGCTTCACTGGGGCTTGTAAATCTGAAGGCCAATTTTTTTGTATTATTTAGACTTTGTAATGCTTTAAGAATCTGTGGCCTCTGAAATAAGTTTTCTACCAATAATGAAGCAAGAAAGGACAATACTTTTTCTACTGGGGAAAACTGAATTATCTTGTAAATGTATTTCTAATTATCATTTGTGGACTTCTTTTCTTTTTTAGCTGTCATAGTTTTGATTGTACCATATCATAATTGGTGTAATATAGTTTAAAGTTTTCAGATATTACATCAGTTTTTGAAGTATCTTTAGTATTCTTTGTAACCTGCAGCTGAATTGAAAAGAACCCCAGTTGTATTGACAATTTTCAAAATAACTTTTAAGAGCTTATAGGAGAATATTATGAGAGAGCTTTCATTGTTCCTCTTTTTAAAACTAATACACATTTTCTGAGTAAGATTGGATCATTGTACTTTCATTAGTTCTAATATGACTGAGAGGTCATGAAGTGGCTACCACAGTTATCTTTTATATTCTCCAGTTCAGCAATGAAAAGATGGGAAAAATATGAGCAGTTCTTGTGCTTCATAGTGCTTTATTCCTTTATTTATTTCCATATATTTACTATATTTACCTCTCCTCTCCAAACAGGTGATCATATATGCAGTTAAATCCCTCTTTACACTGAGATCAGGAGGTTTTTCATATATAGACACCTGGAGAGTTCATAATTTTTCAATTACACACTCTGTGTTTCTGCTTCCATTTCAGACATCAGGCAATTTGTGGTTCTCTCCTTCTACCTCTGCATTTATCTGTGTAAACCAGAGGACTTTATGATAGCATTTAAGTTATCAAGATACTGTAGGACTGCTTTCTAGCTTCTAACTTACCTCTGAAAATAGTTTAAGATTTTATTCTTTTATTCAGAAACAATGCATTGATGAACTAAATTTTCCCATATGTGTTTCAGTTCAGTTCAGTTGCTCAGTTGTGTCCAACTCTTTGCGAACCCATGAACTGCAGCACACCAGGCCTCCCTGTCCATCACCAACTCCCGGAGTTTACCCAAACTCATGTCCATTGAGTTGGTAATGCCATTCATCCATCTTGTCCTCTGTCGTCCCCTTCTCCTCCTGCCCTCAATCTTTCCCAGCATCAGGGTCTTTTCAAATGAGTCAGCTCTTCTCATCAGGTGGCCAAAGTATTGGAGTTTCAGCTTCAACATCAGTCCCTCCAATGAACACCCAGGACTGATCTCCTTTATGATGGACTGGCTGGATCTCCTTGCAGTCCAAGGGACTCTTAAGAGTCTTCTCCAACACCACAGTTCAAAAGCAGTTCTTCTGTGCTCAGCTTTCTTCATCATCCAACTCTCACATCCATACATGACCACTGGAAAAACCATAGCTTTGACTAGATGGACCTTTGTTGGCAAAGTAATGTCTCTGCTTTTTAATATACTGTCTAGGTTCATCATAGCTTTTCTTCCAAGGGGCAAGTGTCTTTTAATTTCATGGCTGCATTCACCATCTTCAGTGATTTTGGAGCCCAAGAAAAAAGTCTGTCACTGTTTCCATTGTTTCCCCATCTATTTGCTGTGGAGTGATGGGACTGGATGCCATGATCATGTTATTTAGAGTTAATATTAACTAATTTAAATATTTATACTAGCCCTCTCCCCACATACACAAGGTAATGATTTTTCTCATTTCCACCACTCTAATTATTATTAATATTACTCTTCCTAACTAATCTTGGTTTTTAGTAGAGCAATTTGGGATTAGACATTTGAAGACCAATACTTAACATATTCATACTTACAGAAAAGAGTAAAGCCATTCTCCTATGTAAAACTATGTCTACCTCTTCACTTTTAAGAAAATTAACAGTAATTTGTGATGTCATTTTGATATCCAGTACACAATTTCCCCCCTAAATTTCTTTGATAGTCCCCCCGCCTCCCGCCCCAATACTGAGACCAGTGAAAGTTTACCAGGTTGTTATGTCTTATATATCTTCATACATCTAGTTTTTTCTGTTTGATATCTGTGACTATGATAAAGAAAATGACTCTCTTGTAGTGAATATTCTTTCTCTTAAAAAAAAAAAAATAAGCTTGGAGTGTTTGCCACAATATCATAGTGACATATAGTGCTGAAGCCCTTGATTAGTCTCCTGTATTTATGGAAGTGGAATCAAGCTTGGAGAGATGGTGTCATGTGGCTTCTTTATTTCTGTTTCCCTTTACGCTTGGCCCTTTGACTTCTGCCATTTCATATTCATGAAACAAGGATATTATTGAAGACTAAATATGGCTATGAGAATTTCTTTATTTGGCAGTGGAGAAGACAATGGAAAATTGAACCATCTTGGAACATTTCTGGAGGGAGATTACGCATTACAGTTTTGGAACTATTGTTAACTTTGTCTAAAATGAGCTATTTTATTACTTACCTTTGGTCTTCATTAAAATATTTTCTGTGGTTTTGAAAAATTTTTAAAACTTTCATTAAATTTAACAGTTGTTAGATAAGCACTTTTTTATAGTCTCACTATTAAATATTAATTCATATTCTTAATTGAGGGGTGATGATGGACCATGAAAGCTGCTTAGTCATGTCTGACTCTTTGTGACCCCATGGACTGTACAGTCCATGGAATTATCTTGACCATAATACTGGAGTGGGTAGCCATTCCCTTCTCCAGGGGATCTTCCCAACTCAGGGATCGAACCCAGGTCTCCCGCATTTCAGGCAGATTCTTTACCAGTTGAGCCACAAGGGAAGCCCAATGATGGACTTATTGCTTTTAAAATACCTAATACATGAAAATCTCTTTAGGTATAATTTTCTTCATATCTGTATAAACCTGAATGAAATAAGTGAGGAGATAAGACATTTACTCTGATTTGCTTTGGGAGATTTTTTGAAATATAATTTTAAAAAACAGTACTGTACATAATTTAAGCACAGCACATCACACTGTTTGTGACTTCAAGGAATAATAAATTATAAATAGCAGTTGTTGCTCACAATTCAGTTATCAGCAAAACTACATTATAGCTTAAATTCAAATTCCAGTAGATTATTACCACAGTAAAATTTTACAAGGAGTTCAACCTTTATAATAAAGAAATGCAAATGAATCAACTGTGATACGCTCTTTTGACCTATCACATGGACAGTGCTAAACAGTAATATCTAGTGTGAGCAGGGGTTCGAGGGAATAGAAATTATATCCTTGTAGTGGGGATGTAAGATTCTTCAGTCTTTTTAGAAGGGATTAGAGAATATGCATTAAGATTAACAGCCTTTGATCCAGTAATTCCTCCTCAAAGAATTTTTTCTATGGAAGTAATCAGAGAGCTAGATAAATAATTACATGAAGTGTTTTATTACAGAAGGATTCCCTAATACTAAAATATTAAAAACATAAACACCAAAAAAATCATAGAATGGTTAAAAATATTGTGGTAGGTACAAATGCTTAACAGTGTGTATTTATTTAAAATGATGTTGGAATTAATTCACTGGTAAAATAAATTATGGTTAATTACTGATAATAATATTAAATGAAAAAGTAGAATAAGAATTATATTTATTTTGCTTTCTTTGATATTTGTATTTTTTTAAATTGTATCTATTTCAATACAAGACTACAGAAGTGAAGTGTACCAAAATGTTAGGAATTACTATTTATAATTTAAAGGTAATAGATTTTTTAGTGGTCCTATTTTACATTCCTGAATCTCCTATTTTACGTTCCTGAATCTAAAATAACTGGTGTTCCTTTAAAAGTAAATAAATATTTATTTTAAAAAACTGTTACAATTAGCTCAAGTAATATATATCTATAACTATGCATTTAAATTATTTTATGACTAAAATCTCAGATTATTATTTTTCCTTTTCACTAAGCTATTGTTCAATTTTATGCTAATAAAATAATATTCACCAAATATTGCATTCTTTATGGATAGCATTTGCAAAACTCATATTTAGAGAACACAATTATGTCAGTGAATTGAAATTAATGAAATGACATCCCACGCAGGCACCATAATTTGCATATTAATTTCAATTAATACTTTCATTTATATGACAGGATTGTTCTAGACACATTTGATTTAAAAAGAAAAAAGATGGTGAAGCAACCAAATGCTGAGCAGTTGTTCCAGTAGATTCATAGTATTCCAAAAATATCTTTAATATGTTATTTTTTGGTAATTTGACTTTGGCTTATGTACCTTTTATTGCTTTTCTAAAAGTACATTTTGTTAATAAGCAGGTCATTGTTGATGCTGAGTATTCTTTTTAATAATCAACATACACCCTGGCCCCCTCTCCCCCGTGCTTCTCCAAATACACATAGTACTCTGTCAGCTACTGATCTATTCTCTGTATCTTTGAGGTTGTTTTCATTCTCTGTTTAGTTTTATAGATTCTACATATAAGTAATAACATACAGTATTTGTGTTACTCTAGTTTATTTCACTTAGCATAATCCCATCAAGGTCCATCTATGTTTGTCATAAATGCAGGATTTCATTCTTTTTTATGGCTGAATGGTATTCTGCATGTATATGTATTAATACCACATATTTATCCATGTATCCATTGACAGACAATTAGATTGTTTATCTTTGTAAATGTTTTGTAAATGACGTGGCAGTAAACATGGGGTACATATATCTTTTTGAATTAGTGCTTTCATTTTATTTGGATAAATCCCCAGAAGTAGAAATGCTGGGGCATCTAGAAGTTCTATTATTAATATATTGAGGAATTTTCACACTGTTTTTCATACTGGCTTCAGTAAGTTACATTCCACCAACAGCACACAAGGGTTCCCTTTAATTCACATCTTCAACACATTATTTCTTGTCCCTTTGATAGTGGCCATTTTATGATGGTGTGAGGTGATATGTTAAAGGTGGTTTTGATTTGCATTCCCCTGATGACTAGTGATGATGAGCACCTTTTCATGAACCTGTTGGCCAGCTGTGTGGCTTTTTTGGGGGAAAAAACATTTATTTACACCCTCTGCCATTTTTTTTCCTACTGTGTAATATGACTTTCCTATGTATTTCAGGTATTAACTCCTTATCAGATATATGAGTGGCAGATATTTTCTCCAAATTCAATAGGTTGCTTTCATTTTGTTGATGGAAATTTCCTTTGCTGCACAGAATCCTTTTAGTGTGATATCCCAGTTGTCTATTTATGCTTTTGTTGATTTTGGTTTTGGAGTCAGATTAAAAAAATCATCAAGACTGATGTCATGAAGCTTACCACCTATGCTTTCTTCTAGAAGTTTTATGGTTTCAGGTCCTACATTCAACTCATTAAGCCATGTTGAGTTGATTTTTTTATATGGTATAAGATGGTGGTCTAGTTTCATTCTTTTGCAAGTCACTACCCAGTTTACCCAATACCATTTATTGTGACTTTTTCCCACTGAATATTCTTGCATCTTGTCATAAATTACTTGATCTTACATGTATGGGTTTATTTCTGGGCTCTCTATTTTTTGTTTTCTTTCTTTCTTTTTTTTTAATCCATTGTGTCTGTTAATAAGAATCAGCTGCTTGATAAGTTTTATAGTTTTTCAATTTTTTAAAATTAATTTATTTTTTGTTGAAGGATAATTGCTTTACTGAATTTTGTTGTTTTCTGTCATTCTTCAACATAAATCAGCGATAGATATACATATATCCCTTCCCTTTTGAACCTCCCTCTCTCCTCACTCCCCATCCCACCTCTCTAGGTTGATACAGAGCCACTGTTTGAGTTTCTTGAGCCAGACAGCAAATTCCCGTTGGCTCTCTATTTTACATATGGTAATGTAAGTTTCCACGTTACTCTTTCCATACATCTCACCCTTTCGTCCCCTCTCCCCATGTCCATAAATCTATTCTCTATGTCTGTTTCTCCATTGCTGCCCTGTAAATAAATTCTTCAGTACCATTTTTCTAGATTCCGTACATATGCATTAGAATATGATAATTATCTTTCTCTTTCTGACTTACTTCACTCTGTAAAATAGGTTATAGGTTCATCCATCTCATCAGAAGTGACTCAAATGTGTTTGTTTTTATGGCCAATAATATTTCATTGTGTATATGTATCACAACTTCTTTATTCATTCATCTTTCCATGGACATCTAGGGTGCTTCTATGTTCTAGCTATTGTAAATAGTCCTGCAGTGGACAATGGGATACATGTTTCTTCTTCAATTTTGGTTTCCTCGTGGTATATGCCTAGGAGTGGGATTGCTGGGTCATATGGTGGTTTTATTCCTAGTTTTTAAAGGAATCTCCATAGCGTCTTCCATAGTGGCTGTATCCATTTGCATTCCCAGCAACAGTGCAAGAGCATTCCCTTTTCCCCATACCCTTTCCAGCATTTTTGTTTGTAGGCTTTTTGATGAGGGCCAGTCTAACTGGTGTGAGGTGATATCTCATTGTAGTTTTGATTTGCATTTCTCTAATAATGAGCCATGTTGAGCATCTTTTCATGTGTTTGCTAGCCATCTGTATGTCTTCTTTGGAGAAATGTCTGTTATAGGTCTTTTCCTCACTTTTTGATTGGGTTGTTTGTTTTTCTGGTATTGAGTTGTATGAGCTGCTTATATATTTGGAAATTAATCCTTTGTCAGTTGTTTCATTTACTATTATTTTATCCCATTCTGAAGCTTGTGCTTTCACCTTGCTTATAGTTTCCTTTGCTGTGCAAAAGCTTTTAAGTTTAATCAGGTCCCACTTGTTAACTTTTGGTTTGATTTCTGTTACTCTAGGAGGTGGGTCATAGAGGATCTTGCTTTGATTTATGTCATTGAGTGTTCTGCCTCTGTTTTCCTCTAAGAGTTTTATAGTTTCTGGTCTTACATTTAGTTCTTTAATCCATTTTGAGTTTATCTTTGTGTATGGGTTAGGAAGTTTTCTAATTTCATTCTTTTAGATGTAGATGTCCAGTTTTCCCAGCACCATTTATTGAAGAGGCTGTCTTTGCTCCATTATATATTCTTGCCTCCTTTGTCAAATTAAAGTACCCATAGGTGCATGGGTTTATTTCTGGGCTTTCTATCTTGTTCTGTTGGTCTGTATTTCTGTTTTTGTGCCAGTACCGTATTGTCTTGATGACTATGGCTTTATAGTATAATCTGAAGTCAGGAAGTTTGATTCCTCCAGCTTTCTTCTTTCTCAAGATTGCTTTTGCTATTTGGGGTCTTTTGTGTTTCCATATGCATTGTGAAATTTTTTGTTCTAGTTCTGTGAAAAATGTCATTGCTAATTTGATTGGGATCACATTGAATCTGTAGATTGTGTTTGGTGGTTTAGTCATTTTCACAGTATTGATTCTTCCTACTCAGGAACATGGAATATCTCTCCATCTGTTTATGTCATCTTTGATTTTTTCATTAGTGTCTTATAATTTTCTGTGTACAGTTCTTTTATCTCCTTAGGTAAGTTTATTCCTAGATATTTAATTCTTTTTGTTGCAATTGTGTAGTCAGAGAAGATGCTTGGTATGATTTCAGTTTTCTTAAATTTACTGAGGTTTGTCTTGTGACTAACATGTGGTTTTTCCTGGAGAATATTCCATGTGCACTTGAGAAGAAAGTGTATTCTTTCTTTGGATGGAATGTCCTGAAGATATCAATCAATTCATCTCATCTAATGTATCATTTAAGACATGTGTTTCCTTATTAACTTTCTGTTTTGATGATCTGTCCATTGGTGTGAGTGGGGTGTTAAAGTCTCCTACTATAATTGTGTTACTGTCAATTTCTCCTTTTTTGTCTGTTAGTATTTGTCTTATGTATTGAGATTTTCCTATGTTGGGCGCACAGATATTTACAATTGTTATGTATTCCTCTTGGGTTGATCCTTTGATCATTATGTAGTGCCCTTCCTTACCTCTTGTAATATTCTTTCAGTTCTATTTTGTGTGATATGAGGATTGTTACTCCAGCTTTCTTTTGTTTCCATTTGCATGGAATATATTTTTCCATCCCTGCACTTTCAGTCTATATGTGTCTTTAGGTCTGAAATGGGTTTCTTGTAGTCTTCATATATATGGGTCTTGTTTTTGTATCCACTCATCCAGTCTGTGTCTTTTTGTTGGAGCATTTAATCCATTTACAGTTAAAGTAGTTATTGATATACATGTTCCCATTGCCATTATCTTAATTGTTTGGGGTTGATTTTGTAGATCTTTTTTCTTCTCTTGTATTTCTTGACTATATAAGTCGCTTTAACATTTGTTGTAAAGCTGCTTTGGTGGTACTGAATTCTCTGAACTTTTGCTTGTCTGAAAAGCTTTTTATTTTGCCATAATTTTGAATGAGATCTTAGCCAGGTACAGTAATCTTGGTTGTAGATTTTTCCTTTCAGTACTTAAATATATTGTGCCATTCCCTTCTGGCCTGCAGAGTTTCTGCTGAAAGATCAGCTGTTAAGCGTATGGGGTTTCCCTTCTGTGTTACTTGTTGCTTCTCTCTTGCTGCTTTTAATGTTCTTTCTTTGTGTTTAGTCTTTGTTAGTTTGATTAATATGTGCCTTGGCATGTTTCTCCTTGGGTTTATCCTGTTTGGGACTCTTTGCACCTCTTAAACTTGATTAACTATTTCCTTTTCCATGTTGGGGAAATTTTCAACTATAATTTCTTCAAAAAGTTTCTTATGCCCTTTTTTATTATCTTCTTCTTCTGGGACCTGTATAATTCAAATGTTGGTGGGTTTGATATTGTCCCAGAGGTCTCTGAGACTATCCTCAGTTATTTCCATTGTTTTTACTTTTTTCTGCTCTTCAGAAGGTATTTCCATCATTTTATCTTCCAGCTCACTGATTCTTTCTTCTGCTTCAGATATTCTGCTACTGATTGCTTCTAGAGTATTTTTAATTTCAGTAATTGTGCTGTTTGTCTCTGTACATTTATTAAGTCTTCTAAGTCTTTGTTAATTGATTCTTGCATTTTCTCCATTTTGTTTTCAAGATTTTTGGTCATCTTTACTATCATTATTCTGAATTCTTTTTCAGGTAGTGTGCCTATTTCCTCTTTATTTATTTGGACTTCTGTGTTTTTGGTTTGTTCCTTCATTTGTGTAGTATTTCTCAGCATTTTCATTACTTTCTTTTAAATGTATTGTGTTTGATGTCTCCTTTTCCCAGGCTTCAAGGCTGAATTCTTTCTTCCTTTTGGTTTCTGCCCTCCTATGGTTGGTCCCGTGGTTTGTGTAAGCTTCCTATATGGTGAGATTTGTGCTGAGTTTTTTTATATGGTTGTTTTTCCTTTGATGGGCAAGGCTGAGTGAGGTGGTAATCCTGTCTGCTGATGATTTGGTTTGTATTTTTGTTTTGTTTGTTGTTTAGATGAGGGTTGGGTGATGCCTGGTCTTGTATTCAAGTGGTTTCCTTTGTGTGAGTTCTCACTGTTTGATACTCCCTAGGGTTAGTTCTCTGGCAGTCTAGCGTCTTGGAGTCAGTGCTTCCACTACAAAGGCTCAGGATTTGATCTGTGTTCAGGAATGACGATTCCACAAGTGGTTTGTTACGTCTTTAAGTGAGATTAAAACAAATACCCAAAAGCAAGAAACCAAAGGTGAATCCCAGACAAATGGCAGGTACAAAATCAGGCAAATAATAATTAAAATAATGGAATATACACATATACATATATACCCATCAGCAAAATGAAAATAGTCCAACAAAAATAAAGTACAGTAGATTGACCTGGAGAACAAAGGAAATAAAAAATTATATTTATCAGTTAAGAACAAAACTAACTAAAGCACAAACTGGAAAACAATACTAAAGTAAGGTGCCAAGTGGAGAATAAAGCAATGAAAACAAAACTAACAAATATGTTGAGAGGAAAGGAAAGAAAGAAAAGATAAGAAAGAATAGATATGCAAAGTTAAATAGAGGTAGGTGAAGAAGATTTATGTACATTAAAGATTAACTGTAAGGGGAAAGGAACAGTAGGAAAAGCAAACAAAGGAATAAATGTAGAAAAAATAATAATAGGTTTAAAAAATTAAAAATTAAAATTAAAAAAAGAGAAAAGAAATAAAAGGAAAACTCCACAGAACTGCAAAAGCACAACATAGAGGCAGAGGTTTATGACAACAATAAAAAATGTAACTGAGGGGGAAAAAAAGAGCTCAAAAGCTTCATTAGATTTCATAGTGCCAATAAAATCGACAACTACAACAGAGAGGAGAAAAGGGGGAAAAAAGTTCCAAGAGAATCTACAGAACAAGTCAAAACATAAGAATAATAAATGTTTTTCTTGAGTCACTGCTGTCAGAGTCCTTTCCCTCGCTGGGAGTCACAGTCCACCTCACCTCCCTAGGATGCCCTCCAACACTGTGCTGATCTCTGGACCTGCTGTGGGGGCAGCTCAGATTCTAATCTGGTCCTGCTCCTGGGTGTTCTTGCCTCCAATGTCCACAGCTATCAGAACTAGTGCATTTTCTTTTGTGGGCACGCTCAGTGTCCTTTTATATATTCCATAGCCACAGAGTCTGCCTAGTTGATCATGCGGATTTAATCTGCAGCTTGTACAGATGGTGGGAAGGTTTTGGGTCTTCATCCTTACCCACACTGCCCCTGGGTTTCAACTGTGGTTTTATTTCCACCTCTGCATATGGGTCTTCTACTGGGATTTGCTCCTGAGGTTGCCTTGAAGGACTTGGGTTTGCCCCAGTGAGGGCCAGGTGTGGAGGTGGTGCAACTGTTTGGGTCGCAGGGGTTCTGGCAGCACCACATACTCAGGGAGTTGGTGGAGAGGACAGCAGGAAATATAGTGCTCTAGAAGGGTATGGCAACCAGTATTAGCCAATACACTCTAATATTCTTGCCTGGAGAACCCCCCTGCCGACAGAGAAGCCTGGCAGGCCACAGTTCACAGGGTTGCAGAGTTGGGCCCAACCCAAGCGACCCTGTGTGCCTAGATGCAAGACGTCTTTGCCTGTGGCAGCTCTGCCCAGTGAGGGTTGTGTGTGAAGGTGCTGCAGCCGCTTGGTTTGCGGACCCTGGCTGCGCCAAATGTGCAGGACAGTGACTACCGCCACCACAGGAGTGACGACCCCATCAGGGTCATTTTCCGAGCATCTTGTAGCTGGCCATCAGAAGGCCTCTTTGGCCAGTCTTTCTCCGTAGCTCCGCCCACTCAGGCACTTAGAGGGCTCCCTTGCCTGGGGTCCTACTCTGTAGTTCGGTGCATCAGACACTTAAAGGAGCTCCCTGGGTGGGGTCCTCTGTAGTTCAGTACCTCAGGCATTTGATGGGCCTGCCTCTCTATTGTTCAGCTGCTGATGCTGCTGTGTTGGGGGAGAGAGGCTATGGTGATGGCTCCACCCGCTATGCATGACTTAGCAGTATCTCCTTGCTTCCATATCTGCCCGGCTTTTCAACACAGACTTTTCCCACTACAGTCTCCTCCCTCACTTCTCCTCAGTTTGTCCCTGCACTCAACAGCAGCCCTCGCCCTGGGATTGCTCCACAGTCCCTAAACTCCAGCTCGCAGCCGCTGTGCCTTCTAGGGGACTTGTGTCCCTAACCGGGATGTGTATGGCTGCAGCAAGGACTGATTCTCATTCCATTTAGGCTGCCACAGATCAGCTGTTTCACTCTCAGCCTTAAATGTCTCTCCTCTGACTCAGACCTCGATGTGGGAATGGACCCCTGCTTCAGTTTCCCCACCTGCGGAGGGCAGGTCCAGTCCTACTAACACTCCTGTTTTCCCCCCTAGTTTCTTCATCCTACCAAGTTTTGTGTGATTCTATATATTCTTTTCCTCTGGTCAAGTACTCCTGTCTACTGTCAGCTGGTGTTCTGAATGCACTTCTGTGTTTGAAGATGTATTCCTGATGCATCCGTGGAGGGAGATGTACTCCACATCCACCTACCCCTCTGCCTTCTTGTTCTCCTTTTCTATTTTCATTTTCATTAGTTTCTTTCTCATGCTATTGTTTTGCTCTAATCTATTTCTAGATTTTGTGTGAAATTTTAAATCACTTTCTTTTCTTTTTTTCCCCCAAAACTTATGTATTTAAACATTTAATGCTATGGATTTTCTTCAGAAAAGTGCTTTTTCTGTGATCTATAGTACTAGTTGCTTAATAGCTTTTTGTTAATTTCTAGGTGAAAAGGTTTTATATTATTATTAATTAGGGTTGTTTTTTGGTTAGTATATGATGATAAGAAAACAGTATTTTGTATTACCATTAATACACTAAGATACAGTATTAGGATTAATTCACTAATATCATTATTAGTCACTCAGTTGAGTTGCGACTCTTTCACCCCATGAACTGTAGCCTGCCAGGCTCCTTTGTCCATGGAATTCTCCAGGCAAGAATACTGGAGTGGTCAGCCATGCCTTTCTCCAGGGATTTTTCCCAACCCAGGGATCAAACCCAGGTTTCCTGCATTGCAGGCAGATTCTTTACCACCTGAGCCATTTGGTACTTAGAGATATTGTGGATAAGTTTTAGACTACCACAATAAAGTGACTAATGCAATAATCAAAGTCACAAAAACTTTGTTTCCCAGTGCATAGAAAGGTTATATTTATATTATACTGTTAGTCTGTTAAGTGTCCAATAGCCTTATGACTAAAGCTAATGTACATACCTTAATTAAAAATGTAATTCTATTGGAAAAAGTGGCAACAATAGACTTACTTGAAAAGAGTTGCCACAAACCTTCGGTTTGTTGAAAACATAATGTCTAGGAAGCCTAATAAAGCAAAAGGATTATGTGTTTAGTCACTCAGTTGTGTCCAACTCTTTGTGGCCCTATGGACTATAGTCCCCCAGGTTCCTCTGTCCATGGGGATTCTCCAGGCAAGAATTCTGGAGTGGGTTGTCATGTTCTTCTCCAGGGTATCGTCCTAATCCAGGGATCAAACCCAGATCTCCAGCATTGCAGGCAGATTCTTTACCATCTGAGCAACCAATGAAGCCCATAATAAAGCAAAGTGTAATAAAATAAGGTTTATAAAGTTAAAATAGCCTCTATTGGGGTCAGTTCAGTTCAGTCACTCAGTCATGTCCAACTCTTTGCGACCTCATGGACTGAAGCATACCATGCTTCCCTGTCCTTCACCAACTCCTGGAGCTTGCTCAAACTCGTATCCATCAAGTCGGTGATGCCATCTGACCATCTCATCCTCTGTCATCCCCTTATCTTCCCGCCTTCAATCTTTCCCAGCATCAGGGTCTTTTCCAGTGAGTCAGTTCTTCGCATAAGGTGGCCAAATATTGGAGTTTCAGCTTCAGCATCAGTCCTTCCAATGAATATTCAGGACTGATTTCCTTTAGGGTAGACTGGTTGGCTCTCCTTGCTGTCCAAGGGACTCTCAAGAGTCTTCTCCAATACCACAGTTAAAGCATCAATTCTTCGGCGCTCAACTTTCTTTATAGTCCAACTCTCACATTCATACACGACTACTGGAAAAACCATAGCTTTAATTTTTGGATTCAGCTCCTGTTACCAACCAGAGTTTGAGTTCCTTCTTCATTTTTGGCACCTGGAGATTTCTCTCCTTTGGTTTCAAATCTGACTATATCCCAGAATTATTTTTTTATCTCCTTCTGCCTTAGCATTTCATTCATTTGGGGGAAAAAGTGACTGATTTCTGTCTGCATAATCCATTATAAAATTATGCTAAAGTTATGTTTCTATTTTCTTCAGTTTTGAATATCCTTCCAGTGTAAACTAAAACTCTGCATCTATTGGGTCTAGGGGTTAATTTGAGTTCAATGAATATTTATTTCGAATCTTTTATCTTGTCACGTACTATTGTAGTGGGTTAGGCATAAAGGAATTTCTGTGACACCTTTTTATTTATTAGTAACTGCTTGATAGATATCAAGTCCTAGAGTCATAGTGTTGATGTTCAAGTCTAATTATGCGGGCAGAACTACAAATTGGAAGCCTTTATCTTACATTCCTACAAGGATATTTCTGGGCATTGTTTTCTGTTGCAGAAATTATAAGGTTCAAAAATGGAGGCAAGTACTATAAGTACAGTGAATGAAGAATGTGGCATATTATGCTTTCAGTTTAACACAGGCATTTTAGGATTAGGGATTTATATCATCATAACTGAAGTATTTTAAGGTAATTTACTTAGTCACAAAGGCAAATATAAAAGTAAAGTCTTAGAAATGTTTTACGGAACCTTTGAAAAGGCATGATGAATTTTTCTGTACTAATTACTGTATATTTCTACACCTCTTAATTAAATAAACTGTTATTGTTTTCCTTTTATTCTTGTAATCTGAAGAGTGAGTCTAAGAGGATACTTAAATTAAAACCACATTCAGATGTTTATATCAAAGGATTTCTGAAATTAAAGATTTAGGGCAGAGTTGCATAGTAACCCTGAGCTTTAGATTGAGGACTACAGTTTTCATTTGCAGAATTTTTAAGGATATCACCCACAGGATATGTTACAAACACCTGAGAAGTTCAATCTGAAAGACAAATCATTTAATAAAAAAAAAATTTTGTAAGTTTTTTTCCCCCAATTGAGAATATTTGCATTGAAGACATTGACTACATTATCTCAAATCAGAGATCTGAGCAGTTATGAGCTTCCAAGGAGCACTCGGAATGGGTAGAAAGTATTTTTTATAATTACTGTCATTTTTTAAATCAGTGTGCAGTGATGAAATCATGTAATGAAGCAGGATTTTGGTTAAAATCCCTTTCTTTCAGTAGAGGTTTTGCTCTGTTGACCCTGAGCCAGTTGTGTGCTGACTGAGACTCTAAGAGTTTGAACAGGTGCTTATTTGGTGTGACAGGAGACAAACAAGGATAAGGCAGACCTAAAGGCCAGCATCCTTCTATAGCTTCTCCCTCAGAAAACTTTAGTGGAATCAGTGGTAATGTCATGGAATTTCTGACAAGCTCTTGTTGTTATTTTCTTCTTTGGGTGGAGTAGCTTAGCCTAGTTCATGTACATTTGGTAGCCTTTTTTTTTTTTTTTCTTGAAGGAAGCACAGATTTTCCTATCCTCCCACCCCTATGTTTATTTATGTATTTTTTTATTCAGTAAATATTGAGAGTATCATGTGTTCCAAACATATATGAATAAGGTCATTTCTCCTTTTTAGTCAGGGTAGGGAATGAGAGGAAAGAAATGTGAACAGTACAATATAGTGTGATAATTGTAAGTATAGGGTCTTTACATAGATGGGTCAAATGTGAGAGGTCTAAGAATGTTTTTTGGAGGGCTACAAACTGGATGAAACTAGGGACTGAGCAATGTGGGACTTGCTGCTGAGAGTATGGATCGTTCTCAATATGTTACCCGTTGAAGTACTTCAAACATTTCAGTACTGCGCCGAGTGGAAAGTAGCAGTGGTAAGGAAGGGGCTTGGGAGTAAAGAGATCATAAATGACATTGTAAGCTGTGCTGATGAGTTTGAACTTGATCTGAAGGTGATGGGGAACTGCTTAAAAGTTTTAGGAAGATTACTCTGGCTGTGTTTTAGGACATGAATTTTTGGGTCATAAAACCAGAGGTAGAGAAACCTGTTAGGAAACTGATTAAGGATTACCTGAGATAGAAATGCTCAAGCAAACACTAAGACAGTCAGTTGGAGGCAAGTGAAGAGACGAAAGAGCTAACAGAAATTCTGACTGTGGGTTGAAGGAGAGGCAGAGATGACTCCTAAGTTTCTGATTTGGTTGAGAAGGTGGATGTGTAAAGGTGATGCCATTGTCTGAGGTGAATGAATGACAAGGCGGTTTGGGGGCCTGGACTTGTTTGGATTCATAGTGTAGAATTAGCGTCTGTCCTGGAATGACAGCCTGAGCAGGTATTCTCCACTCTGCAGCAGCACACAGGCCAGGTGTGATTTGCACTGTTGGTGAATCCTCAGGAGTCTGATGCCTGAGGATCAACAGCGTGTCCTCTCTTTCTGGGAAGATGCCTTTCCAGGCTGGAGGATGCTGCGGTGACGGGGGTACTTTTTAAAAGAGGCCTTATACTAAATAAGCAGTAATGAATAGCTAATGAAAGAGCTTAATTAAGTTAAAAATATAAATGAAAGAGAAAAATAGTATTTTCTTAGAGATTTTCTTAGTCATTGTTATTGCCTGTAAAATGCTGCACCGGCAGCATGAACCATTAGTTTCTCCCCAGTGGGCCTTGGGCATTGCCTGAAAGTGGGTCCTGAAGGTGTATTTTCAGCCAGCATTCTGGCCTTTCTTTACTCTGTGTCCTTTTTTATGCTATATGCTGTTTCAGCTTTTTAGGCAACCTTGGGTTTTAAATGATCAGCACTGGAACTGAAACTTGCTTAAAATAGTACCTACCCCTGTAGAATATGTCACCCTTGAAACAGATTATGGGACCATTCTTGAGGGCTGATCATTGGGGCAATCAAATATGTAACTTTGAAAGATGATGAGAATTTTAATGGTTCACTGATAGCTCTCCTCTGACTCTGCTTCCTAACCTCCTACGCCAATCCATTCCGTCTCACAAGGCAAAATGAGTCCTATTTGTATCTGCTTTTCTGTAAATTTTTTACTCTTTGGGAAATAGCATTGTATCACATTTGGAACATGTTGTTGTTACTTAGTCACTAAGTTGTGTCCGGCTCTTTTGCAACCCCTTGGACTGTAGCTGGCCAGGCTCCTTTCTCCATGGGATTTCTCCGGCAAGAATACTGGAGTGGGTTGCCATTTCCTTCTGCAGGGGAGCTTCCCAACTCAGGGATGGAACCTGCATCTCCTGCTTGGCAGGCGGATTCTTTACCACTGAGCCCCTAGGAAAGTCCTTTGAACATGCTGGAGAAGTCTATAATATGTAGCACATTAGTATAGAAGAATATTCTACTTCTTGTGTAGAGATGGCATTTAGCACCTATGAGGACTTAAACTATGGTCTTTATGCCATAAAACATCAGGGTCATGGCTTGATATTGCTGAACAGTTCTCTCGATGCTGTGAGGGTGAAAAAAGAATGCTCTCAGCACCCTGTTGAGTATGACATGATTACAAATGATTCCTCACAAAGTCCTGAAAGTGTCAGGATGCCCTCTGCTTTACTTTCCCACAGACAGATTTGGTAGCTTCTGCTCAGACTCTCGAAGTCTAATGGAGTCTCTTACCTTAAGGCACATGGTGATGTTTTGATTACTATGATGGCATGGGAGAGGAATTATTTCTTCTTTAGTTACCACAATGTGTGGACAAAGTTTAAGATAATGATACAAATAAATAGTTGCTATAGATGGCTAACTTCTGACTGACTAGCCAACTAATCTTAGAGTTATTCAGTACAGTCTGCATAACACTGAATCTTGTGAAAAACAGACAATATATTTGCTCTATAATAGGTTTGAAAGAATTATTTCCACACTTGAAATGCAAATAATAGCAGTTATTTCATAGTTCTACTTTAGTAACTAAAATATTTTTAAAAGAATCTATTTAATTAATGGCAACCCACTCCAGTATTCTTGCCTGGGAAATGCCATGAACAGAGGAGCCTCGCAGGCTACATTCAGTCAATGGGGTCACAAAGAGTTGGACATGACTTATCAGCTAAACAACAATGACACTGTTAACTAAGAGAAATCTTTCCTAATTGTGTTATAGGTATAGTGAGTCCTCCTATCCATGGGTCCATTTGTGAATACAGAGAACTAATTGTGCTGCATCATGTTATCTACGGGACTTCCTAGAACCAGTATCTGTGGATCATTGTCTCTAAGTGCTATCTTCAAGTTTGCCACATATCAGAACTAGAAAACTGATTTGTGGTTTGATCTGAGCCATACATGTGTCCTACAATGAATATTTTGGTTGAGGTTTAGTCCTGTTGAAGCCTGCTGTTGTTTCATGTCTGATCTGAGGCTTCTTGTGATAACTTTTGTAATGAAATCTTTTCACAGATCTCCCTTTCTCTGCTTCCTTTAGAGATCTGTCTATAGCTGCTATCTGTTACTACCAGATTTCAACCCCTGTTTCCCTTGTACTCAATTTGAAATTTTATTTGTGTACTCAAACTCTCTGTTGGTCTTTGTAAGGAACCCAAGTACCCTCTCAGCTTTCACATCTGTATTAACCAGGCAGCCTGGGGCAAGGCTGCCATCTGCTTTGTGGGCAGAATCCATCTGCTTTTCAATTCCACTGATACTCAGGCCCCTTAAAGGTCCACTCCTGGCACCTGTGGCCCTCTTTCACATTTTAACTTTTTAGCTTCTGGCCAATATTGGAAAGCACAACTGCAGAATCACATGCTAACATGGTTTCTATTTCTCCAGTCTTCCTTAGCTTGGATAAGTGTAGCATTATAAGGGTTGCATTAAAAATACCATTTATATTCCATAAATAGTTAACATGGTGCTCATCAAAGGGCAGGTTGGAAAAAATGAATATTTTTATAGTGTAACTGTCTACTTGATAATCTTTTTTTTAAAAAAGAAACAAAATGTATGGAACTGATAACGAACTGTATTCAGCCCTTCTTGACATTTTTAGTTTGATTTAACTCCAAGCAGTTTAGGAAGTAATGAAATGTTAAATTCACAAACATAAAAAATCTTATTTTTAAGAGGTTTAAAGAATTGTAAGAGACTGAAATTTTCCTTAGTTTGACAAAAAAAATAAATAGCCTTTACTAACCTTGTGAAATCAGTGATTGACAGGTTGTTCCCAGCAGCCTTATAATGGTCTTTTTAGGCCATGGTAATTAGACTTAAGAGAGTGAAGATAAATTGTTGATTTCTGTGATTTTTTTTAAATGTCCAAATTAAAGAGTTACATAAACTCTCATACAGTCTTTACTAAGAATGTTTGCTTTTAATTTTGAGACCTTTGAATATTTTATTACTAGTTTGTTCCTTTGCTTTATTACTTTTAGGTCTTCAAAATGCTAAATATTTAGGGTCTCTCTGAGTGATAAACCCCAGTTTCAAGGGAGTTGTGTAACATTCTTTGCATATTTAATGTTGGATCTTAAGACGTAAATCTTACATTCAGCCAAATCACATTAAACTTGGCTAAATCTTTCTTTGTACAATAGGTCTAAATATCAATAATGATGCACTGATAATTAGTCATCATTTAGATCAGAGTGGCTTTAGATATTGTTAAATTTTATATCATATGTATCTTTTAGATAACATTCAGGAGTGGCTAAAGAATTTAGGGTCTGAGGCCTGAGTAAGAATTTGGGTTTTCCATGTCCAATTAACCCCTTGAGTCAATTTTCATGCCTGGATGAGGAGGCAACAATTCTGTTACCAAGTTGGGAGAATTGATAGAGATGGTATAGGTGAGGTCGTTTACAAATGTGCCTTTATAATTGCTTATAAATATGAAGATAAAGTTTTTCTTACTTGAGCATATAAATATATGAGATAATACTATCAGATATACTCTTTCATTTCTTAATTTTCCCTTTCTTCCATCATCTATTGAAAACAATTGCTTATTTTTTCTTCTCCTTTATAAAGAATTTTGTTAAGTTGAAGTCCCTAGTAGCTGGAGTATTCTAAGCTGTACCCCTTCAGAATGGTGTCTTTTTTTTTTTTTTTTTTTTCAGAATGGTGTCTTAAAGAATCATTAAGAACTACTATCGTGGTTTTATTCTTTGCTAAAATTTTTGAATAATTTTTTCTTTTATCTCTAATGTTGTATTTGTCCCTATATGGTACATTTAGATCACAACAAAGAATTTTATTTTGTTGGCTCTTAACACAATGAAATGTGTACACTGTTTTTTATTTATTTATTTTTTTACACTGTTTTTTAGATTCTTGCTCCTACTGACTTTTTGCCATGTCCCCTTCATCTATCAGTCTTTCAGTTAGGGTGTCTGGCTTGTGATTTGAGTATATTCAACACTTACCCGGCTTTGTCGTTATGGCTTTGCTTTCCTGGTGGCTCAGACGGTATAATTGTCTGCTTGCAATCCTGGAGACCTGGGTTCAATCTCTGGGTCAGGAATATCCCCAGGAGAAGGAAGCGGCAACCCACTCCAGTATTCTTGCTTGGAAAATTCCATGGATGCAGGAACCTCATGGGCTACAGTCCATGGGGTCCCAAAGAGTTGGAAACAACTGAGCAACTTCACTTTCACTTTAGCTTTTACTTTCTTCCCACCTGGGTACAATTCCTTTCCACTCTTGAGGTACTTTCCTTACAATAAGGCAAGGGGCATGGCGTGAGTCTTACCTCCTCCACGACGTCTTTGCAGACTACTCTAGCCAGACTGGTTATTCTGTTTCTTACATTCCTACGGAAGGAGTGATTAGCTCTAGCACTCATGTTCTCATTAGTTGACTAGTAAGGAAGGCTTCCCCCCCCCCTTCTCTAAAAGAGTCTAAGAAACCTTTTCTTGTGTGTCATTTGCTTAAATTGACCTGGTGTCGTTCATTACTGAAGCCCTGGTTGGTGGTAAGGAGGTAGTACCCTGGCTGTTTCAATTGCGTGCCTGGTGTGCATGTGTGCTCAGTCGTGTCCACCCCTTTGCAGGAAAGACCTGGTGAACTGGAGCTCACCAGCCTGCTCTGTCCATGGGATTCTCTAGGCAAGAATACTGGAGTGCGTTGCCGGCCCTCCCCAGAGGATCTTCCTGATCCAGGAATCAAACCCATGTCTCCTGCATTGGCAGGTGATTTCTTTACCGCTGAGCTACCAGGGAAGCCCCTGGATTAGATTAAACAGAGCTTAACTCTGAAGCTGGGGTTGGATTTATTTGGGGGAGTCAACTGCGTTATGTACGCAGATAATCTGACAACATTCCCTGCCCCCCAGAAATGTCCATGTAAACTTTTAAGAAACCTAAGAGCCTCAGAAATACTTTAAAAATCAAAGTCTTTTTTTGGGGGGGAGGGGATGCATTATGTCCAGAATCCCACTGAAAAAAATTTAAATCAATCTTTGATACTTGAAATGAAAAGCAATATTTATTTATGAGTGATAACCCTGAAAGGGCTATTTAGAGATCAGATTGCCCCGGGCAATGCAGAGGAGTAGGCATATGTTGTCTTTGACCTTTTCCTATTTTATCTTTCAGTATGTGTCCCTTCCCACTACTACTTTCCACTTCTCTTCTTTAAGCATGTATTGAATGTTTATTGTGTATCAGTCCTGTGCTTTATTCAATGAAGAATGAATTATAATTGTTTCTGCCGTGAAGGACTCTCATAGGCTAGTGGAGAAGTCAGATAAATTTTTGGTCAAGTATTTTAAGTACTCTAATACAATTAGAAGCAAGATGCTAAGGAAGCACTCATGTTCTATGTTCCTGTCATTTGTCAAGGCTAGTTCTCTATTTCTTACCCTGTTGTTTGGACTTCCCTCTTCCTAACTGCCCCAATTTTCTGTAGCAAGAAGTTAATACAAGGTTTCATGCAGAACTATCAATTACAATTGGGGAGGGCCACTTTCCTGGTTGGCAGAATAAAACAGGCTGTGATAGCGTCACAAGTGATTGCCTTTTATTATTATATAAAAAAGTCAGTGCTGTGCTGAGGGATGGTGACCTTTCAAGCAATAACAATTGATTCTTAATTTTTCTGTGGGTGGGATTTGCCACTATACTTAAAAATATTTTCCTTTTGGTTTTCTTTGGGCAACTTCTAGTTTGTCTAGTGATGATATATGAAAGAATATGGCAAAATTTATAAGCAGCGTTTTGAAGAGTTAGATTTGCTGTAAGAGGATTGTGACAAAATAGGTAAATAAAAGATAGAATATATATCACAGCCTAATTCACATTCTTTTAACTAGTTACTCCTTACATTTACATTCTACCTGTCTCTATCTTTTGTTTGGAAGAGTCTATAGGGTGATTTTATTAATCTCAACAGAGAAATAGAATTATTTAAGTGGTCAGTGAAAATACATTAATAGTTTTGAAATGAGCTTAACTGACAGATTGATTAGAAGCTGGTGAACTTACAAAAGGAAAGATGAGAAGAGCTGAGCTTTTTTTAGGCTGTGCATATGTAGGACAAGTGGGGATTAATTCAGTTTATGGCACCTTTAGTTCTGTTTTCTTTCACTTGAACAGCTAACTACTTTTTCATCCCCTCAGTGTTATCTTCTTTCATTAATCCTCCACTCCTCTGGCGGTTATCTTTCTAGAATGCAAATCAGATCTGACAATCAGTTCAGTTCCCTTCAATTTAGTCGCTCAGTCATGTCTGCCTCTTTGCGACCCCATGGACTGCAGCACACCAGTCTCCCTGTCCATCACCAACTCCCGGAGTTTACTCAAACTCATGCCCATCGAGTCCGTGATGTAATCCAACCATCTCATCCTCTGCCATCCCCTTCTCCTCCTACCTTTAATCTTTCCCAACATCAGGGTCTTTGCAAATGAGTCAGCTCTTTGCATCAGGTGGCCAAAGTACTGGAGTTTCAGCTTCAGCATCAGTCCTTCCAATGAATATTCAGGACTGATTTCCTTTAGGGTGAATTGGTTGTATCTCTTTGCAGTACAAGGGACTAAGAGTCTTCTCCAACACCATCGATCAAAAGCATCAATTCTTTGGTGCTCAGCTTTCTTTATAGTCCAACTCTCATATACATGATTACTGGGAAAACCATAGCTTTGACTAGATGGATCTTTGTTGGCAAAGTAATGTGTCTCCTTTTTAATATGCTATCTAGGTTGGCCACAACTTTTCTTCCAAGAAGCAAGCCTCTTTTAATTTCATGGCTGTAGTCACCATCTGCAGTGAGTTTGGAGCCCCCCAAAATAAAGTCTGCCATTGTTTCCCCATCTATTTGCCATGAAGTGATGGGACCAGATGTCATGATCTTAGTTTTCTGAATGTTGAGTTTTAAGCCAACTTTTTTACTCTCCTCTTTCACTTTCATCAAGAGGCTCTTTAGTTCTTTTTCACCTTCTGCTGTAGGTGTGGTGTCATTTGCATATCTGAGGTTATTGATATTTCTCCCAGCAATCTTGATTCCAGCTTGTGCTTCATCGAGCCCAGCATTTCTCATGATGTACTCTGCATATAAGTTAAATAAGCAGGGTGACAATATACAACCTTGACATATTAGACAGATCTGACAATACTACTGTCTACTGTAAAACTACAATACTACTGTAAAACACCATCTGATCAGCTGTAGGAGCTACAGAGTCATACTTTGCTCACTGTAGCCAGTTCAGCCTTTTTTTCTAGCATACCCCCTTCAACTCCCTCAACTCCTCACTTGATATTGCGACTACATAAAATTCTTCCACTTTCCAGGCCTGCTTTGTCTTGTCTGTCTACCTCTGCACATACTGTCTTTCTGACCTGGAATACCTTTTTCTTGCTGTATTCTGCCCAAATTCTAATTTTCTTGCAAGAGTCACTTCTTTCCTGAAGCCTTCCTGGACTCATCCATTAGTCATGTTTCTCTTCTTTATCCCTGGTACAAATTGACTAGTTCGTATTATATAGTATTTTGTTTCTTTCCTCAGTGTAGAGTAAAACTCCTGTCATTGATTTTGCATATTTAGCACAATGTCAAGTGCAATAAACACAGTAAATACTTGTTGAATATTAGGAAAGGTAAGATAGAATGAAACCAGCATTTTGAGTACCTCTTTGCTGTTTGTTTTTCTGTACAATTTACCATTCAGGTTACTTTTTGTATGGTTTATGAAGGATAAAAATGGTTATACTTTAACCATTGCTGTTTGGTTTCCTGCCAGCTCGGGCTGTCATCTCTCAACTCCATCCCTGACCTATTCTACTCCATTGCAGAGATACAAAACATACGAAGCATGAATGCCAGACCCCATTGCTAAGCAAGTTCTCTGTCAGGTACAGTCAAAGAAAGGCAGTGGTGAAAGATGGGAGGGTGAGAGGAAAGAAGCAACTATTTCTTTCCTTTTATTGGATGGGGTACTTCAGCATGCAGCATCTCTGTCTGTACTACTGTGGAGTAATATGGGTTCCACTGAACAATAACAGAACAGCCCGAGGCCACTGTGGCAGTGTTTCCAGGCGCTGGGCAATGATCTCAGGCTTGCGGGTCTCAGCCCAGGGTAGTAGTGCCCTGACTTTCATAGGCACCCCAGTTTTTGTTGTGTGCATTTGGTTATGCCCCCTTCTCCTATTTTTTCTTTTTTTCTTTTTCTATTTTTTCTTCTAACCTGTTCAACATCTATATAATCAATTCCCTGCTCTATGTTTGGAATACCTAGAATACTTCCATCCTAGTGACTAATAATCAAAAGTGGTCTCAGAAAAGAGATTTCAAAGATGAAAATTTACTTAACTGATTGGGGTTAAACACAGTAGGGTCTTACTCTCAATGGAGAAGTGCTCTGGCATGCCCTGTTAGTTACCCAGATTATGAGACTTCTTACTGAAAGTATTCTCTAAAATCAAAGCTTTGGGAAATCAAATGGAAGTTTTAATTGACTATTATGGTGGGAAAAATGTTTCCTAGGATTCTCAGGGGAGTTGGTTGCTTTTGACTGTATAGAAAAATTTTAGAAAGGAAATGATGAATTGAGGGCTTTAAACTCTCAATTCAGGTATGGTGAGAGAAACAGAGCTCCATGTTGGTCCACTAAGATTGTCTTCCTCATTGTTACAGTTCTTGTGCAGCTGAAAGTAAGACCCCAAATTTGACCCTGAGATTTGTAGTGTTATACATTAAGTTGAATTCACAGCTTCCCAAGCTTAGTGATGTAAGATAAGAATTGATTAAATAGACATGGGATCATGAGAATTGACATAAATATACTTAGATAAACTCAGATGAATCTGAGAGTTTTAAACCTGAGTTCTCTCTACGCTTCACTTGCAGTTTCACCCATCCTTTATTGTGGAGCCAGCCCCTCCTGTATCTCTGATGGGATTATTTTTTCTCAGCTTGAAGACTGTATAATGGCCTCTACCTTGCTAGGAAAAAAATCGAGGGAAAAGAGTGGATGTATCCTGTGTGACCCACAAATACTTCCTTTGTTGAGACATTGGGAAATGTGTTAGTGAAGGGAGCGCTTAAGTCCTGGAAAAATTATGGAATTTTCCCCTATGCTCTGATAGCCTTGGAATATGTTATGTGCCACTATTGAAATGGAAAAAAATGAAAGTGTTAGTAGTCTCTCAGTAGTGTCCAACTCTTTGCAACCCCCATGAACTGTAGCCTGCCAGGCTCCCCTGTCCATGGATTTCTCCAGGTAAGAGTACTGGAGTGGGCTGCCATTCCCTTCTCCAGGGGAATCTTTCTGAGCCTGTGATTGAATCTCCTGCATTGCAGGAGGATTCTTTACTGTCTGAGTTACCAGGGAAGCCCGCCAAAATGGGCTCTCACTTAAATGGAGTCATGGAATCCTTTAGAGACAGAGCCTGGGTGTCTAGGTATAACTGTCAGAGGAAAAGTGGGTACAGTTACTGCAATGGGCAGAAGAGCCAAATGACAATCAGAATTTTGTGACCCCCAGGGTTGTTATCATTACGGTGGCTAAACCCTTAAAGCACATATTAAGCGCATAGAAACTGTTGGGTCACATGACCAGAAACCTGAATTCATTCACCATCATGGAGCATCATGCTCTCTTAAATTTCTAGACCTAAGCCAGTTCACAAGTCCACAATCCTTAAATAAGGTGGGAGAGTTAGATCCCTCTGAGAATAAGCTGTTGCTATTGCTGTAAATGTATACTGAAGATCTTCCCTCAGGTTATTCCCAGCGGGACCTCAGTTATTTACCAGACTGATTGAACATTATGGAAAGGGATGGTCTCAGCTCTTTTAAGAATTACTAGACATAACCCTTACTTGAAGCTAATCTTTTGAGGGAAACAAAACACTACCATTGTTCTTGGAAAAATGAGACATTGGAAAAATGGTGAACGGATGATGGATTTGTTTCCCTGCTTCCCTCTCTAGATTGAGTTTCTCTCACTGTAGTTCCCGGGAGTCCGTGTATCTACCTTATGGTGTTTGTCCTAGTTGTTCGTGTTTACCCTGCAGAACGCTATATTGTCTTTGACTCATAGAATGAGGGATATTATGGGAGGGGGCCAGGTGAAAGGCCTGGAAATGTTCTCCCGTCTAGCAGAATAATCAAAGAGTACTGTGTCGCAGGAGTTGTAGAGATTAGTGCCATCATGAAGTATGTGAGAAATTCAAAAACAGAGATTTTTTTATCACATCCTCATTTTACTCACCTTCCTGGCTTGTGCAAAAGGAGAATGGGCCTTGAAAGTTGTTTTATTGTAAGTTTAATCCGATTGTGCTTCCAACTGCACTACCATTCCAGATGTGATCTCTTTTGGAGAACTAGTCATTCTAATCTCTAGTCCTCAGTATACAGTGATTGATTTTGCAAATCTTTCCCCTCCTTATATCAATCAGCCAGGATAACAAGAAGCTGTTTACATTCACCTGGCATGGAAAGCACTGTACTGTCAGGGTTATAAGAAATCTGCTATCATAATCTAGTACACCTTGAAGTTATTTTTAAAATGAGTAAGTAAGGGCAAAAAATTCATACTTTTCCCATTATTACTGTAAACTTTTAAACCAAAGAGCATTTCGTAGAACCAATGAGGGGTGGAAGAGGAAGGTGTTTGTTAATGCCTAAAGCAGTATTTATTTGATGGGCTTCAGCTAGAATGATTGTTCTCTTGGGATTAAAAAGTAAAGCAAAACTAGACAAAAACAAAAATTTACACAAAGTATAATTTTAATTTCCAGAATATCTTGTCTTCTTACCCTTTTCTTACTTGTTAGATTTAAAATCAGAGGTGGTTAACAGTTTTTTGTGTTTTTTTTTGAGACATAGTAGACTCCTTTGCAATCTGAATTCTGTGGATGTCACAATGTTTTCAAATCCAATAGATTGCATAGGATTATGCAAGTCAATTAAGTTGAAATATAGTCAGCAAAATATTTTAAAATCTCCAGTATAGTACAGTATAGTAATATATCTATAGTAATGATAAATAAAAATTAGCATTACTAATAAGTATTTCCGTTTTGGAGTTAGTGATGAGTATAACAGTATTTCAAATTATCTGGGATTTCTATTGATCACAGTTAGGCTAATACTCAGAGAAGGCAATGGCATCCCACTCCAGTACTCTTGCCTAGAAAATCCCACAGATGGAGGAGCCTGGTAGGCTGCAGTCCATGGGGTCGCTAAGAGTCAGACACGACTGAGCGACTTCACTTTCATTTTTCACTTTCATGCATTGGAGAAGGAAATGGCAACCCACTCCAGTGTTCTTGCCTGGAGAATCCCAGTGATGGGGGAGCCTGGTGGGACTGCCGTCTATGGGGTCGCACACAGTCAGACTCGACTGAAGTGACTTAGCAGTAGCAGTCTAATACTGTCATCATTTTTTGTCTGCCTTCTTAATAGAGGGAAATTTAAACATTTAGTTAGATGTGTGTGAAAATAAACTTATGATTTCTTTTCCATCCAAATACACAGGCCCTCCTCCCCCAATTCCCTCTGTTGAACTTCTTCATAGATGAGAGGGCTACATGAATCTCACTTAAAGAACTGCTTTGAATAGGTTTATATGACACAATGGCTCTGAAAAAAATGAATATTTGTTATCTTTTGAATGTATTTGCTTAATCACATATTTTACTACAATGCTTCATTTACTTTATAGAGAAATAAAATCCTCTAACATAATGGAAAGAGGAGACTAAAATGAGTCTATGTGAATAAGTACTAACTTTTTGTCAATGAATTACCACATAGTGAATTAACTCCTCTAATACATTAGATGGTACCTCATGGACCTTTTGAAGTAAAATTATTTTAAACTTACGCTCTGTTTTCCTCTATGTTATCAACTGATTCAAGTTCATGTACTTGCAATGCTCACTAGACTGACTGCATAGTATGTAAAATTTTTGTTTCCGAAAGATTGAGTTTCTTCAGTAATCTACACTAATTGACTGGTATGAAATCCTTACTAGAGTATTTACAGAAGTATTATTTGTTGTATATTGTTGGCTCATGCAAATAAAACAGCAAAAAATGAAAACAATTGCATTTTGCTCATTATAGTTACAAAATAATTTCTGCATCTTTTCCTTCTTTCTCCACATTTTCAGTCCCAAATTATGACAGTTTAACTAGCATTTGAAAAATTATTATGTTTATTGGATTATTTGCAGGTGGGGCTCTGGACTTTGGTCTACAAATCAGTGGTTAATTTAACGATGCACTAGTTTATATTTAGCAAAATGAAGCATAACAAGCTCAGCTGAAAAAATGATTCTTGTTTTAACCAGTGATCTTCACACAGCTGTTTAAATACCATATTGTACTTGTTTTTTTCCTCTTTCCTTATTTAGGATGGCACATGGTACTTGTGTAATCTTTGCTTATTTTAAGCCAGCATAAAAGAATGGCTCTTGGCAAATTGGAGGCAATTTGCAAAACTAAGGGATATTCTTATGAATTCAGGCCAAGTTAAATTATTATTGAAGAATACATCTTTTCCCCAAAGTCTCTCCTGAGACTCTTTTTCATTATAATGTTATATTTCAAAGTTTATGACAGAGGAATATTTTTTTCAATTATTCCACGTAATTTTCTTTCTTTTGTATGATGATACCATTAAAATAAGATTGGCCAGGAAGAATCCAATGTTTTGAAATTGTAATGGTGCCCTTTTCATGTTATCAATTTTATGTTTTCCTGTCTAGAAAAAACTGTGGCTCTTTTTATACAGATGTAAATGATGACTCAAAACATAGCATAACATAGCATAACATAGATGGAAATTTAAAATAATTTTCTGTGACTGTTTTCTTTTTCTTTTTTTTTTTACTACTGGCTCATCCTCACTGCTTGTTGGATCCAGCCCCCAACTACTACACCAACACTAAAAATCAGTTCCTTTCCTTTGACATCTGTATGATGTGTATCAAATGAGGCTTTCTCATAAGATTTTCTTATTTTGCTTGCCCTTATTTTTTATGTAACTTCCATCTTATCATGAAATGTTTCATATTTTCCGATGGTTCCATTTTATCGCAGTATCTTTTTTTTTTTCCATTTATTTTTATTAGTTGGAGGCTAATTACTTTACATCATTACAGTAGTTTTTGTTATACATTGAAATGAATTAGCCATGGATTTACATGTATTCCCCATCCCGATCCCCCCTCCCACCTCCCTCTCTATCCGCTCCCTCTGGGTCTTCCAGTGCACCAGGCCCGAGCACTTGTCTCATGCATCCAACCTGGGCTGGTGGTCTGTTTCACCCTAGATAATACACATGTTTTGATGCTGTTCTTTCGAAACATCCCACCCTCGCCTTCTCCCACAGAGTCCAAAAGTCCGTTCTATACATCTGAGTCTCTTTTTCTGTTTTGCATGTAGGGTTATCATTACCATCTTTCTAAAGTCCATATATATGTGTTAGTATACTGTTATAAAGTAGGACACTGTGCCATGTCTACATCTTATATCTGCCTTTTTATGTGAAACCCTTTGCTGCATATTTACTGACTTAAAACATATGATCTTGTAGACAGTGATCACAACTGAGGTTGGAAAGACGAAGAATAGAGATGCAGAATGTAGTTACAACTTAGAAGACTGTGTTGATGTATACCAGTGTAATTGTTCTACTTAGTAAAACAACTCAGTCCGCATTTCTGTTTCTTAGAATGTGTGATATTGCATAAAATGTCCAAGTATATTCTATATATTTCTTCTGGAATCTCTGGATATCAGATCTTATTTTGATTGGTTGTATACTTTTTTATTTGCCGGAAAGTAAAGAATCCTCCTACAGTGCAGGAGACCCAGGTTCCATCTGTGGGTTGGGACAATCCCCTGGAGAAGGGAATGGCTATCCACCTCAGTATTCTTGCCTGGAGAATTCCATGGGCAGAGGAACCTAGCAGACTACAGTCTATGGATTGCAAAGAGTCAGACACAAATGAGCAACTGATACTTTCACTCTTCACTTGTTTTATTACTAGATTTAGATCTAACAGCTAGAAATACTGTCCCAAGAACTGATATACCAATACAAGTTGCACTGCTATGGGTTTTTAAAGGAAGTTAGAAATGCAATGAGAACATGTAGAAAATAGCTGTAAGAAATGAATTTGTCAAAGAGTAAAGGTAAGCTGTGTAAATTATGGGAGTGGGTAAAACTTGAGACTTGTGACTTAATAGTTATTTTTTAATTAATAAACAATATTATATGTATAGTTATATTTTATAGTAATGTTCATACCAAGTTAAACTTTATGTATTATATATAGTGTGTATAACTTGAGAAGATGAGTATTACTATGGGACCTTCTATATTTCGA
Source organism: Odocoileus virginianus (assembly GCF_023699985.2). NCBI lineage: Eukaryota > Metazoa > Chordata > Mammalia > Artiodactyla > Cervidae > Odocoileus > Odocoileus virginianus. The sequence continues at coordinate 58,857,380 of NC_069674.1, read as the reverse complement.
CCTTCTGTGAGGTAGATAATCAAAGCTTTTCCTAAGTGTTTTTTCTCTTTTTTAAACAGAATATGACATATATGAACATGTTTTGGGTAAAATTAAGGATTAAAATACTAAAGTGACTTTAGAAAGAATGGAACCAAAAATCAAAACTCAGTGACCAAAAATAAAAGTAAATGCTGATGAAATAAAAATAAAACACCAAATAGTAACACATATGATATAGCTCTCAGCCAAATAAACAAATGTTTAAAAATATTAAAACCTTTAAATTGTGAGATATATCACTAAAATACTTTTTACGGTTAAACATTATAATGTATTAAGTTTTTACGTAGTTTAAGATGATAGTATATGCTATTTCTTTTCCTTTTTGGAATTTTCCATCTTATTCACATGTGAAAAATGGAATGAAATGATAAACTAAGAACTAAATGAAAAATGTTTTTTAAAAAAATACTTCTTACCGTTAATCAGTTCTTTTATATACCAGAAAAACTCTTTTAATAATGAGTGACCGATTCCATAAACATATGTTTTGAAAGTATAATGCTAATGTATACTGATAATTCATACAGTTTTTTCTTCCATCTTGCTGAGGGTAGCAGGCTCGTAATCCTGTTAACTTTATTTTCACTAATTCAGCCTGAGGGATAAAAGTTAGACATCAGCAAATTGGTGGAGTAAATTGGTCCAGAGCTTTGATCATTACTCCCTGAAATAAAAGATAGGAGCAGTCAATATCCAATGTGACTATTGTTTAGCACAGGGGTCCCCAGCCTCCAGGATCTGATGTCTGAGGTGGAGCTGATGCAATAATAATAAAAATAATGTGCACAATAAATAAAATATACTTGAATCATCCCGAAATTGCTCACCCCCCCAGTCCATGGAAAATCGTGTTCTATGAAATCAGAGACCGCTGATTAAGAGCATAGTCCAAAAAAATAGGCAACTGATTGTGAGTTCCACTTACCCATGAAAAACTTATAGCAAAAGGGTGACAGACTGTATTTTGCTTGCCTTTTTTCTTTCCATTTGCTTTCATGAGATTGTAGATTCTGATCTTATTGAGCTACCTTAAAACTAAATTAGTAACAGACTTTGGCAGTTAATTGTGCTTTGTCCAGTTCCCCAAAATTCACATCAAAATCACTTCAAACAACTGAGAATGCATGCATGCTAAGTCGCTTCAGTCACCTCTGACTCTGTGTGACCCTATACACTACAGTCTTCCAGGCTCCTCTGTCCATGGGATTCTCCAGGTAAGAGTACTGGAGTGGGTTGCCATTGCCATCCTTCAGAGGGTCTTTCTGACCCAGGGATCAAACCCACAACTCTTAGGTCTTCTGCATTGGCAGGTAGGTTCTTTACCACTAGCGCCACCTGGCGCCCCAACTGATAATAATTGGCTCTTTTTAATCAAGATCAATGAACAGCAAACTTGCTAGATATCAGCTATCATTTCATTCAATAAGCATTTCTTGGTAGTCTGTTATGTGATTTATGTGATAGATATTCTGGTAGGAACACAGAGATGAATAACCCTTGGGTTTTCATTGTCTGCATGTACATAGACGATGGGGAACATACATGCATGCATGCACACATACATGCACAAACATGTACTATGTACAGGGTACAGTCCTGGGCTTTGAAGGATGTGTAGGAATTCAGCATGCAGAAGAGAGGGAAAGGGAGCCATGTGCCCTCATGTGAACTGGTGGAAGAGATGTTGAAAGAATTTTAAGTAGAAGATTAATACCAATTTGTGATCTGATAGATTCTCTGAAGATAGAGTCATACGGAGTATGGAGTCATATGGAGTCTCTGAAGATGGAGTAACTGAAATTGCCTCTGAAAATTTTAGATCAATTATTTTAACTACATTTCAGTCCCTTTGCTAGTTTGGGTACAAAGATGAGTGAAGTATATTTTTTGCCTTCTCCCAACTCTCATGTTGAATTGGGAAAGATAGATAATGCAAAACAGACCACACCTCCTTGTGGTGAGTGCTGCAGCACTCTTAGAAACAAAGTCCTGTGGGGCAATTCTAGGTCACTTACCTTTTCTTTTTGTAAATTTGCTTCTCTCAATGAGTATTTTAAATGTCTTTTCATCACTGAAAATCAACATTGTTGAAGTAAAATTATATAAAATCCATTGCACCCTTTTAAAAAAAGAGGTGAAAAATATGTAAGAACATTTTTCCTGGCGAAGAATGGGTGATGTAATGTTATTCTTTGTAAGGAAAAGATTTGAATTTGGTAAGGCCCAAATTTGGCTTCCTCTGCTTAGATTTTTTATAACATTGAAAGTAGGCCTGTATTTCAGAAACAGGCCTTTTGCATAGAAGGAAGTTTGGGGGCATCAAATTGAAGGATACTTTGTAGCAAGAATAGCAAGCAATCTCTGTAATTTTGACTGAGAGGAATAAAAGAAAAAGTTCTTTTTTCTGGTGCTAGTTTTAAAACAGTAAAGGGAAAAATATTTTTAAAAGGTGTGTCAGTTATGAAAAGACATTAGTTCTAGGAGTATCAAAGGAATCAACAATAGAACACTTTCAGGTTTTCCAAATCATTAGTTAGGCTGAAGATTAAATGTAGTATTTGTCCATATATACCTCTTCATGTATGCGATCCCTGTAATTGAGTTACACTCCAGAGATTGGCTTTGCCACGTTATTTTATCAGAAGAGCCTATTATTATAGCATCTGTAGCCTCTTCTCTGAATTAAAGAGGAAAAAACTCCATCCCAATATCATCAGTATGATTCCCTATAGAAAAATGAGAAGATTTTAAATCCTTCTGAAAATGTGTTCATGCTAATGCCAGTCAAGTCAGATCTGTGCTAGAATTTTTAAATGATTGTTTCTTATTCAAATTATAGAGATGCACTTTGGAAAATTTTGGAATGTTAAATAAAATGAAGAAGAAAAAAGATAATTATTACACCCCTTTTTATCTAAGTCAGTTTCATTAATTAAATAAGAATATCAATCCATGAAAATTGACATTCTCTTTTCTTATACGTCATGATATTTAGAGATCTATATGCCTGAAATTTCTGATACTTATAGAAGGTATCTACTATCCTCTTTCCTATCTTACACTTTCTTTCACCACTTTTCCCCAGAAGCTGCTTCATAAATTCTCAAGTACCTTTTTTATAAAACACTGCAGGTAGACACCAATGGGATGGAGACCTCATCCAAGGTAGTGGCAGTCTCAGGAGGCTGTTGTTTCAAGGACCTAGTGCTCAGCTTTGTCCTGAAAGTTGATGCTTCAGTGTCTGCAAGTTCTTCAGTCTTTATGAGCTATATCCACCAAATACATTAATAAACATGCATTTAATAATTTTAAAATTAATTTGTCATTCTAGTTTAACCATAAGGAAATGAGTTTTTTAAAGACCTGAAATTCCTTTATACTGTTCTAAGTTGCTGCCAAAATACCAATTCTTTTCCAATAATCTGTCCCTCTTCTTTGTTTAATCATACTCTGATTTTTTTTTTTTTTTTTTTCCATAACCAACTTCCCACTCCCCTTCTCCCCCACCTTGCCACCCTCTGGAGACTCCATTTCATAGCACAACTGAAGAAAACAACTTCCCACAGTATAACAATTTTTTTTTCTGTATTCTTTTTTTTTTTTTTAATTTTTATTAGTTGGAGGCTAATTACTTTACATCATTACAGTAGTTTTTGTTATACATTGATATGAATTAGCCATGGATTTACATGTATTCCCCATCCCAGTCCCCCCTCCCACCTCCCTCTCCACCCGATCCCTCTGGGTCTTCCCAGTGCACCAGGCCCGAGCACTTGTCTCATGTACCCAACCTGAGCTGGTTATCCGTTTCACCCTAGATAATATACATGTTTCAATGCTGTTCTCCTGAAACATCCCACCCTCTCCTTCTCCCAGAGTCCACAAGTCTGTTCCATACATCTGAGTCTCTTTTTCTGTTTTGCATATAGGGTTATCGTTACCATCTTTCTAAAGTCCATATATATGTGTTAGTATACTGTAATGGTCTTTATCTTTCTGGCTTACTTCGCTCTGTATAATGGGCTCCAGTTTCATCCATCTCATTAGAACTGATTCAAATGAATTCTTTTTAATGGCTGAGTAATATTCCATATGGTCCTTCTCTCATGCTTTTTAAAGTTACACGTGCATTATTTTGATTTTGGATATTGATGGCCAGATAGTGTGTTCTCCTGTTTCCTGATCTTTTTTTCCAAAAATATACATATATCCAATATATATTATAATGTAAAATATTGAATAAAGTATGCATTTAAAATTTATACATCTATGCACACATATGCATGTGTATACATATGCATATATGCATATGTGTATGTATATAAAGGTATATGTATTTTGGCTCACAATATGCAAATGACTGAACATTATATTTTGATTCTTCCCAGTTTATTCTCAGGGCCTTAATTTCATTTCCATTTGTGGAACAATATGTCCTCTGTCCATGGAATTCTTCAGGCAAGGATACTGGAGTGGGTTGTCATTCTCTTTTCCAGAGTGTTTTTCTGTTTCTCCACCCTACCACCCCGAGTATGTCTTTGCTTTGGAAAAAGCTATCTCCATAAATGCTGTGGCATTTATTTTCTGTAATAGCTCTAGCTGCACATTTTATTTGGGCATTGATTTCTCATCATATGACAGAAATGGCAAGGTTAGCATTTCAGGAGAGCTCCTCTCCTGTTAACAATATCTTCATCCTCTCATTAGTTTAATTCATGATAATATCCAGACAAGCTTTGACCATTAAATCCTTTTAGGCAGCAGAGTTTCCCAAAGGCCATTCTTTGTTTTTGAATAATAAGTTTCTTCAATTCATTTTAATGTATGAAGTTAATACTGTATGGGAATTCATTTTCTTCCTGATGCAATAAACTTTCCATTAATGTCTGAGGTTAACTTTTTAGTGTTTTCTTTTCTTACATAGCTGCTGATTAGAGTATCCAACAGAATGTTTTATTCTCTTCTGACTAAATCTCTTTTGGGGGGGATTGTGGTTTTTTTTAGCAATTCCCTCAACCCTGTTCCTTCTATCACACCTTTTTCTTTTATTGCATGGAAAATGATGAGGCCTCGTCAAAAGCCATTTATGAAGAACCCTTGGGAAGGTGCTGAGATTGATATATTGTGTGTGTTTCTTTTTTTAAAAAAATTCTCAAATTTGAGAAGCCCATATCTTTGGGAAGCTTAATATTCAAAAACTGTCTACCCAGATCTGAAAGATTGCCTTTGTTGTGCCATTATTATTTCTGACAAAGGGATCAGGTATAGTTGTAAAGAACAGGAGAATCAAATGTAAGTTATTTCTTCCCCAAATTAGAAAGGCGTGTCATAGAATAAAATACAGGATATCCTCACTTTGCATAGTCACAATCATAGAATTGAAATCCCCAAGCACTTTCTAGAGATAAGGAAAGACATTGCAGAAATAAATAATAGATACTGGCTGCTTCAAAACAGTGAGTGTGTGCAAGTACATAGAGATTTGCTTTATAAGGCTGAGCTTTTTAATTTTTTCAGCCAGAGATTCTTTGCTGTGAATCTGTGTCATTTTTGTTGAAGGAAGGATTGAGGACATATTCATACTTCAAGTTACTAATATTTACAGAAGTAATTTGTAAATAGTAAATGTTCTAATTTTTCAGATTTCTATAGTTTGCTTAAGGGAGAAAAAGCAGTACTTTGAGGATGCTTAGTAAAGAGCAGAGCAAGGCAATCAAAGAAAATGTTTACTTAGAAATGCATTTGGGCTTTTTACAATTTATGTCTGGTTTCAAATTTTGAAACTGTTTCAAATTTTGAAACTGGTTTCAAAAGTTGAATTGTTTCAGATTTCCAAATGATGTTTATATAAGGGCATCTTTAGAAGACAGTATAGTCAGCTCTCTTAAGGTTGTTAAGATCCAACTAAGTTTGAGGGGGAAGTTTAGTGAATGCTTTATCTGGGGTTTAGGTCACTGGAGTCGAGTAAACAGCTAGAGATATGGCAGCCCTGTAATTATCTCACAGGTGAGTCACACTGAAGAAATTCTCTTAAAATTTGCTCTGTGTCATACCCTTTCCTGAGATAGCAGTATTTTTCCTTGGAACTAGAAGAAGTAATCAAATAAAAGGTGCTAAGTAATAAAGATTTCAGCAATTGTCATAATCTCTTATCAGAGAAGCCAAACAGAAAAACAACAACAACAACAACAACAAAATCTTTTAATTCACCTCTTTTTTTAGTATGATGACTAAGCACATAAACAGCCTGAGCTGAATCCTTGCACCGCCGTTTCAAACGAAGGGTAACCTTGGTTAGATAGTCAGTGTGTTTGTGCCTTAGTTTTCTCACTTAGAAAATGAGGACAATAATAACACCTTTTAGGATATTGTCAGAACTGAATGAACATATGTACATATGACTTTTTAAGGGAGGTGATAAGAACTGATGACCAAAAAAAAAAATTATGAAAATTTGGGGAAGAACTTCCTGGTAAAGTTTCTAAGAGCAGACTGATGTTGGAAATGAATATCAGCCTGGGCACGAGCAATGTAAGGTGCAAAGTGGAAAGCTGTATGGGATCTGGTTTTGTAAGGTTCTGTGAGTCTGGATAAGGACTTAGGATATCATTTTTCTGTGCCACAGGGAGCTCTTGGAAATTTGATTTTTAAGTAGAAGACTGGTATGACCTATTTTTTTTATAACTATTTTCATTAAGACTTACTACAATCAGAACAGTGACACGTAACTAAGTGGTACTGAATATGGACCCAAGAAAAAGACCTGCAGAGAATTTTGACAAATTGAACTTAACAAAAGGGCAAAAGCACTTCAATGGGGGAAGGATAACCATTTCAACAAATGGTGATTGATGGAGCAACTGGCCATTCAGATAAAATAATGTAATTGACCTGAAACTCATAATGTAAATAAAATTAACTCCAAAAGAATCATTTGCACTTAAATCCAAAACATAAAGTAAAAGAGTTTTAGAAAAAATAAATTAACAGGATGAGATTTTTAGGATCTAGGGCTAGGTAAAGAGTTACTGGACTATATTACCAAAAGCACAATCCACAGAAGGAAAAGTCAATAAATTTGATCTCATTTGTTCTGTGAAAGACCTGTGTAACAGAATGAAAAGATAAGTTACAGACTAGGAGAAAATATTTACAAGAGACTTACCTGACAAAAAAACTAGAGTCTAAAATATATAAATAACTCAAAATGTAGCTTATAAAGCAAGCAGTCCAATTAGGAAATGGGCAAAAAACTTGAAGAAACATTTCATCACAGAGCAAATAAATACTTTAAAAGAGGTGCTTTTCTCTACTGGCATCATTTTCCATTGGGGAAAAGTAAATTATTGATAAAACCACAGTAGGTTAACACTGCACACCTGTCACAATGACTGAAGTACACAAGAACACCAAATACCGCTGAGGATGTGAGGAAGCTGCATCCCTCGCACATTGCTGGGGTGGAATAGAAACTGTTGCAGCCACTCTGGAAACAGTGCCGTGGTTTCTTATGACTCTAAACAGCAGTTACTGTATGACCCAGCAAAAGCACCCTTAGACATTTATCCCAGGGAAAATGACAACTTATGTTCATACAGAAACCTGTACATGAATGTCTCAGCCCAAACTGGAAACAGTCCAGGTGTTCTTCAAAAGTGAAGTGTTAAATGATGACACGTGTACCATCGAATCCCATTCAGCAACAAAAATGAATGACACATGAAACAACTGGGCTGAGTCTTCAGGCAGTTATTCTGAGTGAAAGAAACCAATCCCCAAAGGTCACACATCGAATGATTGCATTTATAGAAAAGTCTTGAAAAGAGAGATAGGAAGTGGAGAATATTAATGGTTGCCAGGGGTCAGTACCAGGGCTTGGGTTCAGGAAGAGGAAGGAGGTGATTATGCCTATGAATGGATAACAGGAGGGATCCATGTAGCAATGGAATCCTCCACATCTTGTCTGTATCCGTGTGAGCTTCTTGGTGGTGAATTTGTGCTGCAGTTCGTGGATTTGAGCTACAGTTTTGTTAAGTGCTTCCCTGCTGGCTCAGACGGTAAAGTATCTACCTGCAGTGCAGGAGACTTGTGTTCGACCCCTGGAAGAGGAAATGACAACCCACTCCAGCATCCTTGCCGGGAGAATTCCATGGACAGAGGAGCCTGGAGGGCTATAGTCCACTGAGTCACAAAGGGGCAAACACAGCTGAGCGACTAATACTTTTACTTTCACTTTCGTCAAGACGTTCCCACTGAGAGAAACTGGACGGAGGGTGCATGGCATCTGTCTGTATTATTTCTTACAACTGCATATGAATCTACAGTTGTTTCAAAATAAGTTTAATTAAAGAAAAACCCCATTATTTCAGCTGATCACTAGAGAATGTATGGCCTTCATCCTGTTATTCTGATTTAATTGCTCAGAAACAGGATATTCTTCTTGTACTTTTAGGAAGGCTTTCAGGTGATCCTATATGCAAACAGGATGCAGAAGCTCTGCACAGCTGTATGTTAATCCCCCTGGGCTTTGCATGAAGAATGTTACTCATGCCTTCTTTAGGTTGTGATACCTACAATTTGACTGTACATGTCTATGGCCTGATCCTGGGGGACCTGTGTCACTCTCTCAGCTGAGACCACCTTCTGAGAATACTTAAGAGGCATATATATATCTACACATATCATAATATTTTACTCTTCAATGTACATTTTACTGTTTTTTCCAGGATCCATTCAACTTTTATTTCAGACACCTCAACACCTGTTGAGGTCTTTTCATAGCTTGTAGTTACTGTAATTTTGTCAGTAAGGATGCAGGAACTGCTTATTCATACTTGCAGATTGCTCTTCATCCTTTTGTTGCCACTTCTCTTGAATATGGCCCTGGTTGGCAGTAAAATCCTGTGTGTAAACACAACTCATGCAAGTCTTTTTGCATGCTAGTTGCAGGAATCTATTTAAAAACAATAGCAGCATTTGATTCAAATTTGGAGTTCCTCTTTTGAGTGCCCGCTGCTTATGATCAGAAACCACACTAAACTTACTTTATAAGTTTTATGCTTTTTCATGAGAACCACTTTATCTTGTCTTTTTACAGTAATAGAAGCATACATTTCATTTTTCTTTGCTTCAGCTACAGTTTTAAAGAATATTCTGGCAAAACCTCACTGATAGTATGTTTGTATTTGCTCCTGGACTTGCCAGACTCTTGATTTTATATTGGCCAGTTATTCTCTGTTGCACTTTGAAGATGATTTATTTGATGTGGAGTTCAGAATGCTTAGCACATAGTAAGTGTCCAGTGATTGTTATTAAATAAGATTGATAATTCCTTAAGGCTTACTGCTGTGTGTCAGCTCTGTAGACAGTTCTGTCTGCATAGAGCTTTCAATTTGTGGTGAGATATATAAATGTAGAAAATGATCAGTGGGACAGAGCTGAGAACCTGCAAATAGACCCACACCAATATGTCCAACTAATTTTTTTTTAATAGACTTTATTTCCTAGTACAGGTTTAGATTCACAACAAAATTGAGCAGAAAGTAGAGAGAATACCAACACACTTTCTCCTTCCCTTCCCTGGTGCCCAGAGCCTCCCCTGCTATCAACATCCCCTACCAGAATGGTACGCGTTACAATCAATGAACCCACACTGACACATTGTTATCACACAAAGTCCGTAGTTTATCTTAGGGTTTGCTGTTAGAGTTGGATGTTCTATGGATTTTGACAGATGCATAATGACATGTTTCCACCACTATATTATCATACAGAACAGTTTCTCTGCCCTGCAGTCTCTTTGCTATGCTTATTCATTCCCCTCTCCCCATAGCTACTCACAAATACTGATCGTTTCACATCTTCATAGTTTAACCTTTTCCAAAATGTCATACAGTTGGTATCATAAAATATGTAGCCTTTCAAATTGGTTTCTTTCACTTACTAATATGCATGTGAGTTTCTTCCGTACCTTTTCATGGCTTGATAGTTCATATTCCATTGTGTGGACGTACAGATTGTTTCCCCACTTATCTATTGAAAGATACCTTGCTTGCTTCCAAGCTTTGGCAATTATGAATAAAGATGCTATAAACTTCAAAAGGAAACGATTCAAAACTTGTTAGAACATTCCACTTGTTGAATATGATGGAAGCTCTTTCAAATTTACTTGACACTCATGTGTGTATGTGTGTGTTTGTATTGAATTGTACACTAGCCTGATGCCTTCTATTTCTTCTTTGTCTCTCATCCTCTTGATAAAGTCTCACTCTCATTATTAGAGACCTGATGTTTATGGCTCTGGTAATTCAGGACAAATAATGGAAATCTGTAGACTGTCCCTTTAATCAAGTATGGTCCAAATAATTTTTCCTTTTGATTGTACTTTCCCCCCTTTATTCCTTTAAGTGTATAGAATTTGTTTGCTCATGGCAATTCTTATTATATTGCTCAGTGCATACCCTCTATTTTATCTTAATTGCTTTTTTCTATTGCCTGCTTTCCTGACACTCCACTGTAAGTATCCATGTATTTAGTGGTTGCTCTCCCCAGCTTATTTTGATATATATGTATCCTTGAAAAAGGATTATACTGTTTTTGTTTCATTGTATTTACTTACTGTTAAACACATAGCACTTTTACTATCTCAGATACCATCTTAATCTTCTTCCAACATGAATTTACTTAATGTTTACGATAACCCTGTGAGTTAGATGTTTTAATCCCTGTTGTCACAAAAGGCTAAGTAATGCCGCACGGGTACATAACTCACGTGTGCGGGGTCAGGGCTTCAGCTTGGTTCATCTGGCTCTGGAGTTCACACCTTCAGCCACTGCAGTAACCCGCCCCTCCAGCCTTACCAGGCCTGCTGTAAATCTCACTTGTTTCTTTCCGTGTTGCCATTTGTACTTCAAATTCATGACCTTTAGTTGCTACTTGATATTCTGTTACGAGCATATACTACATTTAAAACATCAAGTTTTCTGAGGTAATATACACTGTGTAATAAATTCATTTAAAATACATAGTTTACTGAGTTTAAACCCATGAATATATCCCTGTAACCAACACCACCATCAGTATATACAGCGTTTCCTTCACTCGCAGATACCCTGGTACCCTTTCCCACTCAGTCCTACCCATGGCCCAAGAAAACATGGATCTTTGTGTCACAACTCATTCATTTTTCCCATATTGCATTTTTTATAGATGGAATTATATTGTAGATACAGTTTGCTTTTGGCTTTTGTTGTTGTTCAGCATATTTTGAGATTCATTCTTACTGTTGCTTGAGTTGGCAGTTCGCTTTTTTTATTATAGTGCAGTTTTACATTAAATAGATATACCATAATTTGTTTATCTGTTCATCTGTTGATGGACATTTGGGTTTATCCCAGTTTTTGGCAAGAATGAGTAAAGCTGGCATGAAAATGTATGCATAAGTCTTTGTAGTAATATATGTTTTCATTTCTCTTAGGCAAATACCTAAGAACAAACTTTCTGGGTCTTGTGATAGGTATATATTTAACATTATAAAAAATTGTTAAAATGTTTTACAAAATTTTTGTGTCATTTTGCACTTTTACTAGTGAGTAAGAATTCAGTTTCCTTTACATTCTAGATGAATCTTGGTATTGTCAGCCTTTTTCAGCTTTTTATTTTGAAATAATTATAGTTATAATTGCAAAAATAACACAGGAGGTCCTTTGTATGCCAGCTTTACATAAGCTGCTTTCTGTGTAATTTCTATATATTTCTATGGGATTTTTATATGGTTAGATTCGTGTAGTTACCACTGCACTCAAGGTACAGAACTGTCCCATTACTGCTAAGATTTTTCACGCTAGTCTGTTAGAGTCACACAGATTCCTTTTTCCTCCCTCCCTCCATCTCTTCTCACTCCATTTGTGAAATCATGCAAAAAAAACTAACCTATTGTCCATCCCTACAGATTTTCATGAATGCTATGTAACTGTAAATGTAATAATATACTCAGGGTCTTCCCAGGTGTCTCTAGTGGTAAGTAACCTACCTGCCAATGCAGGAAATATAAGAGAAGCAGATTCAGTCTCTGGGCTGGGAAGATCCCCTGGAGTAGGAAACGGCAATCCACTCCAATATTCTTGCCTGGAGCATCCCATGGACAGAGGAGTCTGGTGGGCTACAGTCCATAGGGTCACAAAGAGTTGGACAAAACTGAAGCGACTTAGATGCAATAATATAGTCCCATCAGATTGGCTGGTTCTACTCAACATAATTCCTTTAATATCTACCCATGGTGTTGACTTAATATGTGTCAATAGTTATTTTCCTTTTCATTGCTGAGTGATACAGATATAACGATTTACCTATTGAAAGACATTTGAATTGTTGCCACTTTTAGGCTTTGGCAAAAAAAAACAAAAACTGCTATGAACTAATGTGTATGTGCTTTTATGTGGACACAGATTTTCATTTCTCTGGGATAAATGCTCAGTAGTGTATGTTAAGTTGTTTTTGTTATGTTGAGAAACTACCAGACTATATTTCAGAGTGGTGTACCATTTTACAATTCTGTCAGCACCAGGAAGGTATGATTTGTCCAGTTTCTCCCCGTCCTTGCCAACATTTGCTATTGACATTATTATTTTAGCCACTGTAATTGTTAAGTAATACTACTTCATTTAGTTTTTAATTTGCGTTTCCTTAATGGCTAGTGGTATTGAACATTTTTTTCATGTCCTTAATTTGCCATCCGTATATCCTTTCTTTTAAGGATTTTAAAATCCTTTTAATTTTAAGCCATTCTAGTGGAGTGTATTGGCATCTCATTGTGGTTGTGATTTTTATTTTCCTGATAAATTAAGATGTTAAGCGTCATTTCATATGTGTATTGGTCACCTTATGTCTTGTTCAGTGAAGTGTCTCTTTAGCTTTGTTTTGCTCTTTTTTAAGCTGGCTTATTTGTTTTAGAGTTACAAGAACACTGGATACCGGTGCTTTGTCAGATACATGTATTGCAAATATTTTCTACCATTGTATGGCTCACCTGTTTCATTTTTAAAATTTCTTTTGAGAGGTAGAAGTTTTAAATTTTGATGAAGTTATATTTGTCCATTTTTTCTTATTGTTAGTGCTTTTTTACATCCTTTCTAACAAATCTTTGCTTACTCAAAGATCATGAAAGTTTTCTCCTAGGAATTTTATAGTTGTAGGTTTTAAATTTAGGTCTAAGTCCTGTTTGGTAGTTAATTTTTGTTCATGTGCCATATTTTTATTATTCTATCCCCTATTAATTATTGCTTAGGTTTACTAGCATAAAAAACATTGACAACACACTGTTTCATATGGCTCCTTGTGACTGTGTAAAAGCATCTCTGAATGGTAAGGCATATATATATATATATGTTAATCAAATATGTGTGTGTATATATATATATATATATATACACACACATACACGGGTGTGTGTGTGTGTGTGTGTGTGTGTGTGAATCAAGTGTATGCAAATTAATATCCAGAATGGTAGCACAAGTTTGTCTTCCCATCAGCATGGTGGGAGAGTCCCTGTTTATTTTGACTTGTGAATAGCTATAAGATTTTTCCTTCATTTGCTTCTAAACTCAGATTTCATATTATGCACTTCTCAGCATGCTTCCTGATGACAATCTGTGACTATTTTCTAATTCACTTATTCTAATCTTTTATGGAGGGGAAGGATAAACCAATACTCTTTCCTGGCCTAAGTTGTGTCTGAATTATGACTGCACAGGCTGAGAGTGAAGGCCTTAGGTTCTGTACCATTAGTTCAGTGCATAGGTGTTATGATAGGTTTTTTGCCGACTTGACCACTCTTTCATCTCCTGTTTGGTTCTCACCTTTGGTACTTATTTTTCATGATGTTGAATTGGTGACCTCAGGTATATGAGATATTAGTATATATAATTAAGTGCCAAGTTGTGTGAAGATTATTTTTGATATAGTTGTGAAGGCTCTAGAGTTTCAGGTGAAAATATTTATGAGCAGATGGTGATGTGAACAATAACTTCAGTACCTTAACATGGGTCATATCTTAAAAGTCTCTTACGTAAAGGACAAAGCCATCATGTTAAAAATATGCTGGGAAATGCTGTAATATGCACTTGAAAACTTTATGTATTACAAGAAAAACTTGTATTGAACAGATGTTTCGTCTTAAAGGCACCAGTACAAACCAGTTAAATTTACATAATTATTTTATAGGCTAAAATATTTGTTGTTTTCTCACTGATGGAAAAGTTCATTTACTGCTACACAACAGTTAGCTGGAGTAAGAAATACCTGGACTAACATTCAGCCTGAAATACTGACTGAGAAAATTACATGTGAAAGTGAAAGATTCCTTTTTTTAGTTTTCTCAGCTAAGTTCTTTCAGTACTAATATTAGTTTTGAATTATATTTATAGAAACACTTACTTGCATTAAATGTTGCTTGCATCTGGTGAGCATTATTTCACAGTATCAGCAATTTAGTTAGAATCTGTCCTTCCCAGTTTTGGTGTCAAAACTGGAAAATACTGAGAAATCTTTGTGTACTTTTGACAAGGTCTTGATAGTTTCTTTCCTATGAATGAAGTGTGTATTTTTTTCCTTCCTATTTCTCTGATAGTTTTGTGTTTAAATTATGTAAATATTGGGAAAAAAGGGGAAAAATCATAACATAGATAATGGAGGCTATTACTCGCTTATATAATAGCTTTATGTGTAAGTTCAAACTGTTCTGCCATGTTTAAAAAAATGACTATAACTGAACATATTTTTTTCACACCATGTTTGATAGACAAATTTTAGTTTGTTTCTAAAGCCATATATGATGCATTCTGGGTTGCTCAGGACAGTTCAGGTTTATGCCTGTGTTCCAGATGTAATTATTGCTAGCATGTTCTATCACATCCTATTAAACGACATGCTGGTCATGACCTATGGATTTGATTTCATAACCAGAACTGTATTGGGTTGAGATTCGTATCTGGATTCAGATATTCTCAGGTATTAGCCTTAGCTATGTCATCCTGACTCACCTCCTGTAAATTTCCATTTCTGCATCAATCTCCAGTAAGAATGTTGTGAGGATTAAAAAGATCATTTCTATGAGCACTTCATATCATGTCTGGTGAATGGAAGAACTTACTGCGTGTTAGTTATTCTTTTTATTTATACTATAAACATGATTTTCCTCTTCTAAAATTATATTACACAGAGTATGTTTGAGTAAAAGTTTTTTCCACATTATTGGGAGACATTTAAAAATTAGAGATAAAACTGTGTTCTTGTCAATCAGCAGTTATAAAGCAAATCCAGAGATGCCTGGGCAAATAGTAGTTACGCTGTTACACTGTGCCTATAACAGCAAGAAATCTTTGGCTTTCCAGCTGAGTTGAGTTCCCCACCAAGAGGCCAAATGTAAGGGATGTCATTAGTGAAACTACATTATTTTGGTATTTCTTGCCCTATCCTGCTTATGATTCACGTATATCTTTAAAAAAATAGAAACACTTTCATCTTTTTTTTGTTTTGTTTTTATTTTATTTTATTTATTTTTTCCATTTATTTTTATTAGTTGGAGGCTAATTACTTTACATCATTACAGTAGTTTTTGTCATACATTGAAATGAATTAGCCATGGATTTACATGTATTCCCCATCCCGGTCCCCCCTCTCACCTCCCTCTCCACCCGATCCCTCTGGGTCTTCCCAGTGCACCAGGCCCGAGCACTTGTCTCATGCACCCAACCTGGGCTGGTGATCTGTTTCACCCTAGATAATATACATGTTTCAATGCTGTTCTCTTGAAACATCCCACCCTCGCCTTCTCCCAGAGTCCACAAGTCTGTTCTATACATCTGAGTCTCTTTTTCTGTTTTGCATATAGGGTTATCGTTACCATCTTTCTAAAGTCCATATATATGTGTTAGTATACTGTAATGGTCTTTATCTTTCTGGCTTACTTCACAACACTTTCATCTTGTATTGCGTTTAAAATAATATGTAGCCTCTTGATGTTGAAGCATTGATGCCCTTTTGAAATATTAGAATCAAAAATTATTTTGGTAAAGTGAAAGCATTAATATTTTGATTATCACTGAACCAATGTTATTGACTTTATTTATAAAATGAGATGTTAAATTTGTATCTGAACAGCCTTTGAGCTAATACTCCATAATGACTGAGGTAAGTGGTCTAATTCAGATGTTTGGCTCCTAAGTTTATTTTGCCATGTCAGATTACTGTTTTCTGAATTTCCCCATGTTTCTTACCTGTGCATTGTTGTCTGCATTCTACGTCTCATTACTGCTGTCCTGCCTGAAAACCAGGGTGTGGTGAGGTATATGTGGAGAGTTAAGCCCTTTGACTTGTTAGCTTGATTAGCCTTTCTTCCTCCACTTGAGTTTCATTCTGAGGAGGAATAAGTCCTCTTGACTTTGGCCATTGTGCTGTTAAAGTAGCTCACAATGATTTGGATGGTTGTTGCACAAAGGTAGGTAATAAATACTTATCAGTGTTAAGGCAGAGTACTTCTTATTCTATCATATCATTTTTCCTTTTTTTTTCTGACCATGAGACATGTGAGATCTTAGTTCCCTGACCAGGGTTTGAACCTACACCCTTTGCACTGGAAGCATGGATTCTTAACCACTGGACTGCCAGGGAGGTTTTCCTCTGCTATATTCTTTCCATTATTAACTCAAGTCACTTCTCATGATAGCCTTGAGAAGTAGGCATTTCTAACCTCAGAGTAGTTCAATATTTGCCGAATTGTCCCCAAACTAGTGAATGACAGCCTTGAAATTTAAACTCAGTAGTGTCTTCATCACATTAGTTCAGGCTCCTCCTGAGAAGTTAGTGGAAGCAATTTCTGAATCGTTCTTCCAGATCACAGTCCTTACCCTTGTGTTTTTCACTTTTATCAATGACACATTTTATGTCAGTATCACCAAACCAGGCTAGGATTCTGAAAAACAGAAAAAGGATTACAATTAAAAAAAGAAAACACCCGTGGCAGATTGGACTAACTAGCAACTGTGAACAGAGTATAGCTAAGCAGAGATGCACGCAGCGTAATTCACATAGGGAGGAAAACAAGAGTGGAAATTTAAGAGTCTGCCCAGCAATTCTCTTTTTCTCCTGCAGCTCTGGTCATGACTTTATTATGTAGACTTTGGAGAGAATCCAGAGGAATCCAACAGAAATTATTAGATGGTTTGAGAAATCTATGATGTAAGTCTTAGGAACTGGGTTTATTTAGCCTAGAGAAGGGAGGTCTGCATAGGGACTTAATTACAGTCTTCAAGTTCATTGAAATCATAGACACAGAGGCCTTGAGTATTTCCCAGGAGACTTGTCTTTTGACAGGCACTTTCGTATATGGTTGTTTTCTTGGTTTTCACCGTGCATGAGAGGATATTGTATGAGTGATGATGAGCAGCTGTTCTTTGTTCACTGCAGGGAGACAAGCAAGAAAGAGCTTAAATCACCAGAGGAGTGATTTAGGGAGAACTCTGAGAACTTTTCAGCTATCCTTGGAAGCTGGTGGAGATTCTTTCAGTAAAGACTTTGTTTTTTAAAGAGTTGTAATTTTGCGTGTACACTGTCAGAATTTAGGGAATGGATTTTAGACTGAAAGGAGGAAAAAACGTTGCATTGGCTTTTTTTCTTGGTTTAAAGGTGAACACACTTTTTTTTTTTTTTTTTTTTTAGATACTTTCTCTCTGAGCTCTGTAAAAGTGTGAGGGCACCTGTCAAAAACAAGGCTGGATGATAGACATCTTCATGTTACAGTTTTAAGCTTTAGTTCAGTTTGGTAGGACCACTTAGGCACCCTCTGATTGGGGGTAAGGTCCAGGGAGGTCCTGATCTTTGAGAACAAGGTGTTTAGATGCTCTGAGCTGCTGTGACACTGGTCACCTGCAAGGATCTGCTCATTTCTCACTGACATGCTGTCTTCTCACTGAAAATGGACTGTAGAATACCATCTGCCTCTTCATTGCCTCTTTATAACTGGAGGAACATTCTTTCCTCTATTGTCCAGTCTCATCTAGGTTTTAGTGGAGGGTTGGTTTCTAATTAAAGTGACATCATAGCTTTCATTATAAAGTTATGAAATGCAGGTAAATATTAATATTAATATAGGGTCTTTATTTGGATTTCCTTTCTTTCCCCCTTTCCTCCCATGAATAGTGACTGAAATGCTGCTAGGTACTATACTAGGCATTGAGGATACAACAGTCAAGACTATCTGCCTTGGAGAGGTGGATAAAAAATCACATCTATAGTGTGATAAATGGTGATACACGTCGTTATACAGGACCCAAATTTCAATTTGAAACAGATTTGTCAGGAAGACCTCACATGCCTAGGCACCACAGATGTTTCTGTTGTGTATTCTGGGTCTACCTCCTTCTTGCCCTTGCTTGCCAGAAACAGGAATCAAGCTAGGCACATCACTTCTGCAGAACTGCTGACCTCTGATATAAATAGAGCATGAAAGATTTAAGTTATTTACTTGTTTTCTAAAAAAGAAGTCCATCATGTTTTAATAAACACTATTTTTGTTTAAAAATGACCTCTAAAGACATTTAAAACATCCCAGTGGCTGTGAATATGGCCAGAATTTAGCAGTCATAAAGCAGTCTTTTTCTTTTTTCTCTTTCAGTATATTTAGAGAAATATGTCCCCTCACTTTATATCTTATTTTATGTTGTGTTTTGCAATTGTGATTTTTGCAAAGGTCATCTGGCAATGGAGTGTGAAAGGATTCAACAGCCACACTCAGAAAGCCCACATAATCCACTGATGTTCAATAGCATAACCTTTATATTACAAGCAAAGCCTTTTAAGACAAAAATAAGAATGATGTGGAATTACTGCTATAAGCATGGGACGTAATTGAAGTATATCCTTGGCTTTTTTGTGTAGTGGTAAGTTGGGGAAGGAAAGGTATTACGAGATAAGGTATAGGTTAGAACTTTGCAGTAATCACTAGTCTAAATTAATAATTTTCAGTGGATATGTTTAAATAGGATGTGATTCAACTCAAAACTTTACTTTTGAGGTATTGGATGTTAGGAGATATTTAACTGTGCTACTCCCCTGGGCAGAGGAACCTGGCAGGCTACAGTCCATGGGTTACAGAGTCTGACACGACTGAGCAAATAACACTACTACAACTAACTGTGCTAATAGTTCTTATGTTCATTAGTATAATTCCTGTCCAAATGGCCTTTAAAGTGATGTAAAACCTGTAGCTGTGTCAACATCAGTATTCTTCTGTGGGTACAGAACACTTAAATGCAGAGTCTTAGCACTCAAGGATAAGAGAGGTGGGTATATTTTCTATTTCATTCTCAAGCTCTGAAATAGTTTGCTTTTTTCCTTAAAATTTCTAGAATTGGTCTTCTGGTTTATATATCCCTTCAAAGGGATATTTCAAAATCTCTGAAAGAATAGCATGGGCTACTTACTCCATGTTGTAATTTCATGTCCAGGTTCAGTTCAAACCCATCATCACTGCCCAAACCATCCCTCAAAGTTCAAGGCTATTTAGAGTTTGTCAGAAACTTGTCTTTCCAGGCTTTTCCCTACCTTTAAACAAATCGCCTAAGTCCAGGTAAGTAGGAATTGCCTGTTTCAGAATACTTTCTTTCTTTTGACAAAATTCAGTGTTCCCCACAATGACACATCTTTACTCTTGCTTACATAGAAAGTGATGTCCCCTTTCTTTGAAACTCCTATCACTCTTTGTTTAATGTAGGTATCTCACTGTTTCAGAAACAACAGTAATGATGAAAACAATAAGAAAAAAAGTCCAAAATAAATGACAGGTAAAACTTCAAGTGACTCTTGGAAATGTAATGTGGGCAGTTTTCAGTATGTGTATCTATGGAATGAATTTGATTGGTGCTTATGGAAACCTAGATTCTGTTTTGTTGAAATTTGGATCATTTATGTTTCTCAGCTTCACAGGTGACAGTCAGATGTTGCAGACTTGTTAGATGCCAAGCTTTCTTGCTTTCCTCTAACTATCTCCTATAGAAGGTGACCCAGTGAATTTGCCTGGTTTGTGAAACTGCTTGAGGACCCTTTCAAAGGGCAGGCTCCTTTACCTCACTCTGGTCAGCCCTACGTTTCTGGTATGATTGGACACACAGTCTGTACGCTTTTTAAAAGAATGATCCTTTTTCCTCCTAACTCTGGACTCAAATGTGAATATATGGCAGCTTTTAAATTCATTTCAACTTTGAAGCGAGCAGCCGTTGCAGTTTT